>NC_052165.1:92685145-93023701 GCF_902713615.1 Scyliorhinus canicula | reverse complement strand
GAGCATCCACGTGACACTGTTACACCGGGGAGCCTGGATAACGTCATCGTAGAAGACAGTAACATTTGTAATAACTTAATTAATAGTAGCAATATAATAGTTAGTAGATTCTGATAGTTCAAATGTTGTTATTTAACCCACACTAGAGTTTAACAATGAACATTCAACGAGTAAGGAACTGAACGTTCTCCAGAGCACTGATTCCGTCAGGCCCAGCACCAGAACTGAACACGTGGGGTACCAGGGGATCCGTACCCCCGGGGGGGGGAGTCGGTGCCTGTAGGGGGTCGTGTACCCCGGGAGAGCGACGGTGACTGCGGGAGTCCCGTACCCCCCGGGGGGGGGGGAGGGCGGAGTGCGATAGACGGTGAATGCGGGGTGTCCCGTACACCCGGGGGTGGGGGGGGGGGGGGGGGGGTGGGAGAGACGGTGAATGCGGTGTGTCCCGTTCACCCGGGGGGGGGGGGGGTACAGACGGTGAATTAGGGGTGGCTCGTACCGGGAGAGACGGTGCCTGTGGGTGTCCCGTAATACAGGGTGAGGGGTGGGTAGTGACGGTGAATGCGGGGTGTCCCGTACCGGGAGAGACGGCGTCTGTGGGGGTCCCGTACCCCAGGGGGAGGGAAGGGGGTAGAGACGGTGAATGCGTGGTGTCCCGTACCGGGAGTGACGGTTTCTGTGGTGGTCCCGTACCCCCAGGGGGAGAGACGGTGTCTGTGGGGTTCCCGTATCCTCGGGGGGAGAGACGGTGAATGCCGGGTGTCCCGTATTGGGAGAGACTGTGTCTGTAGGGGGTCCTGTACCCCGGGGCGAGATGATGTCTGTGAAGGGTCCTGTCCCCCGAGGGGGCGGGAGACGTTGTCTGTGGGGGGGACCAATACTTGGAAAATAATTTGGAGAAAAACAAAAATGTTGGCAATACGATTTATTGATGTTGGGTGAGTTAATTGTCCAGCTCTATGTTGAACCTCACCGACACGCTGCAGCCGAGGACCATTGATGCTGTGAACGAGGGGGTGGAGAGGGGCTGAGTGAGGGACAGGGGGTGTAAGGGGAGATGGGGAGTGGGCAATGATGGGCTCGAACAGTAATCCTGTCTTGGCTGCGACTCCCTGGTAACATTAGATGTCAGTGCGAAATCTGAGGGAGGTGTCCTCCATCTTGCGACGGCAGTCGTCATCGAATCCTCGTTCTGGGCCACTGTGAACTGGTTTTTCCAATCTCCAACCACAACTGGAGCAAGGGGGGGTGGAAATTTAGGAGTGTTACCACGGTGATCAGTTTCCTAAGTTGGGGTGAGAGACAGACATGGAGAGAGAAACAGAGAGAGAGCGAGGACAGGCAGAGGGAGTACGTGGAGAGATGACAAACAGAGAGAGGACAGACAGAGAGAGTACAAATAGAGGTAGAGGACAGACAGAGACTGGACAAACAGAGAGAGAACAGACAGAGAGTGAGGACAGACAGAGAGAGGACAGAGAGAGAGTAGAGATAGAGAGAGAGGACAGACAGAGAGTGAGGACAGACGGAGAGAGTACACGCAGAGAGGACATTTGGAGACAACAGAGAGAGAGGACATAGTAAGAGAGCGGCAGAGAGAGCGGGCAGAGAGAGAGAGAGAGGGAGTCAGATTGATTGGGAGAGAAAAAGAACGACAGAGAGAGACACACACAGCCACACAGATTCAGAGGGAGAGAAATACAGAGGCATAAAGAGAGAAACATAGAGACACACAGAGAAACAGAGAGAAATAGAGGACGTGATGGGAGAGACATATTGGTAGAGAGAAAGAGAGTGAAAGGGCCCCAGGGAGAGAAATTGTTAGAGGGTGAGTGACTGACAGACAGGGTAAACAGAGAGATGCACAGAGGAAGAGAGCGAGAGAGAAATGCAGAGAAAGACAGAGAGCGGGACAGATAGAATGACATAGAGAAAGGCAGAAAGAGGGAGCAGGACGACAGACAGAGAGGGAGTTAGCCAGAGGGGGACAGAGGGTGGGGAGTCAGAGAGAGAGAGTGGGAGAGATAGAGAGAGAAAGAGGGAGAAAGGGACAGGAAGAGAGACAGACAGGGAAAGACACAGAGAGGGAGAGACACAGAGCAAGATTTGGAGAGCGAGAGAGGGAGAGATAAAGAATCCGAGCGAGAGAGAGAGACAGGAAATAGAGACAGACAGGCAGACGGAAAGAGATAGAGAGAGCTTGGTTCGGACCTTTCTGCGTGGAGGCAGACAGATTCTAGTCAAGATTTCATTAGTGTACGAAATGTTAATGGCCATCGGATTCTCCTTCATCACCTGAAATCCTGTGTTCTCAACAATTGTTTCAATCTTCTCGTCCGATAAATCCTTTCCCAGGAACATCACCACCTTCGCTATCTCACTTTTGAGACACTGCAGGAGAGGGAAGACTTTATCAGTGGCAGCCCTAACGGAGGATGGATTAACCCGCACACTCTCCTCTCCCCCAGTTACAGACACACACATGCACCGGTAAATATTTTCCCAATTGCTCGGGATCCTCCAGTTATTTCCCGCTTGCCTCATGGCTGAAAAACTCCAAATTGTATTATGGAGTTCACCTGACCTTTAATGCTCTGTTGAATTAAGCTAAGGTGTGCATAAGAGCCTGCACTTCAGGTGTGATTCAACAGTCTTCCCAACAGTCTTCCCAAACACTTTAATCAGACTCAGCTTTATTCTGAGAACTTAGTTAACATTTATATAAACACACACAGCAAGAACTTTTATCAATGACAAAGAAAAAGACAACACGACAGCTCCAGTAATCTATGCATAACAATCAATTGCATAACAATTAATGAATCCACCCTTAACTGTTCCAATTCAAATACAAAATCTTATAAACCAAAAAACCCCTTTCAAGGGCGTGGGAAAGCACTCTGCATTCTCAGTTGAATAGGACTGGCGTTCCCTCTGATTCTGACCCCAACTCGTCAGCAGGTTTAAGCCTACCTATAAAGCAAACTATTTTTTTTGAGTTACTAAAGCAATCAACGTTTGTTTTAATTCCTGGACCAACTATTAAAAATGGAAATAGAGAGACAGGCTAAGAGGCTTATTATCTCTGAGTCTGACTCCACAGCAGTCAAACCAAAGTTAAAGTGAAACCAAAAAATTCTCAGAGCCACAGCCCAGCTGCACCCACGCAATGACATCACTGAAGCCATGTGATAAGACGAAAACCTTTCATAAAGTGACACTCACATGATACCGCCCCACTCCCGCCCCCCCCCCACCCCCGCCCAGTTTTCACTCCAATCGCACCTCCTTCAAGTCTTCGTAAAAGAGGTAGAGAATTTGATGTTCATCCTTAAGTTTCCAGAATCCTTTCACATGATCGTACCACCCCCAGGATACTGTGAACAGTGAGTGAAAATAGTTAAACCAAGAACATAACTGGACATAAAACAGATGCTGAATCTCTCCAGGGCAGGGTTAAACACTCCTCCCCTCCCCGGCCCACTGACTATCCCCAGGGTGCAGGTCCCCCCCCCCCCAAAGGCATCAATTCTCCCCAGTGCACGGGTTCCGCCCTCACACTCACACGGGCACCAATTTTCCACGGGGCACACGTCGCACCAACATGGGCACGGACTCCCCTGGAGCACGGGACCCACCCACACGGGCACCGACTCTCCACGGGGCACGGGTCCCGCCCACACGGGCACCGACTGTGCACGGGGCACGGCTCCCGTCCATATGGCCACCGACTCTCCCCGGGGCACGGTTCCCGCCCACACGGGCAAACTCTCTCCCCGTGTTACGGGTCTCTCACTCACCATTTCCCTCCATAAAACTGACAAGGAATTCTTCCCAGGATCCTGGCTCCACCATTGTGTTGCAGATTCGGTGGAAGTGGTAATAGGAAACCACGTTATTCTTGGGGTTCCGGGCAATGTAGACCAGCTGCGACGGAAGAACAGGCTTTGAGGTCGGAAACACACTATACACATTTCAGGAAGGACTGTCTGAATGGCTTCATGAAGGGGAAATCATGCCTGACCAATGTATTACAATTATATGAAGTGGTAACAATGAGGATAGATAAAGGGTAACTAGTAGATGTAATATATTTAAATCTCCAAAAAATTTAAATGAAATCCTATAAGGGTTTTTCATGTTTATTCCCCTGATTCCCCCTATGTTTTCTTGTGCCATTCTTATCTTGATCCGTGGACGATTAATGGATGTGTCTCTTTAAGACAAGTATCTTTAATGCAAGCAGAAGATTCCAGAAGATCACTTTGCTTGGCTGTGCTTTTTTGAACAGGAGGCTACAGACTCGTCGGCACCAGTGAGAGAGATGTGTTGGCATTCGGTTTGATTGATCGGTAGGTGGCCAATGAATTGGTACAAAGGCCGTACCCTGCCTGGTAACTGGTGGCGATTGAATTATATCCCAGTGGAACGCTCTTCAGAGCCCCGAGCAGTTTCAGTTTTGATTCTGGCAGCATGGGGACAAGATCCAGCCAACTCTCCCTCTCTCACCCCAGAAAGACCGACCATATATCTCTCCTGAAGGCCTTCTGGGATGGCCTCATTCCTGAAAAGAGAGGCCTAAATACAAACCACGAACTGCCTGAAGAGAAGTCAGATGCCTCTCCAGAAAGGCTGTGTGTATTGCATTCCTGAACTACACCTGAAGGAAAGAATGATTCTGCAGAGAGGACTAGTAGCGGCTGCAAACAAAGACTTTAAACTACAGCTTACTGTGAATAAAGGTGTGCTAAAACCATCATTTGAAACAAAGATTCTTTTTCTTTTCGCTTATTTTTTTAACCCCTTTCCACCCTTCTGTGTTTGTATGTCTGTCGTATGTGTGTGCGTGTATAGAGGGTGGGGGGATTGTTAAAGTGGGGTGTTAGGAATTAGCTAATAGGTAACCAGTTGTATTTGCTGTGGATTTCATTCGAGTTCTTGCTATCAATGAACATCAATTTTGTTTAAACTTACAAACCTGATGACTGTAATTATTGGCCACCCAGCGGCCAAATGCTTTGGATTACTGGTTAATTCATTTCTATCGTGGCTCTGGGGGCTGTGGGCTGGAATTGACTGTGGACTAGCCCATGGAGTCGTAACAGTACCATACAGAAGCTTACTTAATAAGATCAGAGCGCATGGTTATGGGGGTAGAAGACTAGCATGGATAAAACATAGAACAACATAGAACATACAGTGCAGAAGCAGGTCATTCGGCCCATTTGGACTGCACCGTCCCACTTAAGATAGAGGATTAGGTCACTGATAGATGGCAGAGGGTTGGGATAAGTGGGGCATTTTTGATAATAACTGGTGGAGTGCCATAGGGTCCTGTGCTGAGGCCGCCAGTAGTTACAATATATATTAATGACTTGGTCGAGGAAAGTAAATGCACTTTTGCCAGGTTTGCGAATGACACAAAGATAGGTGCGAAGGTAAGTGGTGAGGGTGACATAGAGTCTACAGAGGGACAGAGGCGGGGTTAGGTTAGTGTGCAAAAACCTGGCCGATGGAATATAAAGTGGGAAAATGTGAGGTGATGCACTTTGGCAGGAAGAACAAAGGAGCTGATAATATTTAAATGGAGAGATATTGCAGAAAGGGGCAGCGCGGGAGGATTTAGGGATCCTCGTGCAGAAGTCACGAATAGGTCGCGTGCAGGATCAGCCGGTCTTCGGGAAGGTGAATGGAATGTTGGACTTTATTTCAAAGGGAATTGAGTATCGGAAACAGGGAAGTACTGCTAAAACTATACAAGGCATTAATGAGACAACAGCCGGAATATTGGGAACAGTCTCGGTTCCTTGTCTCAGGAGGGAGTTTCTCATAAGGGGAGGTTTGAGTAGGCCGGAGCCTGTACTCACTGGAGGGCGTCCAGAGAAGGTTCACTCGGTTGACCCCGGGTAGGGAGGGAGTTTCTCATAAGTGGAGGTTTGAGTGTGATGAATATCATGTTCGCCGCAAAATTCGGTTTGAAATAAGGCAACAGAAATTAATACAACCAGTATTTTAATTCAAAGTGGAATAAAACCACTTCAGCTGAACGTCATCCAGAAGTCTCCATTTGTTGGGAGAAACTCCTAGCTGACTTCAAGGGTCATTAATACATTCCAAACAAATACAGGATAAGGAAAACCTTGCTTTAACACACCGTAAATTATTTAGATCACTCCCATGCACCTATAATTATTAAAACCATGAAGATATGAAATTCTTCAGATAAATAATAGACATATCCTTCCTTAACTATGTAAATCTTGCCATTGAGAATAACACCCTCAAAGAAGTGTAGTTTTGACAATCTATATATCTAAGAAACATGGCAACACTGAAAAAGACAGATCTCTAAATGAGTCCCTCTTTGCCAATATATCTTAAGACACCTGACATTCACGCAGACAGTAAGATCATTAAAACATTATTGATGATAATACATCAAATTAACCATTTGTCTATAGGCAATCAATCACAAATACGTGATAAGACATCAGAGACAGTCCTTGACCGATTAGAAGATTTTATGTATAAAAAGAGGGGCATTTTGGCAGGGAGGTACATTTTCACTCCCCTCCAGGAGTGTGGGTCAAAGCTCCGTTCTTCAAGCTTGCTACATCAAATAAAGACCATTATGGTTTTGTATGTTTCTGTTAAGCTTCTCAGAAATGTACTATAAATTGATAAAAGATACTTTAGGATTTTCCATGTTTTAGATATCACATTCTCTTAAGAGAAGTTAATGTGTTAGCAGATAACAAAGGACTGTTAACAGGTTTTATATTATTAACAGATAACTAAAGACTGTTAATCAATTTATATTTTTAATTCTGCAATTCTGTATGTATCTATTGGGTGCATTTTACAATAAAAATACTTTGATTAAAATTATACTGTGTAATCCAAAGTCTCTGGCTGCCCAATAATTACAGTCACCAGGTTTGTAAGTTTGAACAATTAAAAAAAAAAAAATTTAGATTACCCAATTATTTTTTCCAATTAAGGGGCAATTTAGCGTGGCCAATCCACGTACTCTGCACATTTGTGGGTTGTGGGGGCGAAACCCACGCAGACACGGGGAGAATTTGCAAACTCCACACAGACAGTGACCCAGAGCCGGGATCGAACCTGGGACCTCAGCGCCGTGAGGCGGTTGTGCTAACCACTAGGCCACCGTGCTGACCCTATTTGAACAAAATTAATGTTTATTTATAACAAGAACTGGAATGAAATTATAATTACTCTCAAAGTTTAAAATCCTAGACACTCATTTAGGAAGTCTTAATTGACTAGGACCCATGACGACAGAGGTAACGATTTAGTTCTGAGTAACGTATCTGAACTTTTCCCATGAAAAGTAACTGAAATCTTGTTTAACGGTCTGAGACCCGGAAAAGCATTCTCCCTTCGTGAGATGTGTTCTGAGTCTTAGCAGAGAAACGGATTTCATTCTTTTGGTGGGTTAACCTGGAGCATAGATTATTAATAAAGTATTATCTGGTCCGAATGACCTAAATCCATCACCTTTGGCGCCCAAACCTGAGGCAATATTAATATCCTCATAAAAATAATAAATATTTAAAAATGTTTTTTATTTCAAAATAAAAGCAGAGAAAAAACCGTGTGATCGATGAAATGGAAAGCATTCAAACCTGTAAAAATGGCAAATATTCCAAATGCAGGGAGAATATATAAAGTTGCCCGAGAAATAAATGAAGTAATAAATGGAACTGCCCTATTCCAAGTTGAAGACAATTAATTGTTTAGCCTGAAAATTTTAAAACAAGGGCGCATCCATAGAATTGAATGCAGCATGGGTTAAAACAGAAATCCCTCAAAGGGTTAACAGCAGCCAACAGTTTTAGACTACAAACTCAGTGCTTGTCAGACAGGCTTTGAGATGACAGCACCAACAGCCTGTAATCCGAAACCTTTCTTTCGAGTCAGAGAAATTCCAGCGAAGTTAAGCTTTAAGTGACATAAACGAAACCAGTGGATTGCTGAGTTCTCCACCCTTTGATAAAAGTTAATTATTTTAGCAAGAAATTGATTGGAATTGCCAGAAGCTTAAGTTTCAATTACTTGAAACAATGTTCATTTGTGAATTGATAGAAACTTCGTGCCACCATTTTAAAAGTGGATAACTGGAGATGACAGTTGACTTTGCGACGGTATAAATCACCGCAGCTAACTGCTTCCTCCCAAAAACTACCAACATTTCTGTAAATGTTAGAAAAAATGTTAAGATAAAGAGTTAAGTTGTAAAAGTTACACAAGCTCTTCAGCAAATCTTAAATTCAGATCTGAGTTAAGATCAGAGCTAAGCTTGCAGTTTGCCAGTAATTCAATTTGAATTTTCAAGTATTTTATTTTAAAACAAAACTTAAAACTTCTTTCACACTTTGCTAAGTAACAGAAAATTGACATTGGTTATTAATAGGCAAATAAATATATAAAATACAGCTAAAGATAGTAGACTCATAGCAGCAAACGATTTAAAAGACAATCTCCTAAACGTGATAACTGGAAATCACAGAGAACTCAGTCGCATCAATGACAATCACTCTCAGGAGAATCCCCTCGATAACAAACACCAAGAAATCAGCAGACCCCAGACTAAAAGGATAAAAATTAAACACCCCACTTCTGGGGGCGGCCATGAAGGAGTAAGTCGCACATTTAGTGGCTCCCGCCCTGGTCGGACTTTTCCACATTTCCCCCGGGCTCTTTGCTGGTTTTAAACGGTGAATTCGAAGGTTGAGCTAATTGGGCACCATGTCCCCGTGTTAGTGTATGGAGAAAATAAACAGAAGTGCACGAAAAGGCAGAAATAAGTAGATAGGCAAGAGCTTTACTGAAGCAGCAGCAGGAGACAGCATGGCGAGGACCTGACCACTGGGGTGGCGGCGAAGCGATCAACGGAGCAGCTAATGCAGGTCATCCAGGACGGCTTTGTCAAGAAGAAACGGGACTGTTTGGACCCGATTACAGAATGGATTGTTCGGCTAGACCACAGATTGGACGCCCAAGATCGGGCGATCCAGAAGGTTGAGAAGGCGTTGGTTGAGCAGGAGGACCATCAAACAGCGGTGGAGCTGGAGGTGGGGATGCTTCGGGCCCAGCAAAAAAGGTTTCTGGAGAAGGTGGAGGACTGAGAGAATCGGTCCTGCCGGCAGAACATAAGAATTGTCGGGCTCCCGGAGGGGGCTGAGGGAGCAGACGCTGGGCCATACGTAGCGAGTATGTCGAAAAGCTGCTGGGGGAGGGGGCATTCTCCCGACCCTTGGAGGTGGACAGGGCGTATAGAGCGGTTACGAGGAAGCCGCGAGCGGGGGACACTCCGAGGGCAATGGTAGTGAGATTCCACAGGTTCCTGGATAAGGAATGTATTCATCGGTCGGCGAAGGGAACGTATCCTGCGGGTGTACCAGGACTTGAATGTGGAGGTGGCTGGGAAGAGGGCAGGCTTCAGCCAAGTTAAGTCAATCTTCTTCAAGGAGCAGGTGAAGTTTGGACTGCTGGATCCGGCTCGTCTTTGGGTCACATATGAAAAACAGCATCATTATTTTGAGCCGCCCGAGCATGCCCTGGACTATGCTAAAATAATTGGACGGGTGGGGTGGCGGGGGGGGGGGGGGGGGGGGGCTGAGAACTCTCGAACTTTGAGGCAACTTGTTGGCCTATATTGGGGCCTTTTTTCTGTTTTAAACTGGTTTTGTCTACTCTTATTGTTTCGTTTCTGCTTTTGAGTTATGTTTAAGAGGGGGGAGGGGGAAAGCCTATTTTTCTTTTTCGGGTTCTCTTCTCGGTGGATGTTGGCAATGTCTTTTTCATTGGTGTGCACCTTTAGGGGTGGAGACGTGCTTGTTTGAGTTTCGGTGGCTGGAGTATTTTCTTGCTGCTGGGTGTTTGTGTGAGGATTATTAGATGAGGAAATGTGTTTGTACGAGCGGGGGGGGGGGCGGGGGAAGGGAACAATCAGTGGGAGACATTTAGGCGCCGGGGGCGGGGGTCACCAAGCTAGCTGGGTGAGCTGGCTCACGGAAGCGCAGTGCGGGATGTGCATTTGTTTATTTTACTAGATGGGTTAGGTTTTAGAGTAGTGTTGCTGGGGGGGGGGGGTGAGAGGGGGTTGTGGTTCTGCTGACGAGGGAGGGGCTTTATTGGACGGACAGTGAGGGGGTCGGTGCGGAGGCCGCCGTGGGGTGGGCCGGAGGAGGTGCGGCACAGGGGCTGGAGGCGCGCCCAAGAAAGGGGATGTCTGATCGACGGAGGGGCACTTTGCCCCCACCCAGGCTGATCACCTGGAATGTTCTAGGGTTAAATTGGCCGGTTAAGAGGGCACGCATGTTCGCACACCTGAGGCGACTGAAGGCGGACGTGGTAATGCTGCAGGAGATGCACCTTAGAGTAGTGGACAAGGTTAGACTGAGGGAAGGCTGGGTCAGTCAGGTTTTCCACTCGGGGTTGGACACAAAGACTAGAGGGGTTGCGATCTTGATTAATAAGCGGGTGATATTTCAGGTGGGTAGAAAAGTTTTGGATGTGGGGGGTTGATATATGATGGTTCGTGGTAAACTGGAGGGGCTGAAGGTAGTCCAGTTTAATGTGTATGCGCAAATTGGGATGACGTGGAATTTATAAAGAGGATGTTGGGGAAGATACCGGACCTGGAATCGCACAAGCTAATCATGGGAGGGGGCTTTAATACAATTATTGATCCCGGCCTGGATCGGTCATGCTTCAAAACGGGCAGGGGGCAAGCAATGGCAAAGGAACTGAAAGGGTTCATGGAGCAGATGGGGCGGGGGGTTGAACCATGGAAATTTAAGCAGCCGAGGGTAAAGGCGTTCTCCTTCTATTCCCATGTGCATAAAATATACTCTTGGATCGATTTATTTGTTTTGGATATGGTCTTGCTGGCGGGGCTGGTGGCCGGGGTACTCGGCGATCACAATTCCGGACCATGCTCCACATTGGGTTGTCCTGCAGGTTAGTAAAGATAGCAATCAGCGCCAGCAATGGAGGTTAGATGTAGGGCTGTTGTCGGACGAAGCAGTTTGCGAGAGGTCGAGGAAATGCATACAAAATTATCTGCAGGTAAATGATATGGGGGGGGGGGGGTCTCAGCAGCGGTGGTCTGGGAATCGCTGAGGGCAGTTGAGAGAGGAGAGCTGACCTCGATCCGGCTCACAGGGACAGGACGGATAGGGCAGAGACAGACCCACTGGTGAAAGAGATTCTACAAGTCGACAGAATGTACGTGGAGGTTCCAGAGATGGGGCTTTTAAGGGAACGACAGAGGCTGCACGCGAAGTTAGGCTTGTGAACCACAGGGAGGGCAGTGGAACAGCTCAGAAAGGCGAGGGGGCGATCTACGAGCATGGCGAGAAGGCCAGCAGGATGCTTGCACAGCAGCTCAGAAAGAGGGAGGAGGCTCGAAAAACAGTGAAAGTTATTGACGGGGATGGGAACTTGGGAATTCGGCAGGGGTGAGTCAGGCGTTTGGGGATTTCTACAGCAGGGCATAAGGTCGGAATCCCCTGCGGGGCCGGAGGGGATGAGGCAGTTCCTGGAGGGGCTGGCGTTCCTGAAGGTGGATGAGGAGCTGGTAGAAGGACTGGGGGCCTCGATCGGGTTGGCGGAGATAGTGAAGGGCTTGAAGGCCATGCAGTCGGGTAAGGTCCCCTGGACCGGACGGGTATCCAGCTGAGTTCTACAAAACGTTCTCCAGGATAGAACATAGAACACTACAGCTCAGTACGGGCCCTTCGGCCCTCGACGTTGCGCCGATCTGTGAAACCATCTGAAGCCTATCTGACCTACACTATTCCATTTTCATCCATATGTCTATCCAGTGACCACTTAAATGCCCTTAAAGCTGGCGAGTCTACTACTGTTGCAGGCAAGGCGTTCCACACCCCTGAGTACTTCCACAGGGATGTTGGGGGCGGTGCTGATGAAGGTGTTTAATGAGGCAAGGAAAAGAGGTGCTCTGCCCCAAACGATGTCACAGGCCACGATTTCGCTTATCCTGAAACGGGACAAGAACCCGAAGCTATGTGGTCCTTACATACCTATTTCCCTGTTGAACGTAGACGCCAAACTGTTGGCAAAAAGTGTGTCCTCCAGTATTGGGGATTGTGTACAGAACGTCAGTGTGGAGGATCAGACGGGGTTCTTTAAGAGCACGCAGCTACTGGCCAATGTAAGAAGGCTGCTAAACGTGATCATGATGATCCCGGAAAGTAGGGTGGTGGAGGTAGTGGTCGCGGTGGATGCAGAAAAAGCTTTTGACCGGGTTGAGTGGGATTATATATGGGAGGTTCTCGGGCGGTTCGGATTTGGGAGAGGCTTTATTGACTGGGTCAGGTTGCTGTACCAGGCTCCTGTGGCAAGTGTACGGACGAACATGAGACTTCGGACTATTTTAGACTGCACCGGGGGCGAGACAGGGATTCCCCCTCTCCCCACTGCTGTTTGTGCTGGCTATAGAGCCGCTGCAAATTGCTCTGAGAGCCTCAAGGGGCTGGAAGGGGCTGGTCCGGAGGGGGGGGGGGGGGTAGAGCACAGGGTCTCGCTGTATGCGGACGACCTGCTTCTGTATGTTTCAGATCCAATTAAGGGGATGGAAGTACTCATGGGAATTTTAGGGGAATTCGGCCGGTTAAGGGGGGTACAAGATTAATATAGGGAAGAGCGAGATGTTTGTGGTCCAGGCGAGGGGTCAGAGGCGGCTGGGGGAACTGCCGTTTAGATTGGTAGGGAACAGTTTCAGGTACCTAGGTATTCAAGTGACGCGGGATTGGGACCAGCTACATTAAATGAACTTGGCCCGGTCGGTGGATCAGATGAAAGATGATTTCCAGAGATGTGATGCGCTCCCTTTGTCTCTAGCTAGGAGAGTCCAAACGGTGAAAATGACGGTCCACCTGAGATTCCTGTTTGTATTTTAGTGTCTCCCCATCTTTATTCCACGGACCTTTTTTTAAGCGGATCAATAAAGTTATTGCGGGCTTTGTATGGGGGGTGGGGACAAGTCCCCGCGAGTGAGGAGGGTAATGTTGGAGCGGAGTCGGGAAGAGTGAGGGCTGGTTCTGCCAAACTTTAGCAATTATTACTGGATGGCTAACATAGCCATGATTCGGAAGTGGCTGGTTGGGGAGGGGGTGGGGGTGGCATGGGTACGTATGGAGGTGGCTTCTTGTAAGGGCACAAGTTTGGGGGCGATGGTAACTGCGCCTCTGCTGTTCCCGCCGGCGCGGTACTCCACCAACGCCGTGGTGGTGGCGGCCTTGAGCGTCTGGGGGCAATGGAGGAGATATGTGGGAGCAGTGGGAGAATCGGTCTGGTTCCCAATCTGCGAAAATCACCAGTTTGCCCAGGGGAGGATGGACGAGGGCTTCTGAATATGGCGGAGAGCGGGGATTGAGAGGATGAGGGGAATTGTTTATAGAGGGGAGTTTTCCGAGTATGAGGGTGCTGCAGGAGAAGATTGCATTGATGGGGGAGCAAGGAATTTCGATAGCATGGGTGAGGGACTTTCTGCGTAGACATGTATCAACCTTTCCACTTCTGTCGCTAAGGGGAATTCAGGACAGGTTAGTTTCCAGAGGATAGATAGGCGAGGTGAGCGTTTCTGACATTTACAAGGAACTTATGGGATCAGAGGAGACGCAGACCGAGGAGCTGAAGCAACAGTGGGAGCAGGCGCTGGGGGGAGGGGGGGGGGGGGGGAGAGATAGAGGAGGGCCTTTGGGCTGACCTGTTGTGTAGAGTCAATGCGACCGCAACTTGTGCCAGACTCAGCCTGATTCAATTCATGGTCGTTCAGCGGGCTCACATGACTGTGGTCCGGATGAGCAGATTCTTTGGGGTGGAAGACAGGTGTGCAAAACACGTACCAGCGTCCCCGGACAGACGCCGGAATGTGACGACTAGGGGCTTTTCACAGTAACTTCATCGAAGCCTACACGTGACAATAAGTGATTTTCATTTTCATTTCATTTTCATTTCATTTCATTTAATTTTCATTTCATTTCATTTCATTTTCATTTCATTTCATTTTTCTAAATGTGAGGGAGGACCAGCGAACAATGTCCACATGATGTGGACATGTCCAAAGCTGAGTTGATTTTGCTGACGTCATGTCCAAGGTATTAAAAACAAGGGTGGCACTGACTCCAGGAGTGGCGATTTTCGGGGTGTAGCAGGATCCGGGAGTCCAGGAAGAGAAAGAGGCAGATGTTCTGGCCATTGCTTCCCTGGTAGCCCGGAGGCAGGTATTACTAGCATGCAGAGACTCGAAGCCCCCGAGGTCGGTGACCTGGCTATCGGACATGGCTAGCTGTCTCTGTTTGGAGAAAATAAAGTTCTCCTTGAGAGGGTCACTGTTAGGATTTGCCCGGTTGTCGCAACCATTCATCAACTTCTTCACGGAGAATTAATCGTCAGCAGACGATGGGGGTGGGGGGGGGGGGGGGGGGGTTGGGGGTAGGGGGGGGGGCAGTTTAGCTTAGATTTGGATAGTGTAGTTGTGGATAGTGCTGAAGGATGTTATTGGTTAAATGGGGACATAGATAAGCTGCAGAGCTGGGCTGAGAGGTGGCAGATGGAGTTTAATGCGGAAAAGTGTGAGGTGGTTCACTTTGGAAGGAGTAACTGGAATGCAGAGTACTGGGCTAATGGCAAGATTCTTGGTAGTGTAGATGAACAGAGAGATCTCGGCACCAGGTACATAAATCCCTGAAAGTTGCCACCCATTTTAATAGGGCTGTTAAGAAGGCATATGATGTGCTAGCCTTTATCAGTAGGGGGATTGAGTTTCGGAGCCACGAGGTCATACTGCAGTTGTACAAAACTCTTGTGGAGCCGCACCTGGAGTACTGCGTGCAGTTCTGGTCACCACATTATAGGAAGGATGTGGAAGCTTTGGAAAGGGTTCAGAGGAGATTTACTAGGATGTTGCCTGGTATGGAGGGAAGGTCTTACGAGGAAAGGCTGAGGGACTTGAGGTTGTCTTCGTTAGAGAGAAGGGCGAGAGGTGACTTAATAGAGACATATAAGATAGTCAGAGGGTTAGATAGGGTGGATAGTGAGAGTCTTTTTCCTCGGATGGTGATGACCAACACAAGGGGACATAGCTTTAAATTGAAGGGTGCTAGCTATAGGGCAGATGTCAGAGGCAGTTTCTTTACTCAGAGAGTAATAGGGATGTGGAACGCCCTGCCTGCAGCAGTAGTAGACTCGCCACATTTAAGGGCATTTAAGTGGTCACTGGATAGACATATGGATGAAAATGGAATAGTGTAGGTCAGATAGGCTTCAGGTGGTTTCACGGGTCGGTGCAACATCGAGGGCCGAAGGGCCCATACTGCGCTGTAATGTTCTATGTTCTATTACAGGTTTAATTAATGGTGGGACCTGTTGGGGAAGGAGATGGTATTTGCACTATGATTATATTTTCGTGTATATTGTTTATACTGTTGCTGTTACAATGCAAACAAAACCCTCAATAAAATGTTGAAAAAAAATATATATATTTCTCTCTCGATCTGTGTATCACATCACTGGATCGCACAATTGTTCCAGTGCAAAGGAGGCCATTCCGCCCGTCATGTCTGTCCTAGCTCTCCCAATGAGTAGTTCAGCGAAATCCACTCCCCTGCCTTCTCGCCGTAACCCTGCACATTCTTCCTGTTCGGATAATGATCCCATTCCCTTTTTGAAGCTGCCCCCACCACAGTGTTCAGGCCGTGCATTCCAGACCTAAACAACTATTTATGTCCGTGTGTGCGTGCGTGCCTGAGTGTGGCTGTGTCCCTGTGGAGGTGTAAGTGCATGTGTGAGAGTGTCCGTGTGTGTGTGTGCATATGTGTGTGTGTGTGCCATGATCTGTTTGAATGATGGAGCGGGCTCAATGGCCCAAATGGCCGACACCTGCTCCAATGTTATTTTAAGATTTATAGACATACACGCATGTTTACACACACACAAGCACTCAGAGTTTTGCTGTAAATATTAACATTTAAGACAATTCAATAGACTGCTACACATCCTAGTTTGACAATGATACAAAGATTAGACACAATGTCAGCACCGTAACTGGAAACAACAAATTGCTCAGAGATATTAATGTTTTGTGAATAGACAAAACTGGCGGATGTGTTTCAGTGTCGGGAAATGTAAATTGAAGAGCTTTAGGCTTAAAAAGTACAGAACCGTGTTCTTTATAAATGATGAGAAGACAGAAGTAGTGAAAGTTTAAAATGTGCAGATATTTCGCAGCTGGATTCACACAATACAGGCAGCAATGTGTCTGAGATTTTGGGAGTGCTGCAAATGTTGTCAAAGGCATTCGGTCGGGTAACCACGTTACAAGTTTACTCAGAAACTGTCAACCCACCGGCACAACATTCCTGGACAATAGGATTGAATCAGGATTGGGTTCAGGCGCCCTGATAGGTTGGGGAGTTTCCCAGTCACAGATTGAGCTCTCTGATTGGTTGAGGTGCTTTCAGTCAGTGGCTGGAGCTCCTGATTGGCTGAGGGGCTCAGTCAGTTTTGTTTATTCATCAATTTGATTATCGATGTAACCGGGTATTTCACCATGATCTTGATCTGCTCCCTGAACCTGGACTGAGTCACCACATAAATAAATGTGTTTGTGCAGCAATTTAAACCCTGCAGCATAAATCCGACTTGTTGTAAAATATATTGAGGTTCAGTGAGATAATTTAATCCACTTAAATACAAATAGAAAAATTTTACTACATACACGGTCCAGAGGAGGATGAACGCTCCTGAGATGCTGCAGAGTAAAATCATTGACTTTCTTCTGCTCTCCATTTCTGGGTCTCTTCGATTCTCTCCCTGACTCTGAGCCCTCAGTACCTTCCGGACGCGACTGGTGAGTAAAATGCGTCTGACTGTCAGAGCATTGATCAAGAGGATTGAGAAGAATGGGATCAATGGGGTTAAAATCTTATTCAACCAGTTGTACACAATCCACCCGGGATCATTGAAAAAGATTGTCTTTGAAATACACAACCGCTCAACATTGTCGATTATCACTCTGGATTTATATGTAAAGTACCATGGGATGTTTTTTACACAGAGCAGGAGGCCGCTTGCTGACAGAACCACAGCCGCAGTTTTCCCGGTGCAATATTTAGTTTTCAGTTTCTGGCAGCGAATGGCCACAAATCGATCAAAGGAGAAAGTGAGGGTGAACCAGACAGACCAGTCTCTGGATGTAGATAGCAGGACATTGTGAACACGACACACTGATGTGTAGGACAGGAAACTCCATTGGAAATAATAACCACGAATGACGTACAGTATGGGGTCAGTGATAATAAACAGTAGATCCGCCATTGCCATGGCCACCATGTAGCGAGTGGTGCAGGTAGAGAGGCCACACTTTCCCCGACATAGAATCAGAATTCCCAGTAAATTAACTGTCAGAGAGAAGGACGAAGATCCTAGAAATGACTGATTAACCATTCATTGTACATGAACCACCAACAGTAAGTACAGAAGATCAGCATCAATATACTGGGCAGTAGGCATATGGCGATGGTGGTGTTGGTAGAGGAGTGGGTACAGACATAAAAATTGCAGAGAGGAAAGGAACAAATGTGTCTTTGGTGTTTAAGAAGGGGAGGGCGTAAACTGTAGAATTCTACACTGACAGATACGTCCAGTAATATTTGTTCACTGCTGTCAGATATTCCACTCTGGTTAGTGACTCACACTCAGTGTGATTTCGTTCCTACACGCATTAATCCTTCCTTCAGAGAGATTGCCTTAACTGAAATCAAATCTAACATTGGACAAGATTCCACTCAATATAATAACTTCATTGATCAGAGATCACGTGAGTTACAATCAGAGACTTTTTGTCACTTGATGAAAGAGTTTAAAACAATGATATATTTCGAGGCATTTTACTGAAGTGAATGATATCGTTGATCAGGTGTCTGTATAACAGTGAGCACGAAATCAGCATTAAACATTTTCAGTCACAGTTTAAAATCAATGAACTGCTCACATACAGTTCAATGGTGATAGTCACTTACCAGGAATTCCAACAACAGCAAGGATTGGGTAGAATATTTTCTCAGCAATATCAATTGGATAAAGCATGTTCAGTGTGTAGTGATGAGTCTCTGTCTTGAAATCTGAGGTTATATATTCCGAAGCTCTTCAATTTATACCCTGTGGAACCACCTCAGGGATGTTGAGGTTGCAAAATCTTTCAATCTATTTTTAAAGATATGAACGAAGAGATTACGACATTGAGTTCAGTGATGGAAAATGTTATTTTGATGAGGTGACCTCTTTCCAAACACTGAACTGTGTTGATCAGATTGATCAACTAACAATAACAGAATGGACGCCTTGCACTCAAACACAATCAGTCCCATCTCTAGATCTCACATTGTCTCAGTGACATCCCTCACTGGACTGTGACCAGTGAATGATTCAGTTCCAATTGTCAATGTGTTTCTCTGGGTGGTTCCATAGACTCTGGAGCGTAGCTGTCTCTGTAATTTTCGCCATTCAGTGATTCAGTTCCAACTGTCAATGTGTTTCTCTGTGTTTCCACAGCACTCTGGGGTGTAGCTGCCTCTGTAACTGTTCCATTCAGTGATTGGGTTCCAATTGTTAGTGTGTTCCTGCACTTTAACATTACGAGAATCGCGAACAACGACTCCCCAATTCCGTTGTGCTTCTTATTTCCTCGGCATCTTCTCATTTTGAAAATGGTCTATGCCAAAGTACATAACTTCACACTTTTTCACGTTGTATTTCGCTTGCCACTATTTTCCCCACACTCCTCGCCTGTCCAAGTCCTTCTGAAGCTTCCTCAATACTCCCTTTCCCTCTAAAGATCTTTGTATCACCTCTAAACTTCGCAAAATTGTCTTAATTTCCTTCTCATTAATGTATATTGTGCAAAGTTGTGGTCCCAGCACTGACCACTGAGGTACAGCAAACTTCACCGGCTGCCATCCTGAAAAAGACCCCTTTCTGACCACTCTCTGCTTTCTGCCAGTCAGCCAATCCTCTATCCATGCCAGGATCTTACCTTTAACACCACGGGCTTCTCATTTATTTAACAATCTCCTGTGCGACACCTTGTCAAAGGCCTTCTGGAACTCGAAACAAATCACGTCCACTGGTTCTCCTTTGTATAACTTTCTTGTTACTTCTTCAAAGAACTCTAACATATTTGTCAGACATGACCTCCCCTTGACGAAGCCGTGCTGACACAGTCCTATTTTGCCATGCACTTCCAAGTACTCCGCAATCTCATCATTTTAAAAAATATAAATTTAGAGTACCCAATTATTTTTTTCCAAAAAAGGGGCAATTTAGTGTGGCCAATCTACCTACCTTGCACACCTTTGGGTTCTGGGGGCGAAACTCACGCAAACACGGAGTGAATGTGCAAACTCCACACGGACAGTGACCCAGAGCTGGGGTCGAACATGGGACTTTGGCGCCATGAGGCAGCACGGCTAACCACTGCACCACTGTGCTTCCCCCCGACCTCATTTTTAATAACATACCCTAAAATCTTACCAATGACCGAAGATAGGCTAACTGGCCTATAATTTCCCATCTTCTATCTTCGCCACTTCCTAACAGTGGTGTTCCATTAGCCACTTTCCAGTCCTCTGGGACCCTTCCTCCCTCCTGTGATTCTTGAAAGATCACAATAAATGCCTCCACAATTTCCTCAGCAATTCTTTTTAAGGACCCTGGGGTGTCAGCCATCCGGTCCAGTTGATTTATCCGCATACCGACCTTTCCGTTTCCCCTGAACCTTCTCCTTAGTGATGGTCACTGAACTCACCTCTGCCCCCTGGTTCTCCTGGAGCTCTGTCAGCCCACTGGTATCTTCCACCGTGAAGAGTAATGCAAAGTAACTGTTCAGTTTGCCTGCCATTTATTTGATTGCTGGGTGGTTCCACTGCACTCTGGGATGCAGCTGTCTCGGTAACTGCGCCCATTCAGTGATTCAGTTCCAATTGTCGATGTGTTCTCTGGGTGGCGCCACTGCACTATGTGTGTAGCTGCCTCTTTAACTATGACCAATCAGTGATTCAGTTCCAATCGTCAGTGTGTTTTTCTGGGTGGTTCCACCGAAATCTAGGACCAGTTTGGGGATTGAGTGCTGACTCTGCGACCCAGACACACTGAACTCTTTCCTCCATCGTAAAAGTGCCTTCCAGCCCTCTATTGAGCCATAATCTAACGGTCACTCGCTCCGAGAAAGCACGGCCCAGGCTCCTGAGAGTCCTCCGCCTCTTTGTCAATCCCCGCGGTTCCCAGGACAGGGCCAGTTCCTCACCCCAGCCCACTGCTGCTGAGGAAGGGGGGGGGGGGAGGCAGTGGGATGACAGATTGAAGTGGGACAGGGCACCTCGCTCCCCTGGAAAGCCCGTCCCTGTGATTTGTGGGAACACAGGGTCGCTCCCCCTGTCCAGGACAGTCGATAAGAAGCAGACATGTGGGGCAGGAGTTCCCTTGTGGGCAACCCACTCTCCACCCAGTCCTGAATGTTGATGTGAGTGAGGGTTTATCTGTGGAATGCATCCAGGAGAACCTGTCTGGCAGACCAGGAAGCTGAGTTCCACCTGGGGGCAGGACGAAATCTGGAAGAGCAATAGTGATCGGAGATCTAGTTAATTCGAGGATTGGGCAGTTAATTCTGCAGCTGCATTTCAGGATGGTTTATTGCCTCCCTGTCGCCAGGGTTTCCAACGTCACTGAATGGCTGCAGAGCACACTGGACGCTGAAGGCAAAACTGGGCAGGGGTTTTGGCAACGTGGATGTAACATCAGGGGAACTATACTGGCAGAGACAGGCAGCTCTAAAGTAGGAAGACAATTGAGTTATTGGTGGAGTCAGAGTCAAGGAGAAATGTAATATAATCTACATGCGCATCACTGTACATGTGTGTGAATACACCGAGTGTTGTAAATGAGACAGGTGAGTTACTGACACAAATTCTCCTTTGGAGATATGATTCAAACTATTTGCGTGTGTGTGATTCTATGTGGATGTTTGACGGCATGTGTATGTCTGATGTTGTTTTCACCATGTGTGTATGAGCATATATGTGTGTGTGTGAGTTTGCGTGTGTGCGACCTTTGTGTCTGAGTGTGTTTAGCGTGTGTTTTTGAGAGTTTTTGGGTACATGTGTCAGTCTGCGTGAGTGTGTGTTTGTGAGCGTATTTGTTGAATATGGGTGTGTGTGTGTTGAGTTCTGTGTGTGAGTGAGTGTGTGTGTGGGTATGTTTGTGCGTGTGTCTGTAGTGAACGTCTGCCTTCAGACCCTGCAGCAACACCTTTACATTGAACCCCCTCCACGATTTGTACCCTGGTGACGCATTCCTTCTGCCAAGTGCATGGCCCGAATTCTGACTTACAGCTCCTGTTCATTGAGCTGCTGGGTCTTCGTACCCTCTAAAGTCGTTACCAGGACATTTTGAAAGTCTGGAACGTGGCCGCATCACGCCACAGCCCCCCCCCCCCCCCACCCCCCACCCCCCGCCTCGGTCAGGAGTATTGGCTGGCGTCAGGGAGTCGCTGCTCAGGAATCCGCACCTCCAACTTCGAGCGTCTGGCGGAGGAGTGAGCTTTGGCTGCTGGGTGACCAGGATCGGGGACGTTCTGGGTGGCGGAGGAGTGAGCTGGATGACCCCGCGTGAGTTAGCACAATGTGCGGCGTTGGACATCTAGCTCGTGGCCAAGTCAACCCGTGACCTCAAACCGGTTGTACGTGGACCTGACGGCACTCGCGGTCTGGAGGACGCACAGGTGTGCGGTGGTATCCCGTCTGAGTGATAACTGTTCGGACTGAATTCCACATTGGCCCCAGGCCCCGAAACATCGCTCTGGGGCTGGTGCACCACAATCCTACCCACCTCGCGCAAATGCCCTCCGTGCCTTTTCGCACTGCACGGTGGGGTTTCCTGTGTGGGCTGCTGCTGCACACGATTCACCTCCTCACCCTCGCCTGTCGCCCGGACACGCCATGGCGGTCCTTGTTGCAGTGCAACGGCGGAGGCCCCCACCGGAGTTCCCTCCTTGGAGGAGGCCTCCCCATCACCCTAACCCTAACCCTACCCCTAAACCTAAGCCTAACCCTTAACCCTAATCTTGGGGACCTGGGGTGGAGGGTGCCGCAGTGCCACAGAATCAGCGATTGGACCGGTTCATGGATTCCCAAGAAGCCTGCCGTTTTTGCGGCCTTGTGGAGTGCTCAGACCATGTCTATCTTACGTGTTATTGGCTGCACTCCACGTTTAGTTTTCTGTTGAATCTTTTGTTGAAAGTTTGTTCGCACTTCAGCCCCACACTTCTAATCTGCCCTATCCAGGCCTCCCGTACTCGGTGGGCACCGCAGGGCTTGGGGTTCTTTATTGAATCCTTTAACTGCATTCTCGTTTGATGGTTTATTAAGTTTCCGTTGATCGTTGTTACGTTCGGGCAGGGCCCGAACTGGAGCGGCCCTTTTTTCTTTGTTCCTCAGTTTGTTACCTTTATTTTGTTTGCTTGGACTCAAAATAGATTCAATGAACCCTGAAAATCAGTTTAGTTACTACTGAGCAGAGAGCGGAGACAACTCAGAATGTGCCCTGTCGCCGATCAGTGAGAGAAAAGTGGTTACTGAAAGACCGAGGGAGAGATAGAGAGGGAGAGAGATAGAGAGAGAGAGGCGAAGAGATACAGGGAGAGATAGAGAGGGAGAGAGAGAGAGAGAGAGAGAGAGAGAGAGAGAGGCGAAGAGATACAGGGAGAGATAGAGAGTGAGAGAGAGAGAGAAAGGTCGAGAGAGCGAGAGGGAGGCGGAGATACGGGCAGTGAGACAGCGAAAGAGAGAAACAGCGAGAGAGAGAGAGATAAAGCGACAGATGGAGAGGGAGACAGATGAAGAGGGAGAGATGGAGACAGACAGAGATGGAGAGAGATAGGGTGAGAGACGACGAGATACAGGGAAGGAGCGAGACAGAGAACGAGAGAAACACAGAGGGAGAAAGAGAAAGATAGAGAAGGAGACTGACCGACAAGGAGATTCAGGGGGCGAGCGAGACACGGTGAGAGACACAGACAGACAGACAGAGGGAGACAAAATGAGAGCGAGACACAGAATGTGAGATTGAGAGAGAGGGAGAGAGTAAAAGACAGACAGAAATACAGGAAGAGAGAGAGAAAGACAGAGACAGAGGCAGAGTGAGACAGGTAGACAGAGAGACATAGAGAGACAGATCAAAGCAAACAGGGTGTGGGTTCTGTAATGGGAGAGTTTTACTCTCCGTGCTGTACCTGTCCTGGTAGTATTCCCTTTCTGTCTCCCTGTCTCTCTCTGTCTCGCTTTTCGTCTCCCTGTTTTTTCTCCAATTCTCCCTCTCACTATCTGTGTCTGTGTGTGTCTCTCTGACTGTATATGTGTGTCCCTCTGACTGTCTCTCTCTCTCTCTGACTGTCTCTCTCTCGACCTCTGTTTTTCTCTCTGTCTCTATCTCCGTCTGTCCCTCCCTCTCTCTCTTTCTTTATGTCTTTCTGTCTCTCTCGGCCTTTCTCTATCTGTCTCCATCTCTCTATGTCTATCTTTCTCTTTCTCTGTCTCTCTGCCGCGCTCTGTCTCATTCCGTTGTTCTCCCTGTGTCTGACTCTCTACCCCCTCTATCTCTCCCTGTCTCTCTTTCTCTCCCTCGCTCTATCTCTGTTCCTCTTACTCTCTTTCTCTCTCACTTCCCTGTCTCTGTGTGTCTCTCCCTGCCTCTCTCTTTCTGTGCTTATCTATCTCTTTTTATCCCCCTCTATCTGTCCCTCTCTGTCTCTATCCACTCCTCCACCATACTCTGTAACTCTCCCATCACCCAAGGCACTGATGTGTTATGTACACTGGGATAACACGGGCTGCAACTGTATGCAGCTTTGAGAAAAATATACTCCAGTCGTTGAAGTTAGTTCAATATGATTTATTGAACCAGTAGCACAGTTAGCACAGTTCTCTATGAGTTCGGCTCTCTGCTAACATAAGTGTGGTTACCCAATCTGACTGAATCAGATTAGCTCTTAGCTACGTGCTGGAGGTGTGATAGTATACATACACCCTGACTCTCTCTGTAGATGTTCATCAGTGGAAATAGGTGGTGAGAGTGCCTCGTGCCTTTTATAGTGATATACCACCCCTGAGTGTCCTGCCTGCTCATTGGATATGCCCTGTTCTCTGTGTTCATTAGCTGCCTGTCTGTATATCATTATCTGCATGTCTGCATATCATGACATCTCCCCCTTTTTTATGTTTTTTTTGGCAGATGGGAAGGTACTTCCATGTGGTAGCATATATGAACATATTTACAAGCGGCGGCATCAGTGAAGGTAATTACATGCGAAGACAGCTGTCTGATGTGAGAAAAAAGAACATAGCAAACAAAACAAATGTTCATAAGTCCAGTCTGTGAGCCTTGCGTCTGATCCTTGCCGATCGCCAGAGAGGTGTTGGTGGGGACGATGGCGCCTTGACAGACGGGATAAGAGCCTGACTGGTAGCCTCGTAGTTCGAGGTATCAGGAGGTGGCAGAACAATGGACGGGAATGGAGAAGAAAGTGTTTGTGGGCAGGCAACTTTGCACAGTGTCCGTCTGTTTCATCGCGCACCAGCACCATCAGCCATAGGTGCAACATCCAAGTGGAGCGCAGCCTGTCGAACAACGACAGTTGGAACAGACCAGTCACCATCCGGTATCTTGATCCTGACAGTGTCGAACGTGGATAACATTGTCAAATCGGTGACATGAGCATCATAGCCCTGCTTTTGCTGGTTTCGGAACTGCTGCACCTTCTGCAGCACCGGGAGGCGATCCAGGTTGGGCACGTGTATGGCTGGAAGTGTTGTAGGCAGGTCCCTGTTCATCAGCAGTTGAGCTGGCAACATGCCAGTGGACAGTGGTGTCGCCTTGTACGCAAGCAGTGCGAGGTAGATATCAGAAGCAGAACCATTTAAAATCTATAGTTTCATCATGTTACTGGAGAAGTTCATTACTTGAATTCAGATTGTGGAATTGCCATGTCGAACAGATATTACAACGATACCGTGTGTCTCTCAGAAGCCAGCTTTCATGGACAGAAACTGCATATGTTACAATTAAAGGTCTGTTTTAAAATGTGTAACAAGGTACCATTGTGATGGCTACACCCAGATATCAGACCATCAATGTCACTAATTGCAAGATAACAGACGTGCCTTTGTAATGATTGGACGGATTAATTAAACATGCAGACCTTTAGTGCGAATGGTTAAGTATTCACATATACGATGTACGTTGAAACCTCAACCGAAGGGCCGGATTGCCTGCTTTTGACCCATTTTCTCTGTTTTTATTTGATCTCGGACTGTGAAATAATGATGTCACCCAGATGACTCAAAACACCAGGAACCCGGGTCCAATTCACAGCTTGAGCGACTGTTCGCAATTTGTGTCTTCTCCTCGTGTCTCCATCGGTTTCCCAGAACGATGGAATAGAACCATACAATTCCTGCAGTGCAGAAGGAGACCATTCGGCCCATCATGTCTACATTGACTCTCTGGAAGAACACCCAACCTGGATCCATTAGGCGGATTATCCTTTTTAAATTGCCCCTTACGTCCAATGGTTAGGTGGGACTATGGGGATAGAATGGGGGCGTGGGCCAGGGTAGAGTGTTCGCTCTGCTGCTCAGTGGTGACTTGACGGGCCGAATGATCTCTTCTGCACTGCAGTGATTCTTTGAACACAAATTTTAAAAAAATCAGAGGTTATGAGGACAGCGAGAGTATCAAGCCCCGGGAGAGCTTTACGGGTCTTATGGTCAGAACCTAAATTAAAACAGACAAACATTTTAAAACATGTCACACGTAAATATATATATAATAATATCGAGCAGATTGAAATAATTCCCCAGATCTGAAACAAATAACCAAACCTATGTTCACCTCCAAATAATTACCGTTAGTCATAAATAAAATACAAAATTACTTTAAAAGAATCAACAACTATAGTAACGCCTGTTCAACAGAAAGAAAAAACAACTGTGAAAGAAAAAGTCTCCCTCCCTTCAAACTAAATGTTCAACAGTTTGCTGTGCACTCCCGGTTGTGGCCTGTAGGTGGAGTTCGCAGTTTTGGGGGCTCCTGCCAGATCAGTCTCTTTTAGGCCCTTTAAGCACAGTTTTGGGGAAAATGCGTTTGTGAGAAGTTGTGAGAACGTTTGGGGCATTTATAGAATGTCAAAATCCGGAAAGCAGAATTCAGAGAGAAAGGGAGCGAGGGAAAGTCCAGCGCGGAGCGTGGTGAGGGATACAGCTGGAGTAAAGGTGGCGGGAGAGAGCCCATCGAGGGGTGGGGGGAGCGGTGGAGGAATTGATGGACGGAAAGGTCGAGTGGTTGTTCGTGAAGCATTTTGAAAGTGATCGGATGCAGATGGTGGCCTCGCTTTACGCGTGGGCGGGTGAGCTCCTTGTCCCAGTGAGGGAGGTCTGAGTTAGGACTTTGATGGTGGTGGGGGAGCAGGGAGAGTAAGCTACGGGGGTGGAGGAGGTCTTGTCACGGCACAGCGACCAGATCAACTCGATTGATGAGGAGCTGCGGAGGGTGGCGTAGATCAACAGAGGCCTGAAAGCCAAGGAAGAAGAACTGGACAACAGATGAGAAAGACACATCCGAGCATCGTGGGTGTGCCTGAGGGGATGGAGGGTTGGAGGCAGAAGCCCTCAACAATATGTGGCTTGATGGGGGACCGGGAGGATCCCTCCCAGTATGAATTGGACAGGGCCCACCGATCACTCCAGCCGAAAACGAGAACGGATGAGCCACCGAGAGATATGACCATCTGTTTACACAATTTCCAAGTGAAGAAGAAGGAGCTGAGGTGGGCCAAGCAGAAGTGGGATGTGGAGTGGGACGAAAAGGGTATACAGATAGACCAGGACCTGACGAGACGGGCAGCCTTCGGTCGAGCCAAGGCAGCATTGTACAAGCGCAACGTGGAGTTTGGTGTGGTCTGCCCGATGAAGATGCACAAGCCACATCCCTGGTCAGTCCGACTTGACCTGACTCTGACATTCACTTTGATGCTAATAAGACTCCAAGTAGCCGATCAGTGAATTACAACACAAACCTGATATTACGACATCCCCGTTCCTTTGAAGGAATAAATTAATAAATTAACAACCGTATATTTACATATGTATACATACACAAGAACAGCAAGCTCAGAATGTATAAATAGTTCAAATCTACACATTGAGTCGATCCGGTGTTCTTCTGTCTCTGGCTGATCTTCTCAACGTTTGACCTTGTTGCTCAGAACTTGGAGATTCAATATTCTCCATGAGATTCTCGTGCTCAAGAACTGCTGAACTCTGACACTGCAGCTGACGTTGTTTCTGATGCAGATTCGTCATCCATCACGTTGTTGTAAAAGTCTTCTCGGGTTTTCAAGAGTGCGCGATGATTCCTTCTTAAAACCAACCCATCCTCTCTCTGTATGTGCATTGTAGGAGCGAAGTGCCACTTCTTCAAGTACAATGGCTTTTCTCAACCAATTGCCTGAATCTTCTACTCTCAAAATGTCGTCACTACTCAGCTGTGGTATAGTTCTCGACACTCTGTCATAGAACTGCTTTTGTATTGCTTCAATGTTTTGCATTTCCTGCAGTACCACTGCATTCTCCTCCTCCTTTCCCAAGTATGGAAGTGTGGTACACAACCTTCTATTCATGAGTAACTCTGCTGGTGATTTACCATGTGACAATTTGTAACTCAATTGTGCGAGATGTGGATCAGATTGGCTGTCCATTGCTTTCTGTAATCATTTTTGTTTAAATATGTACACTTTTTTCGTTAAGATCTTTGGGATCCATGCCGACATGAGCATCACTATTTTTATGTTTCACACATTCCACAGATTTTACCTCATTGGTACGTTCTTGTATCTTCTTGATAACTTGTGGTTTCCTATCTGATACAGGTGGTCGGGTAGAAATGAGATTGACTGACATGAGATTGAGATCTCCACCTTCATCAATTTCACTACTAATTATTTGTATCTGTGCTTTAGATAATGCATCTGCTACAAATTGTATCTCGTCAGAGAATGGTAGTGCACGAACACATCGGGGCCCGAAGTCACGGCCCTCACCCACGAGAATGCCGTGAGAGCGACCCCGGAAAACTCACAGGCCGCACAACGGACCGCAGCCCTTCAGAAGGCCAAACGGAAGCAGCAAAATCAGGCCGACTTTGAAGGTCATGTAAAACTCATCGAATATGAGGTTGGGCAACAGATAATGCTCAGGGTCTTTCAGCCTGGTACGCTCCTGTCACCTAAATAGTCCGGAGCCTATTCATAGATAAGGCGAACCCTTCGGTGTACAATGTCATGGTAGACAACAAGAAAACCGGGTGCTACCATGTGAACCAACGAAGGAATTCGGCTCCAAGCAGAATTCTCACCCATGTCCCCCCAGAAGGACTATTTCAGCCACAAGGGGGCCTCATTACTCACCACCTGAACTTAACCAGGTTCTACAGCCTGTACCCCAGGTTATCGACCACCACCCGGTACCCCGGGGCCAGAACACACACCCCCGGTACCTTCCCCAATATTCAGGGCCTCAGGGATAAACCCCCGACATAGTGGACCCTGACGAAAATGATGGGGCACCCACCAACATTACCCCATATGGTGCCCCTAGCACCGGCACCATAACTGCTTGAACCGGCGCTCACTGCCAGAGGTGGCAACGCAGCGGATACCGGACAGCAAAAGCCCTCTCACGTAGCTTCCCTCCGCTGAGGAGGAATCAGGACATCACGGTCCGAATTGTAAATATCTTTATCCACCCACTCCATGCATCATCAAATTGAAAAAGGGCTTCTTATCTACCCAGAAAATCCTGTACCACAGTCCCCGACACTCCACAGTGTGATTTGGGATGATGTGTGTATTGTGATAATGTGCCACAGTCCACGACACTCCACAGTGTATTGTGGGATGAAGTGAAAGTGAAAATCGCTTATTGTCACGAATAGGCTTCAAATGAAGTTACTGTGAAAAGCCCCTAGTCGCCACATTCCGGCGCCTGTTCGGGGAAGCTGTTACGGCAATCGAACCGTGCTGATGGCCTGCTTGGTCTGCTTTCAAAGCCAGCGACTTAGCCCTGTGCTAAACAGCCCCTGTGTATTGTTATACTGTGCCACAGTCCCCGACACACCACAGTGTGTTGTGGGATGAAGTGTGCATTGTGATACTGTGCCACAGTCCACCGACAATAAGGACAGGTGCCACATTCCAAGGGACTCGCACATTGGCTCCCCGAAATGTAGTGGGAAGACTACACACAGTTGTTTACCTCTCCTCTCCCTCCCTTTCCTTTTTCCTCAGACGGTGCAGATACCACCCCTCACAGGCAAGGGCGAACTCCAAAGCTGGCACATACCCCCTGAAAAATGTTTTTTGTAACGACGTGACAGACTTTTTTTCCCCCACTGGTTAGAAGAATTGTTACATACTACCGCCATCTGTTATTATTTGAGACACCCCGGAAGAAATGTTTCCCGCCATTATCGAGTGGAAATTCACTTGATACGGTTCCCCTACTCAAGCCCTTTAAACACTCATCGCCCAACAACCCTTCGCATGCCACTATTGGGCCTTCATTATTCATTCACGTACTTCTCGTTGTTTTAAAAAATATATGTGTGTGAGACGACATTCTAGCAAAGGAAAGGAAAATAGAATCAGGTATTAATAAGAATTACAAGTACTACCTTGATCTCCCCCAGAATGACATCCATCCTGCTTTGCTATCTGGGATCTCTCGTCTCAGAGTGGACAGGGAAGGACCGAAACACAGATGCCAGATTATCAGTCTACGATCCCTCGGATATATGTGGTTCCCCCACCAGGTGCAGGCAAATGTGAGAATGGCATGCAATGGGTGCACCCATCAATAAGAGTATCACCTGTGGGTGGAACAAGCTAAGAGTGGTGTACATGAAAGATAATATGAGCTCTGAGAACAGCTCCGTGAGGACCACCCTCACTAGTGATTGGTGGGTGAACAATAACCATGGGTGCATGGAGCTAGCCTGTCGAGCCCAGGGCCCTGAATAAGGGCTGAAATTAGCACAGACGTGCCCTGCTATGGTTATTCAGAACAAATCCACAGGCTATGAAATTAAGAATTGGATGATTTGGATGATAAGCTCAAAGTCTTAACCCGACAAGTTAAACAGACATTGGACAGCTAAAATGGAAATCCTCGGCAAGATGCTGAGCAAGATTGTGCTGAGAAGAGGGCTAGTATCCTTATGGTTACTGTGTTAGAAGGACATGCCCAAACTATTGATCAGATTGCCCGAGGGAGGGTGGAAGATGATGCCAGGCAAAATAACTGAACCCTGTGCAGCATCTCTGTGCAATGGATGGTCGACAAACTACAGGAGAGCCTTGACCAGGTCAGCAGGGGAAAAGTCCTGGATCAGCGATGAACAGATTGAACACCTGGACCGGAGGAAAACGACACGCCAAAGTCAGGAACTGTCAATTACGGCAACTGATCAAGGTCTGGCCTAACGGTAGTTGCAGAGGAAACCCGGCGTCCGCACCAGGCCTGGATCCCAGTAATATTGAAAGAAAAGGTCGCGTAAAGGAGGGATGTGGATGCTAAAGGAGGGAAGCTCTTTGGCACCAGTCTGGAGGGATGGGAACACACGGACAAAACGGTCATGTGCCCATATCCTGTGTATGAAAATGAACATGCCCTGTGTGGATCCAGAACATCCACTGACCTAAACTGGAAATTCGCAATTTGAAATGGAATGTCACCCGGGAAGCTTACAGGGGGAGGGAGAATATTGTATGACAACCTCGCTGAAACTTATCAATATGGTGCAGCCATATGTAACATCCACAACACCACCACCTGCATTGAATCACATATTCCCGCGAGGATAGGGGTTATTGAGATGGCAGTCACATAGACAGAAGAGAGAAAACACTAATAAACGATGAAGCTTGGTGGGCTATCGTGAAAAATGTGATACCGGGATAACACTTCTCGCTGAGAAACGTCACCAAATTGGGACAAGGTTGATCAGAGAACACGAGACCTTCGCCAAAGTGCAACAAACATGGGGAATAAAATAGAACATTAGTGAAATTAGAGTCACTGTACGGTGGGAGGGCCTCTGGGACTGGGATTCAAATGTCCAAATGCACCCATGGGTCCGCACGCTTTCACACCTGGCCGTAATGGGAATCTTCCTTATGGCAGTGTACCTAAGCAGCCTCACGTTTAAATTCGCCCGATGGAAGAAGGAATTCCGAAAACACCTGCACTCGTCAAGAGCCATCCGACATCGAGAAGGGCTCTACAATCAAGAACTTTGATACCCTTCCATCTATATTGCAACATGTCTCGTCACTTGTCATTTTGTACTGTTTATTGCTCTGTTTTGCATGTACCCTACTAATGTATTATTTCTTAGTTGCTTATTTTATTATTTCTCTTCATTTAAATTTATTGTTACGATTATGGGTCAGGGATGATACCGTAAACGCCGGATTCATGGCACTTGCTCGTTGAGATGGTTTGGTAAGAATTATGTGATCCGGTTCGCTGACGCTCACTTGATTAAGAGGGGGGATTGTGGTAATGTAATCAGGGTCTAGTTTTAAGGTCGATTAAATTGGGTATCCTAAATTAAAGAGTTGGTTATATTAAAATCAAACACAGACAAACCCTGGACAGGCAGACTTGACTGAGGTCAAATATACAAATTCACAGCAACATGTCTGGGCCGGTCCCATCAATCAGCCATCAAAGAGAATCGCACTCGACTGACACACAGCAGGAGCTCATCGCACCCCATTTCACTGCACCAGCCTATTCTCAGAAACCCAGATGGGGCCAGACTTTCTGTCACCTGGAGTTTCTGAGACTCTGTCCACACGATGGCGGGGAATGGTGCCATTTTACGGACGCAATTCCGGTGCAAAACGGCCACCGATCCTCTGTTTGGTGGGGTTGAAGAAGCGGAGAGCATCTAACTCTAGCTGCCGATACGGTCTGGAGAATTGACAGGTTCATGGGTGCGCCTGGGCGCAGCAGCGGCTTGCAGCGTCCGCGCCGTGCAACATGGCGCAGGCCGCTCACGGTCCCGTCCAGCGAAATAGTGCCCCCCCCCCCCCACTTTGGCCGACTCTCGATCCTGTACTGTCGCCAACAGTGCCCCCAGACCCTGGCTAGGACCCCTTTGCCAGCAGATCGCCCCTCCCCCGAGTTCCCGGCGGAAAATAGCACACTCGACCTATGCCGCCAGGAACTCGGCCGATCGGGGGCGGAGTAGCAGAAGGCGGTCATCAGGCAATGTCCTGAGGCCCTCTTTACGGTGCGTGGCATACTGTGCGAGTACGACACTTTGGAGGGGCGGTGCATCAGGAAAGCGGCGCCGCCCGCCATTTCGTCAGAAACGGGTATTCTGGGCCGATCGCCGATTTTGGCGTCGGCGACCGAATAATCACGAACTACATTCTGTGTGGAATGAAAATGAAGTGAAAATGAAGTGAAATGAAAATCGCTTATTGTCACAAGTAACCTTCAAATGAAGTTACTGTGAAAAGCCCCTAGTCGCCACATTCCGGCGCCTGTTTGGGGAGGCTGGTGCAGGAATTAAACCGTGCTGCTGTCCTGCCTTGGTCTGCTTTAAAAGGCAGCGATTTAGCCCTGTGCTAAACATGACCCTGGCAGGGAGGAAGGTTTAATGGGGAAATGAGAACAAATCCGACACTTGGGCCGGTTGACCTATGAGACAACGGCCTGCATCCTTTGGACCACAGAATTATCAGTCCATGCCCTCGGCACGGATCGCGCAGGACAGACTCAGGATTAGAGCCTGCATGAAATGATAAACTCGAGGTTATTGATCAGACATGTGCGGCCGTGTTCGGTGCCCGCTTGACCCGTAAGGAGGTGGATCCACAAAGGCTGTCCCGAGACATTCACGGACGTGTGGGTGGTCAACAGCACCTGGTAAGTGCCTTCCCAAGGAGGATTCAGTCATTGCTTCCGACAGAAGACCTTCACAATGACCTAATCCCCAGGCTGGTACTGGTGCTTCCGTTCAGTGGTCGCTTTCTTCTGTGCCTCTGCCACCTGGGAATGCAAGCTTTGAAGATAATTAGTCAGTGCCATGCAATAGCCCAACATTCCCTCATCCATGGAGTGGATGTCCATCTGTTTAACATTGAGGGGTGGGGAAACACGAAGGCGCATGGGACGTCCCATGACTATCTGACACGGCGACAGGGAGGTGGTATGGGTGGGATGGGAGCGAATGGTCACGAGGGTCAAGGGTAAAGCCTTGGCCCACCAGACCTGTTTTTCACAACTTAGCCAACTTGTTCTTTCGTGTCTCATTTTGCCTCTCCATCGCCCCGCGTGGACTGAAGATGGTAAGGACAGGAGAGGTGGTGTTTACGTTGTAATACTTTCAGAAATTTACATACCATTTTAGTTTCCAGTAAAATGGGGACTATTATCACAGGATATGATTCCAGGAATCCCAAACCTCGGCACATATTCGGGTAACAGTAACTTTGCTACAGTAACAGCATCATTCTTTCTAGTTGGGTATGCTTCTACCCATCGCGAGATGAAGCACACACCAACAAGGACGTCGCCATATCCAAAGTCTAAAGTGTATCTGTATATGCACAAAAGGGCTGTGGGCCCACCGCTGCGGTCACTGCGGTTGTCTTTCCCGGGTTATGGCGTTGGCAGAGCAGGCACTGGGCAGCAACCTTCCGTGCCATGTCAGACAATCCTGGTGCAAACACTACATGCTGTGCTATTTGTATTCTCGCCCCTTTGCCCACATGTAGCATGTAACATGCGGGCAAGCCAGGGCAGGAGTGATAGAGGGGCGAGAGATCGCCCTTTTGGGTAAACCAAAGATGATCAGAGCGCTGAGTGCATTGGACTTGGACCCACGTATCCTGTTGAGAATGCGGAGCCATGGGCTGTCAATGAATAACATAAGAGAAATCAACAGTAGGGGCAACAGACAGAGTAGGTGTGGCAGACTGATAACAAAGGGAGAGCAAAAATGGAGCTGGACGGCATGCTCAGAAATAGCCAATACCCCTGTCCCCCATTCAAAATTCATTCCGGGTTCTCCTGTTGGGGGCGAGAAACCATAGGGTGAGGATCCTTGGCCTGGCAACCGCGAGTCACAGAAAGGGCGACATGTGAAATGAAATGAAATGAAAATCGCTTATTGTCACAAGTAGGCTTCAAATGAAGTTACTGTAAAAAGTCCCTGGTTGCCACATTCCGGCGCCTGTTCGGGGAGGCTGGTACGGGGTTTGAGCCCGCACTGAGATCCATCGGAACATCAGAGCCGAGGAACACGGTGTTCAGCAGATTGGGATAACTCTCTGAGTTATTGCCTTGCGAGGCACTCGGCTATTTACCATGTCCGGCACTCCGGGGGGTTCGGCATCTTGGTGGAACCTCCAATGAACTGTGGAAATGAATAAGTCGGAATGGCGAGCACTCTTGAATCAAACTTTATTGGCTAGTGCACAAGGAGAACAACACCGTGAGATTCACTGAAATGTTCTGTCTAAATCCAGCGAAGCAGTAATATGTATCAATTTTTCAACCAGTAGGTTTACAGTCGCAGTCGAATCATTTATTTGCATGTCAGCACACCATTAATATCACAGTTATACTTTCATTTTATTCCAATGGAATGACAGCATTACTTGCCAATAGGAAACAGGGTATATGGACCAATAGAAAAGGGGTGTCTTCAATCCTTCGTTTGCATACCTTGCCTCCCACCTGACCTTGGGTGGTGATTGCAGGTTACACATAAACATTTTTGTTACGGCTGCATTCATCAATCTGGCTCTGCAGACCCACATCCTTCAGAAAGGAACAGTTTATTATTGACTCCACATGCACACACACACACACATACACACACACGCATGTACTCACACAAACGCACAGAAGCACACACATACACACAAACCACACACATACACAAACGCACTCGCAATAATACACGCACACGTACAAACACACACAAACATGCACAGAATCACTCAGACACTCACATACACAGACGCGCATTAACACACATACATACGCTCACACACACGTATATTCACACACAGATACACACAGTCGCAGACACACAGGCACAAATGCACACACACAAGGAATTGCACACAAACACATGCGCACACACACAGACATGCAGAGGCATAAAAACACATACACACACACATACATACAAATTCACAAACTCACACACATAAGCATGCACACACGTATGTACACACACGCACACACACACAGTTGCACACAGTATTTTCAAGACAATCTGACAGAATGCCACACATCTTAGTTTACCAATGATACAAAATAACACAAATATTGTAAGCAGCGCAGCTGAAAACATCAAATGGCTCAGAGATATTAATGTTTTGTAACTGGACAAAACTGGTGGATTTGTTTCAGTGTCGGGAAATATAAGTTGAAGCACTTTTGACTTTAAAAAGACAGAACCGTGTTCTTTATAAATGATGAGAAGACAGAAACAGGAAGTTGGAAAGGTACAGATATTTCACAGCTGGATTCACATAATACGGACAGCAATGTATCTGAGATTTTGGTAGTGCTGCATATGTTGTCAAAGGCACTAGGTCGGGGAACTTAACGTTACAAAGTTACTCATAAACTGTCATTCCACACGCAGAACATTCCTGTCCAATAGGATTGAATCACTATTGGGTTCAGGCTCCCTGATAGGTTGGGGTGTTTTCGAGTCACAGATTGGTTGGGGGGTTGTGGTTAAGCGGCTGGAGCTCCTGATTGGATGAGGGGCTGACAGTCAGCGACTGGAGCTCCTGGTTGGCTGAGGGACTGTCAGCCAGTTTTGTTTGTTCATTAGTTTGATAATAGATGTAACCGTATATTTCACCATGATCTTGATCTGCTCTCTGAACCTGGACTGAGTCACAACATAAATAAAGGTGTTTGTGCAGCAATTTATACTCTGCAGCATATATCCGACTTGTTGTAAATTATATTCAGGAATGGTGAGGTAATTTAATACACTTGAATAGAAATATAAACATTTTATAACATAGACGGTCCAGAGGAGAATGAAAGCTCCGGAGATGCTGAAGAGCAAAATCATTGATTTTCTTCTACTCTCCATCTCTGGGTTTTTGCGATTCTCTCCCTGACTCTGAGCCCTCTGTGCCTTCCTGACTCGACTGGTGAGTAAAATATATCTGACTGTCAGAGCGTTGATCAACAGGATTGAGAAGAATGGGATCAATGGGGTTAAAATCTGATCAAACCACACAAATACAACCCACCCGGGGTCAATGTAAAAGCTTCTCTTTGATTGACAGAACCACTGGACATTGCCGATGATCATTCTAGCTTCATATGCAATGTACAGGGGGATGTTTTTTACACAGAGCAGAAGGCCGCTTGTTGAGAGAACCACAGCCGCAGTTTTCCCAGTGCAATATTTAGTTTTCAGTTTCTGGCAGCGAATAGCCACAAATCGATCAAAGGAGAAAATGAGGGTGAACCAGACAGACCAGTCTCTGGATGTAGACAGCAGGACATTATTTACTCTACACACAGAGGTGAGGAACAGGAAACTCCAGGGGAAATAATAACCACTGATGAAGTCCACTATGGGCTCAGTGATAATAAACAGCAGATCCGCCATTGCCATGGCCACCAGATAGCGAGTGGTGCAGGTGGAGAGGCCACACTTCCCCCGACACAAAATCGTAATTCCCAGTAAATTAACTGTCAAAGAAAAAGAAGAGTCTTGAACTGACTGATTAAGCTTTCCCCGTTTCTGAACGGACATTAAGTACAGCAGATCAGCAACAATAAACTGGGCAGTTGGTAGGTGGGGGTGCGGGTGTTGGTAGATGAGTGGGCACAGACGGGGAAGTAGGAAATAATCTTTTTAAATATACATTTAGAGCACAATTATTTTTTTCCAATTAAGGGGCAACTTAGTGTGGCCAAACCACCTACCCTGCACATCTTTGGGTTGTGGGGGCGAAACCAACGCAGACACAGGGAGAATGTGCAAACTCCTCACAGACAGTGACGCAGGGCCGGCCTTCGAACCCGGGTCCTCAACGCCATAGACAGCAATGATAACCACTGTGCCACCGTGCTGCCCCGGAAATAATCTTCAGACTTTAAGAAGGGAGAGGGGGAAATCTGTGGATTGTAGGCATGTCAGATGATGGTTGTGGGAGGAAAATGTTCATGCCTCAAATATCTTTGTGGGAGGTTATATTTCCCATTGCATCTGCTTCAGAGGATTAACTCAGACTGGCAAGCTTCCCCAAGCATGATAGAAATGTACCAGAGTTTGTCATCCTTCCTCATTCCGAACTATTGGACCACACTCCGGATTAGACCAATCCCTGGACTGGACTCCTGATGGAGTTGGGCACCACTTCTGGATTTTTGGAATCCTTCATGATCAATGGAAAAGTAAAACAGGTGCAGGACCTCCCACGCTCAGAATCATGGGACTAATAGAGCCTGTCTAGTCTCCAGAACAATCCCAATTCGTAAGGCACTCTCTTCCAGCAGCACACCATCGTCATGTTCTGACCATCCCCAGATCACACTATTCCCGGGAATACATGCTCTCCCGGTTTGTAAACAATCTCTGACAATCTTTTCTCTGTAATATTCCCTCTCGGTCATTGGACATTCCTAAGGATTCCGTTGTCAGGAATATATTATATCCAGATTCGGACCCATTATATTAGATTTAAAAAATGGAAATAACAAAACGGGGACGATAAGATTGAGCAGAAAGATCCCAGTCTAAAGTTGTTGATCTCAATGCTGATCCAGAGGGCTGTAACGTGCCTCATTGGAAGATGAGATGCTGCTCCTCCAGCCCTCGCTGGGCTTCAATGGAACCTTGCAGCAGGCTAAGGACGGACATGTGGGCAGGAGGACAAGGTGCTGAGTTAAAATGACCCCCAACAGGAAGGCTCGGGTCATGCGTGCGGGGTGAGTGATGTTCCGCAAAACGCTCGCCCAGGCAGCATTTAGTCTCCCCAATGTAGAGGAGACGGTATTGGCAGCAGCTAATACAGTCGCCCAAATGGAAGGAGACGCCAGTGAAACGCCGCTTCAACTGGAAGGAGCGTTTGCTGCCTCGAATCATGAGACATAAGTGGGGAAAGGGCAGTTGTTGCAGCATCTGCGTTTTCAAGGGAAGGTGCTTGGGATCCACACACAGTACAATTCTGTACTGCCAGATACTTCCAGTACTACCTGTTCACTGCTGTCAGATATTCCACTCTGGTTAGTGACACACTCTCAGTGCAATTCTACACTGACAGATACTTCTACTGACACTTGTCCACTGCTGTCAGATATTTCACTCTGGTTACTGACACACTCTCAGTACAATTCTACACTGACAGGTACTTCCAGTAATACTTGTTCACTGCTGTCAGATATTCCACTCTGGTTAGTGATCTACACTCAGTATGATTTCGTTCTTACTCTCACTAATCCTTCCTTCTGAAAGATTTCTTTCACTGAGATCCAATATAACATTACACAACATTCCACTCAATATAACAACTTCATTGATCAGTGATACAGTGAGTTACAAACAGCAATTTATTGTCAGTTGATGGAAGGGATTTAAACCATTGATATTTTTCACGACAATTTCCTGAAGTGAATGATATCTTTGATCGTGTCTGTATAACAGTGAGCATGAGATCAGCATTAAACATTTTCATTCACAGTTTAAAATGAGAAAGCTGCTCACACACAGATTTCCACAACTTCAATGGCGATAGTCACTTACCAGGAACCCCAACAATAGCAAGGATTGGGTAGAATATTTTCTCAGCAATTTCAATTGGATAATGCATGTTCAGTGTGAAGTGATGTGTCTCTTCGTGCTGCTGATAGTCTCTCTGTCTTAAACTCTGAGGTTATATATTCCCCAAGTCTTTAATTGATACCCTGTGGAACCACCTCAGGGATGTTGAGGTTTAAAAACCCTTTAATCTATTTTTAAAGATATGAACAAAGAGATAACGACATTGAGCTCAGTGATGGAAATATTATTTTGATGAAGTGACCTCTTAACAACAACTGGACTGTGTTGATCACATTGATCAACTAACAATAACAGAAAGGATGCCGTCAACGCAAACACCATCAGTCCCATCTCTAGATTTCACATTGTTGCAGCGACATCCCTCCCTCGGCTGTGACCATTCATTGATTCAGTTCCAATTGTTTGTCTGGGTGGTTCCACTGGACTCTGTGGTGTAGCTGCCTCTGTAACTGTGACCATTCAGTGATTCAGTTCTAATTGTCACTGTGTTTCCCTGGGTGGTACCACTCCACTCTGGGGTGTAGCTGCCTCTGTAACTGTGACCATTCAGTGATTCAGTTTTAATTGTCACTGCGGTTCCCTGGTGGCGGGGGTGGGGGGTGGGGGGGGGGGGGTACGACTGCACTCTGGGGTTTAGCTGCCTCTGTAACTGTGACCATTCAGTGATTCAGTTTGAATTGTCAGTGTGTTTCTCTGGCTGGTTCCTCTGTACTCTTGGACGAGCTGGGGAATGAATGGTGACTCTCCGACACAGACCCATTCAGTCAATTCCTCCATCGGAAAAGTGCCGTCCAGCCCTTTATTGAGCCAGAATCTAATGGTCACTCGCTCCGAGAAAGCACGGCCCACGCTCCTGAGTGGCCACAGCCTTTTTGGCAAACTCCGTGGTGTCCAGGCCAGAGCCGTGTCCTCACCGCAGCTCAGTGCTGCTGTGGGGAGACAATGGGATGACAGATTGTGGTGGGACAGGCAACCTCGCCCCTCTGGAAACCCCGTCCCTGTGAATTGTGGGAACTCCAGTTCGCTCCCCCTCTCCAAGGCAGTCGATAAGAAACAGACCTGTGGGGCAGGAGTCCCCTTGTGGGTAATCCACTCTTCACCCAGTTCTGAATGTTGATGAGGGTGAGAGTTTTTTCTGTGGACTACTGCCAGGAGAACCTCGCTGCCAGTCCAGGGAGCTGAGTTCCACCTGGGGACAGGAAGACGCCTGGATGAACATAATGAAAGCAGATTTGTTAATTCGAGGATTGGACACCTAATTCTGAGCTGTATTCAGGATGGTGTATTGCCTGGCTGCCGCCGGGGCCACCGACATCACTGAATTTCGGCAGAGCACACTGGACGCAGAAGCCGAAACTGGGCAGTAGACGTGGGAACCTGGATGTAATATCAGGGGAAACTGTCCTGGCAGAGGTAGACAGCTCTGAAATAGAAAGTTGTCAAGTTATTATTGGGGTCAGAGTAAAGGGGAAATGTAATAGAATCTAAATCAGGGTGACTGTGCATGTGTGTGAATACAGAGAGTGTTGTAAATATGTGTGTGTTTTGCGTGTGTTTTGGAGAGTTTTTGGCTGTATGTGTAAGTCAGTGTGATTGTGTATATGATTGTCTGTTTTGTGTGTTAAGTTACTGTTATAAACCCCATTCTGTCAGTCCTGTGTTCTCCTGTTAATCCCCTACCTGTTGTCTATCTTCTAGTTAAGCTGCTACAACGTTGCTGTAGCATCTGGGATATCTGTTTAGCTGCAGATTTTAGTTAGAGCTGGAACCCCTGCCGTGATGGGCCAAGCCAAGACATACCATTTAGCTTCTGTGGCAGAACCGGTAATGTTGATTTGATACACATGACAAGCAGCCAATTGGAAATGTAGAATTTGCTGTTGGGGCCTGAGTTTGGTGGGACAGAACAGAAGGTTCCAGATGGAAGGTGGATCTTGTGAAGAGTGCAATATTGTTTAGAGTGTGCGCTGTGAAGAGATTCAGGCACGAGGCAGCTTTGAATCTCTCTCTTTCACTTCTTGCTGATTTAGACAGCTTTCTACAACCTCCAGTTTCTGATTGGATGCATGATTAGGAGATCGTTGGCCACAAAGAGCTACATCGGCAATAAAGAGCAATCCCATAAATATTAATTCTGTTTCAGTTTTAACCTTTCCCACCCATTCCTGCCGCGTGTGTCTGTCTTGTTTGTGGGGCTTGGTGGAGGGAAGATTTCGGGATAAGATACATTGTTAGATCATTGTTCTGTTATTACTTCATATATTGATCTTTACCTCTAGTCATTAATAAATAGTTTGTTAACATTTTAACTTATAAATCTGGTGTCTGCATCTCATTGCAGCAGCCGTGGGCCAGAATCTCGAGACGTTAATAAGAATTAATGGTTCATTCATTCATCTGGTGCCCCGTGTCGAGGGCTTTAACTGACCGCACGCTCACCCAGGATGTCATAACATGCGCAGAAGAACAAAGAAATGTCCAGCACAGGAACAGTTCCTTCGGCCCACCAAGGGTGAAATCACTTTGATAGCACTTTGCTATAGGCCCCCAAATAGTCAGAGGGATATTGAGGTGGAAATGTGTAAAGAGATTGCGGATAGTTGCCGGAAAAATAGGGTGTTGATAGTTGGGGGACTTTAACTTTCCCAACATTAATTGGGACAGCCATAGTATTAAGGTTTTGGATGGAGAGAAATTTGTCGAGTGTATTCAGGAAGAATTCCTCATTCAATATGTGGATGGCCCGACCAGAGAGGGGGAAAAACATGACCTGCTCTTGGGAAATAAGGAAGGGCAGGTGACGGAAGTATTAGTGAGAGATCACTTTGGGACAAGTGACCATAATTCCATTAGTTTTAAGATAGCCATGGAGAATGAAAGTTATGGCACAAAGGTTTACATTTTAAATTGGGGCAAGGCCAATTTCGCGGGTATCATGCGGGAACTTTCAAAGGTTGATTGGGGTGCCTATTTGCCGGCACGGGGACAGCTGGTGAATGGGAATCTTTCAAAAAGGTGTTGACTAGGGTTCAAGGTGAGCACATTCCTCTCAGAGTGATGGGTGAGGCTGGTAGAATGAGGGAATCCTGGATGACTCGGGATATTGAGGCCATTGTCAAAAGGAAGAAGGCGGCATATGACATGGATAATCAGCTGGGATCAAATGTATCCCTTGCAGAGTAGAGTTAAGAGAGAAATCAGAAGCGCAGAAAGAGGAGTTGAGATTGTTCTGGCAGATATGGCAAATGAAAATCCAAAGCGTTTTTACAGATACCTAAAGGGTAAAAGGGTGACAAGGGAGAGGGTAGGGCCTCTTTAGGATACACAAGATAATGTATGTGCAGATCCACAAGGGATGGGAGAGGTCCTAAATGCATTTGTCTCGTCAGCATTTATTGTTGAGAAAGGTATGAATGTTAGGGAAAGTGGAGAGGGAGCTTCACCTGTATCGAACACCGCTCGTTACCAGTCCACGGAGAATTTGATGGGGACAGTGCAGAGGGAGCTTTACTCTGTATGTAATCCCGTGCTGTACATGTCCTGAGAGTGTTTGGTGGTGACAGTGTAGAAGGAGCTTTAATCTGATTCAAACCCCCTGCTGTACGTATCCTGGGAGTGTTTGATCGGGAAAGTGTGCAGGTAGCTTTACTCTCAATCTAAACCTGTGCTGTACCTGACCTGGGAGTATTTGATGGGGACAGTGTACAGTGAGTTTTACTCTGTATCTAACTCCGTGCTGTACCTGGCCCGGGAGTGTTTGTAGGAGACCTTGTACAGGGAGCTGTACTCTGCATCTAACCCCGTGCTGCACCTGTCCTAGGAGTGTTTGATGGGGACTGTGCAGAGGGAGATTTACTCTGTATCTACTCCCGTGCTGCACCTGTCCTGGGAGTGTTTGGTAGGGACAGTGTAGAGGGAGATGTTATCTGCATCTAGCCCCGTGCGCACCTGTCCTAGGAGTGTTTAATGAGGACCATGTAGCGGGTCCTTTACTCTGTAACGAACCAGTGCTGTACCTGTCCCGGCAGTGTTAGATGGGGGCGGTACAGAAGGAGGTTTACTCTGTATCTAACCACGTCTTGCACCTGTCTTGTGAGTGTTGGATGGGGGCAATGTAGCGGGAGCGTCACTCTGTATCTGACCCCGTGCTGTACCTGTCCTGGGAGTGTTTGATGTGCACAGCGTGGAGGGAGCCTTACACTGTATCTAACATCGTGCTGTACCTGCCCCAGTAGTGTATGATGGGGACAGTGTAGAGGCAGCTTTAATCTGTATCTCACCCCGTGCTGTACCTGGCCTGGGAGAGCTTCTGAAGGATGTGTGATGTGAGGATTAGACTCACCTTGCCCATTCATAAAATCTTCGTATAATTCCTGCCAGGTTCCCGGCTCCGGCCAGGAGACATGTGCGATGGAAGTGAAAATATGTTCCGAGATTATCCTTCGTGTTGCGAGCGACTAATGAGGTCTGAGAACAGGATGAATATTTGATTAGCAAATCCTTCTGTTCTGTTCAATCCATCCATCAGGAGTTAGTTCGAGGGAGTGAGGGATTCCCACAGTTTGGAGGCTGAGCGAGGGGGGAGGGAATCCCTGTGAGGAAAATTAGTTTGCTTATTTTTCGTGCAATAACATTGTTATCGCCATGAGGGAAGGAAGCTTACTCCTGTGCGCATCCGTGGAACAGGCTCAGTTAAACTTGAGAGAAGGTTCAAAAAGTTGATGTAGGTGTTGTGGGATCGTTTTCAGAGACTCAGCATTGAGCTGGCCGTTACGTGGAGGTTTGGCATCTTAATTATGGCTCAGCTAACACAGAAACGCACAGAGACAGCAACTCTAGTTAAGACGGCTTACTTTAGAACATAAAACATAGAACTGTACAGCACAGAACAGGCCCTTCGGCCCTCGATGTTGTGACGAGCTTTGTCCGAACGAAGATCAAGCTATCCCACTCCCTGTCATTCTGGTGTGGTCCATGTGCCTATCCAATAAGCGCTTGAAAGCTCCGAAAGTGTCCGACTCCACTATCACAGCAGGTAGTCCATTCCACACCCTAACCACACCCTGAGTAAATAATCTACCTCGGACATCCCTCCTATATCTCCCACCCAGAAACGTATATTTATGCTTCCTCGTAACAGCTACATCCACCCGAGGAAATAGTCTCTGAACGTCCACTCTATCTGTCCCCCTCATCATCTTATAAACCTCTATTAAATCGCCTCTCATCCTCCTCTGCGACTAAGAGAAAAGCCTTGATCCCTGAACCTTTCCTCATAAGACCTATCATCCAAACCAGGCAGCATCCTGGTAAATCTCCTTGGCAACTTTCCAATGGCTCCACATCCTTTCTATAGTGAGCTGAGCAGAACTGCACACAATACTTCAAATGTAGTCTCACCAGCGTCATGGACAGTTGCTGCATAACCCCACGGCTCTTAAACTCAATAACTGTTAAAACTGTTAATAAACGCTAACACACTGTAGGCTTTCTTCACGGCTCTGTCCATTTGAGTGGCAACCTTCAGAGGTCTATGGATATGAACCCCAATATCTCTCTGTTCCTCCAATTCCTCAGAACTCTGCCGTTTACCCTGTAATCCGCATTCAAATTTTCTCTACCAAAATTAATCACCTCGCACTAATCAGGGTTAAACATCTGCCATTTTTCGGCCCAGCTCTGCATCCTATCAATTTATTTTAGCAGCCTACAACAGCCCTTCAACTCATCCACTACACCACCAGTCTTGGTGTCATCAGCAAATTTACTGACCCACCCTACAGTCCCCTCCTCCAAGTCATTGATAAAAATTACAAATAGCAGAGGACTCAGCACTGATCCCGGTGGTACACCGCTGCTAACTGGTCTCTAGTCTGAAAATGTTCCATCCACCACCACCTTCTATGTGATAGCTAGTTACTTATCCAATTAGCCAAATTTCCCTCTATCCCACACCTCCTTACTTTCTTCATGAGCCAACCATGGGGAACCTTATAAAACGCCTTACTGAAATCCATGCATACGACATCAACTGGTCCACCTTCATCTACAGACTTAGTTACCTCCTCAAAGAATTCAATCAAATTTGTGAGCCAAGACCTAACCTTCACGAATCCGTGTTGACTATCGCTGATCAAGGTGGGTCTCTCCGAATGTTCATAAATCCTACCCTTCAGGACCTTTTCGACTAATTTACCGACCATCGAATTCAGACTAACCAGCCTATAATTACCAGGGTCATCCCTATTCCCTTTCTTCAACAGAGGAACAACATTCGCCACTCTCCAGTCCTCTGGCACTATCCCTGTGGACAGTGAGGACCCAAAGATCAATGCCGAAGGCTCTGCAATCTCATCCCTTGCCTCCCAAAGAATACTAGGATATATCCCATCTGGCCCAAGGGACTTGTCGACCCTAAGGTTTTTCAAAACCGCTAATAAATCCTCCCTCAGAATATTTATCTCCTCTAGCCTACCCACCTGTATCACACTCTCATCCTCAAAAACATCGCCCCTCTCCTTGGTGAACACTGAAGAAAAATATTCATTCAACGTCTCTCCTATTTCTGCTGACTCCATGCACAAGTTTCCACTGCTGCCCTTGACCTGCCCTAACCTCACCCTGTTCATTCTTTTATTTCTCACATAAGAGAAAAAAGCCTTGGGGTTTCCCTTGATCTGAACCGCCAAGGACTTTTCATACCCCTTCCTACCTCTCCTCAGCCCTCTTTTTTTATTTTAGCTCATCCCTTGCTACCTTGTAACCCTCAAGCGATCCAACTGAACCTTGTTTTATCATCGTTACATACGCTTCCTTTTTCCTCTTGACAAGATATTCAACCTCTTTTGTGAACCATGGTTCCGTCACACTGCGATTTCCTCCCTGCCTGACAGGGACATACCTATGAAGGACACGCAGGATGTGTTCCTTGAACAAGCTACACTTTCCATTTGTGCCATTCCCTGACAGTTTTTGTTCACATCTTCTGCTCCCTAATTCTTGCCTAATCGCATCATAATTACCCCTCCTCCAATTCTCAACCTTGCTCTGCAGTATGGCCCTATCCCTCTCCATTGCAATAATGAAATACACCGAATTGTGGTCACTATCTCCAAAGTGCTCTCCCATAAACAAATCGAACGCTTGGCCCAATTCATTACCCAGTACTTTTCTTCAATGTTCACCAAGGAATGGGGCCATGTTTTTGAGGATGAGAGTGTGATACAGGTGGGTAGTCTGGAGAAGATAAATATTCTGAGGGAGGATGTATTAGCGATTTTGAAAAACCTTAGGGTCGACAAGTCCCTTGGGCCAGATGGGATATATCCTACGATTCTTTGGGAGGCAAGGGATGAGATTGCAGAGCCTTCGGCTTTGATCTTTGGGTCCTCACTGTCCACAGGGATAGTGCCAGAGGACAGGAGAGTGGCGAATGTTGTTCCTCTGTTCAATAAAGGGAATAGGGATGACACTGGTAATTATAGGTCAGTTAGTCTGACTTCGTTGGTCGGTAACTTAATGGAAAAGGTCCTGAAGGGTAGGATATATAACACTCAGACTATGCACATATTGTGTCAGGAAACCCTCCTGCGCACACTGTACAAAAACTGCCCCATCCGAACTGTTCGAGCTATAGAGGTTCCAATCAATATTTGGAAAGTTAAAGTCACCCATTAGAACTGCCCTTAGACCACCACACCTATCCATATTCTGTTTTGCAATTTCTTCCTTCACATCTCTATTACTATTTGGGACCTATAGAAAACTCCTAACAACGTGACCGCTCCTTTCCTATTTCTAACTTCTGCCCATATTACCTAAGTAGGTAGATCCCCATCTAACTGCATTTCTGTAGCCACTAAACTATCCTTGATTAACAATGCTACTCTCCAGCTCTTTCACCACGTTCCCGACTCTTACTGAAACATCTATACCCCGGAACTTCCAACAACCATTCCTGTCCCTGTTCTAACCATGTCTTTGTAATGGCCACAACATCGTAGTTCCAAGTGCCAATCCATGCTCCAAGTTCACCTACCTGATTCCGGATGCTCCTTGCATTGAAGTAGAGAACCTTCAATCCACGTTCCTGTCTGCCGGTTCACTCCTGCGACCTTGACACCCTCCTCAGTACCTCACTACTCTCAACACTGGCTTCAGGGGCAGCACGGTGGCGCAGTGGGTTAGCCCTGCTGCCTGACGGCACTGAGGTCCCAAGTTCAAACCCGGCTCTGGGTCACTGTCTGTGTGGAGTTTGCATATTGTCCCCGTGCTTTTGTGGGTTTCGCCCCCAAAACCCAAAGCTGTGCAGGGTACGTGGATTGGCCATGCTAAAGTGCCCCTTAATTGGAAAAATGAATTGGGCACTCTAAATTTAAAAAAACTCTGGCTTCTGGACGTTTTCCCATCCCCCGGACAAATTAGTTCCAACGACCCCCCCCCCCCCCCCCCCCCTCCCTGAAGAGCCGGAGCAAATTTCCCTGCCAGGATATTGGTGCCCCTTTGGTTCAGTTGCAAAGCGTCTTGTCTGTACATGTCACACCTTCGCCAGAATGTGCTCCAATTTTCCACGTAACTGAAACCCTCCCCCTTACAACATCCCTGCAGCCAAATGTTGATCTGCACTCTCTCCCTGTTCCTCAACTCGCTAGCACGTGGCACCAGCAACAAACCAGTTTCCAAGATTCGTAAATGAACGAGGGAGAGTAATTTGGATTCGAACCAAATCCACGTCCTTTACATTTTTCTCGGTTCAACAGGTATACAATTTCCAAAGATCTGTAGCCCTGCCTCAGCTGGACTCAGTCCAATCCTTTTAGCTATAGATTATACCTTGACCAATGCATTTTAATTTAGGCAGCATGGTAAATGCGTGATCGGCTGATGGTGTAGTCATGTCCTGCCCACTGGCTATATGTTGTTCTTCAAGGTCCCCTCGTCTACTAACCTTCGGTCACCCTCACTCCCATTTCCGCTTATCATAGCGTGGTTCCTCCCTGTACCATTATCTGTCTGAGTACGGGATGTTTGGGGTTTCTGATAAGAACTGTTTCCTCTGGATGTATTTCTGCTGACCACATTATTTCTGTTTGATTCTTTCTTTCTCACTGTGGTCAGGTTAGCTGGCTTAAACCCCATCATACATTGCGGCCACTATTGTCAACAAGAGTTTTAATGCTTGTTTCTGCTATGTTCGAAAAATACATGTTTAATAGTTGAGAATGGATACATTTTCTATGGTTAGCTTCAGTCCTCAAGAAACGAACTTATGCAGAGCTATTCTAGTGTTATCCTTGCCTTCAAATTCTGCGGGGTCTCAGCTCAGGACCCCACTTAAGTCCCCCATGTTGGCCCTTGGCTAGTCCAAGAATAGGCCATTGAATAGACATACTGAACTTATTGGATTCAGGCTTAAGAGTGGAATGGCCAATAGTTAGGAGCAGCGGCATTTCCTCTTTATCTAAGGGGCACCTGTCCTTCCGCCATTTTCTAATTCGTCATCTGAGGCAGCAGAGTGTGATAAAGAAAGACGAGAAGCACAAACAGCTGCAGAATTACAACAATGTGCGATATAATGTGTATCTGTGGATGGATTTTTGTATTCAGTCCCCCATTCCATATTTTAAAGAAAAAGTTCTGAGTTAAACAGTTCCCGAGCCTTGGCGGCGAGAGTTTTAATCAGCTCCAATTCCTAGTTCCAGATGTGATCAATCTGTTTGGCTTCGTTCTTGAGTCCTTCCCAGTCTGACTCCAAGTGCTGGATGCGTTGAAATCCCTTGTGGACGTATCGGTCAGCCTGTCGATCATCATTAGTTCATTCGAGGTCATCTGCTTCCACGATGGACTCATCCCTGGGTGGCGTTAGCTCATGATGGCCAATTATAATTGACTCAGATAAATTGGTGAGAACAACATGATGCCCAGGCAATTCACAAACATTGCCACCCTTGGTATAGTTTCTATGTAACGTCACAATATAGTAATTGGTCCAGTACTGAGCACTATTAAACACAGTCTGGCTGTTCACTTTGACCGCTAACGTGCAGTACTCGTCTGTAGTGTACCCGCTGTAATGTCCTGTACTAATGGCCTTCTCTGGCAACAACCAGTTAGTTCCCCCTCCTTTGCATTTCTGGAGGTCAATGGAGTAAATTCTATCTTTTTTTTTGGTTGCATTTTCAGGGGCCTCCTTTAGTTTAACCAACACCCCGTTCTCATTGTGTCTCAAACTGTTCACCTGGAGAATCTAGTTAGTGCTGTTGTCCCCTTCCCGGCGAATATACATCATTCCCACGAAGAGGGTGTGGTTATCATTCTCACAGGGAACGTGATTGGCCAAAGTCAATTCCTGCTGGAGTTCAGGAGCTCGGTTTTCCGCTTTTATCGAAGCCTTCAATTGGTCATTGCTCACCCAATTAGGTACTCGGTGTGAATCCAGCTGGAGTAGGTTGTCCTGGAGACTATGCAACACTTGTGTTCCATACATGTTACATTACTGCGCCCTGTGCACCTTCTGTAAAATCTTCCCCTGCCAGTCAATTAACTCGTTAATCGTTGTCTGATATGACTGCAACAGTTTAAGTTCCTTCCACACGAGCTGATTGACTCCCTGGCTGAGGTCTGCAGCCGTTCCGCCATCCTGGTATATGTCCTTAACGGCCGCTCTCAAAGAACAAAGAATAGGCCCTTCGGCCCTCCAAGCCTGTACCGACCATGCTGCCAGTCTAAACTAAAATCTTCAACACTTCCGGGGTCCGTATCCCTATATTCCCATCCAATTCATGAATTTGTCAAGATGCCCCTTAACCGTCACTATCGTCCCTGCTTCCACCACCTGCTACGTCAGCGAGTTCAGGGCACCCACTGCATTTTTGTTAAAAACTTACCTCGTATATTTCCTCTAAACCTTCCCCTCGCACCTTAAACCTATGCCCTCTAGTAAGTGAACCCTCTAACCTGGGAAAAAGTATCTGACTATCCATTCTGTTGATGCCCCTCATAATTCTGAAGACCTCTATCAGGTCGCCCCTCAACCTCCTTCATTCCAGTGAGAACAAACCAAGTTTATTCACCTCTCCTCGTAGCTAATGCCATTCATACCAGGCAACATCCTGGTAAATCTGTTCCGCACCACTCTAAAGCCTCCACATAATTCTGGTAAAGCGGAGACCAGAATTGAACACTGTACTTTAAGTGTGGCCTTACTAATGTTCTATACAGGTGCAACATGACTTGTCAATTTTTATACTCAATGCCCCGGTCACTAGAGGGAAGCATTCCATATGCCTTGTTGACTACCTTCTCCACCTGTGTTTCCCCTTTCAGTGACCCGTGGAGCTGTACACCATGATCTCTATGATTGTGAATAATCTTGAGAGTTCTACCATTCACTGTATATTCCGACGTGTATTAGACATTCCAAAATGCATTACCTCACAGATGTCCGGGTTAAACTCCATCTGCCATCTCGCCGCCCATGTCTCCAAATTATATAAATCCTGGTGTATCCTCTGTCAGTCCTCATCGCTATCCGCAATTCTACCAAACATTGTGTCGTCCGCATACTTACTAATCAGGCACTCATTGATCCTTTCATAATCTCAATCTCTTCACTAATCTCTGCTGTGTCAAGTGCATCAACTGCGTCGTTGGGCTCGTGGTTGTCGCCGAGCCGGGGCTCGCCGGTGCCATAGTGGTAGTGGTAGGTTTCTGCCTGGTCCCTACCCTTACATGGTGGTCCTTGCTTTCGACAGATCCCCCCTCCCCCCGAATCTCGGGATCCTGTGCAGACTGGCCTCCTGCTTCAAATCCCTGGTATAAAGCGAACAATCTCCCACACATCAACTCGTGATCTTTAGTACGCTTAGGTGCCTGGCAGGGGTTCACACAATGAATTTCTAAACGGTGCCCTTTAACTTAGTATTTTACAAGAGGACGATTTGGGTTGTGGAGGGCATCTAACGTTTTCTGATCTGTCATTTAAAAAAACAATGTGATCTTGCCTGGGGGGTCGGGGTTCTGTATCCCAGCTTTCCCGATCACCTGTAATTCCCTTGATCCTGGCTTCATCGCCGATATAGGCCCCCGGCATTTCCGAGTCACAGGTGATGCGTATAGGCTGCCCTGCAGGAACGAGTAATGTCCCGTTTGTGCATACATCCTGGGTCCTGTCATAATAAAAACCTATATCACTCCTTCCCCTTACGTTTCTCATTACATTTACAGTGTCCAGACACACCCGCGTGACATTAATATACATGCGATCATTGTTTTTTTGTGTCAGAGATGTCCGGATCCTTCTGTGTCCATGGCGGTGAGGTCGATGTTGGTGGTTACAACCAGAGTTGAGATGGGACCCCGAGGTGTGCTGGCAATAGAATCCTGTGGCTTTAAACAAATGCATTCCAGCGCTCAGTTAGTATAATATCATTTACATCATCTCCGATGCTTCCTCGTCTGCACCCTCTCTGTTCCTTTGTCCCATAACCTGGGAAACACTACTGGCCCATTGACAAATCCAGTTTATTCCTATGACAAGAGCAATGCTGGCAAAGGCCAAGGCTGGTTTCCCAGTTTAATCTTGCAGGGATGGCCCATTTCCACCAGGCTGAACTGATTGCATCGCTGGCAAAATTTGGTCATATCCCTGCCCATACCGTAGGTACCTCACCTCCTATATAGTTGCCTGCTCCATCCACATATCAGTCACTCACTCCTTGTCCCACAAATGGTTCTTCCGCCAAGCCTCTCCCGTCTCCTCCTCTACTTCCACAATACATTCATGCTCAGTTCCGTGCCTCGTTAATCCTGTCGCGGGCTTTACCCTCCTATCATTGCCGATTTCCACATGTCTGTCTCCCAGTATAATATCAGCTTCCCATTTCGAGTGCCTCCCATCCGAGACGCCCTTCAGTCTTCCGGCTTATAACATTTGAACAATAGTGTGAGGGCTGTGGAGCATTATCTTTCCCATCAGTGTGATGGGTTCTGATGCATTTATTGCCCATGAGGCGCACGCTAAGGCCTGCACACATCGTGCATGCCGATGGTTACCACATCCATTTGGCTGAGTAATACCCGACTGGTATTAATCTCTACCCATGCCTCGGGATACTACAGCGGTTTGCATTCCTCTATCCTCCTGGAAGAAGATGAGGAAAAGCTTAGTGACGTCTGGCAACATCAGGGCAAGAATACAAATGCACATGGGATAGAGGGGAACTAGATTCAAAATTGTATTCGTTGTTGGAGACAGGGGGTGATGATAGACTGCTGCTTTAGTGACTGGAAGCAAGCGTCCACTGACGTACCACAGGGATCTGTGCTATATCCCAAATTATTCATCATTTATATGAACGACATGAAGGACTGTTGGGGGTGGGGGTGGTAGGATAAGTACGTTAAAGGATGACAGAAAGATTGGGCGGGTAGTTAACAGTGAGGTTGTGTGTCTTTTTACAGGAACATGTAGACGGGATGGTCAAATGGGCGGATCGAATTTAAGCCTGAGAAATGTGATGTGATACACTTTGGAAGGAGTAATGTGACAAGGAAGTATTCAATGAATGGACTGACACTGGGAACCTGCAAGGAATAAAGGGACATTGGCATGTTTGTCTATAGATCTCTGAACACAGAAAGGCAGGTTAATAGTGAGGTGAGAACGGCATAATGGACACTTGTCTTTACCAATCGAGGCATAGACTACAAAAGCAGGGAGGTCATGTTTTGTTGCACAGAACGTTTGTGAGGACAGCTGGAATACTGAGTGCAATTCTGGTCGCCACATTATAGAAAGGATGTGATTGCACTGGACGGGGTGAGGAGGAGATTCACCAGGATGTTGCCTGGGATGGAACATTTAAGTGATGAAGAGAGTTTAGATGGACTTGGGTTTTTTTCTCTGGAGCAGAGAAGACTCAGGAGCGACCTGATCGAGGTGTACAGGATTATTAAGGGCATGGGCAGGGTGGATAGGGAACAGCTGTTCCCCTTCGCTGAAGGGTCAGTCACGAGGGGAGACAAGTTCAAGATGAGGGACATTTTTCACTCAGAGGATGGTGAGGGTCTGGAATGCACGGCCTGGGTGGGTGGTAGAGGCGGGTTGACTAACATCCATACAAAAATACCTGGATGAGTACTTGGAACGTCACAACATTCAAGGCTATGGGCCAAGTGCTGGCAAATGATATGAGGAATGCAGGTCAGGTGTTTTGCATGTGTCGGTGCAGACTTGATGGGCCGCTAAATCCCCACCGACTTCTCCCACCGTCCTAGGCTGTGCGTTCCAGATCCATCACCACCCTCTTGGTGAAAAGGCTTTCCTCAAACCGCTCCAAAACCTCCTTCCCCTCAGCTTAAAATGATGCCACCTGATGCTTGACCCTTCAACAAAAGGGGAATAGCTGCTCTCTATCTATCCTGTCCATGCCCCTCATAGTCAGTTTGCAAGACAGCTGGTTTTTGATCAGCAGGAAATACTCAACCTGTATCCCTCCACACAACTCAGAGACTGGGCGCTGTAACCCACAGATATCCCACTGGTAATGGACAATTATTTAAGCCGTGGATCTCGTGAGGGAGTGGAAAATCTTTCACCTTTTCTGTTGTATAAATAGACCCGGTCAGTGAGGTATCGGCCAGAGAGAAGACCAGTGGTGAAGTATTGCTGCTGCGTGAGTATTAATGTCAATAAAGTTGAGTTTTGTTTGACTCACAAACTCAGGTTGCACTCTTTGTTGCCCTCACAAAACTATGGATTTTAAACAGTTTCAGATATTCGACTTTCTAAATTTTACACGTTTTGCTCACTTTGAACCCACTTGAATGACAAAACTGAATGTCCACAGTTCCTGCACCTGTTTTATTTTTCCATTGATCATGGAGGATTCCAATAATCCAGGAGTGGTCCCAATCCCATCATAACTCCAGTGCAGTGAACAGTGCAGTCCGGGGTGTGGTCGAATAATTGGGAATGGGGAAGGATGACAAACTCTGGTATATTTCAATGCTGCTTCGGACACCTGGCCAGTTTGAGTTAACCTTGTAAATCAGATCGATTGAGAAATGTAATCTCTCTCAAAGCTATTTGAATTATGACTATTTTCCCACCCCAGCCATCCAACTGACTTGGCTCCAATCAGTTTCCGCCTAACTCTCCTTAAAAAACTTAAGTCACATTTGCTACGTCCATCTCTACAATTTCAAACACTGTATCCGCCTCTATCACCACCCCAACCAACACCCAACCACTGCACAGTTTATTGTTGTTGAGCACCTGCACTTACTGTCGATTCGGACACAGAGAATGTTTTTTTTACAAGTTTTTTATTTAACACAAATTTGTAACAGTTACAGAGAGAAAAACTGGCCCTGTGCAAAGCGCCTAAACATAGTGAAAACGAACAGTGGGAATAAATAAACATGTTAATAAGGCACTTCACCTGCCAGCTCTGCTTGCCCATGCCACTCGTATATAACTAAACTAACGTGGCCCTAACCCTCTTCCGCCTCCCCCTCCCGCCTGGCGTCCCCTGCCCCCAAGACCTGACCTGCCAGGTCAGCCCTGCGCTTGGCCCTCGTCCGCCCCGTCCCACCTCCGACTCTCCCTGGTGCCCCCTGACCTACGCTAGCCACACTGACCCCTGCCCTTGGCGCCAACCACAGATACTGTTTACTCCATAAGGTATAGGCTCTTCTTCCTTCTCCTTCTGACAGTTAATTTACTGGGAATTGTGATTCTGTGTTGGGAAAAGTGTGGCCTCTCCACCTGCACCACTCGCTACCTGGTGAACGGCGGATCTGCTGTTTATTATCACTGATCCCATACTGAACATCATCAATGACTAAAATTTCCCCTGGAGTTCCCTGTGCCTCACCTCTGTGTGTCGTGTTACCAATGTCCTGCTATCTACATCCAGAGACTGTTCTGTCTGGTTCACCCTCACTTTCTCCTTTGATCGATTTGTGGCCATTCTCTGCCAGAAACTGGAAACTAAATATTGCACTGGGAAAACTGCAGCTGTGGTTCTGTCAAAAAGCGGCCTCCAGCTCTGTGTACAAAACATCCCCATGTACTTTATATATGAACCTGGAGTGATAATCGACAATGTCCAGTGGTTCTGTTAGACAAAGAGAAGCATTCTGACTGACCCCGGGTGGTTTGCATTTTTCTGGTTTGGTCAGATTATAACCACATTGATCCCACTCGTCTCAATCCTGTTGATCAACGCTCTGACAGTCAGTCACATTTTACTCGCCAGTCGAATTCGGAAGGCACTGAGATTCAGACTCCGTCCCACCCGCCAGTTTAATCTCTTCCAGAAAGCAAACTATATCTTGTGAGTTACCAAAACAGCAGATATTTAAAATGAGAATAGTGTGACAGGCTAAAATACTTCCTTCTCCTGTCTGATTTGACAGCAGTCGAATGTGAAAGCGAAACAAAAAAACAGTTCACAGAGCCACAGCCCAGCTTCACCCAGAAAAATGACCACTGAAGCAATGTCATCAGAGAAAAAAACCTTTCTTAGAGGGTCACTCAAATGACATCAGGGGTGTGCTTCCCAGAGGAGCGAGGTGCCCTGTGCCACCTCAATCTCTTATCCCACTGTTCCCCCTCAGCAGCGGTGGGCTGTGATTAAGAATCAGCCCTAGCCTGGGCACCGCGGGGATTGACCAGCAGGAAGAGGTCACTCAGGTGTGTGGGCCGTGCCTTCTCGGAGCGAATGACCATGAGATTCTGGATCAATAACGGCACTTTCCCAATTGAGTAACGGGCTCCATGGGTCTGAGTTGGAGAGTCACCATTCAATCACCGAACTAGTCGCAGAGGTCAGTGGGACCACCCAGAGAAACACACTGACAAATAGAAATGAAGCACTGAATGGTTACACTTCCAGAAGCAGTTGCACACCAGAGTACAGTGAAACCACCGAGATAAACACACTGAGAATTGGAAATAACTAAATCTCTGAATGGTCACTGTTACAGAGGAAGCTACGCCCCTGAGTGTAGTGGAACCACGCAGAGAAACACACTGACGATTGGAACTGAATCACTGAATGGTCACAGTCGAGTGAGGGATGTCACTGAAACAATGTGAGAACTAGAGATGGGACTGTTATTGTTAGTTGAACCATGTGATCAACACAGTCCAGTGTTTGGAAACAGATCACTTCATCAAAATAATACTTTCCATCACTGAACTCAATGTCGTAATCTCTTTGTTCATATCTTTAAAAATAGATTGAAGGATTTTGCAACCTCGAGATCCCTGAGGTGGTTGCACAGGGTATAAATTAAAGAGTTGGGGAATGTATAACATTAGTGTCTAAGGTGGAGAGATTGTCAGCAGCACGAAGGGACACATCAGTTCACGCTGAAAATGCTTTATCCAATTGAAATTGCCGACAAAATATTCTACCCAATCCTTGCTATTGTTGGAGTTCCTGGTGAGTGACTAGCACCATTGAAGTTGTGGAAATCTGTGTGTGTGTGCAGCTCTCTGATTTTCAACGGTTTAATGCTGATCTCGTGCTCACTGTAATACAGATACCTGATCAACAATGTCACTGCCTTCATGTTGGGAGACATTTTAACCCAGCAACTTGTCCTCTTGCCCTCATGTCTGTCCTTGGCCTGCTGCAAGGGTCCAGTGAAGCCCAATGTGAGCTGGAGGAGCAGCATCACATCTTCCAATGAGGCACGTTACAGCCCTCAGGTCCCACATTGAGCTCAACAACTTTAGACTGGGATCTTTCTCCTCCATCTTATTACCCTTGTTTTGTGTTATCCTGTTTTCTAATCTTATACAATGCGTCCAAATCTGGAGAGGGTCTATTCCTCAACGGAGCACTGGCAAATGTCCAATGCTGGAGAGGGAACATTACTGACAAAAGATTGTTTAGGTTTGTTTCCAAATAAGGAGGATGTCTTCCCGGGAATAGTGTGATCTTGAGATGTTCGGAAAAAGATGATGGTGTCCTCCTTGGGAAAGGGTGACTTACGAATGACTGAACCTTGGAAGGGTGTGCTCTGGGAATGTTCTAGAAACTGGAGAGGTTCTATCAGACCGATGATTCTGAACTAGGGAGGTCTTGCACATGTTTTATTTTTCCATTGATCATGGAGGATTCAAATAATCCAGGAGTAGTTCCCAACTTCAACAGGATTCCAGTCCAGGGAACGGTCCAAACCGGGGTGTGGTCCAATAATTGGGAATGAAGAAGGATGAAAATCTCAGGTGTATTTCTATGCCGCTTGGGAAATATGGCAAGTTTGAGTTAATCCAGTAAATCAGATTGAATGAGAAATGCAACCTCTCACAAAAATATTTGAATTATGAACATGTTGCTGCCACAGCCATCAAACTGAAATGTGTGCAATCAGTTTCCGCCTACCACTTCTTAAAAACTTCAGTTACATCTGCTACTTCCATCTCCGCAATTTGAATTATGTACCCATCCCCGACCACCATCCCCACCAACACCCAACCACTGCACTGTATATTGTTGCTGAGTTCCTGTACTTACTGTCGATTCAGACACAGAGAATGTTTAATCCATAATTGATACGATCTTCTTCCTTCTCTTTCTGACAGTTAATTTACTGGCAATTGTGATTCTGTGTCGGGGAAAGTGTGGACTCTCTACCTGCACCACTCACTACCTGGTGACCATGGCAATGGCAGATCTGCTGTATATTATCACTGACCCAATACTGTACGTCATCCGTGATTATTATTTCCCCTGGACGTTCCTGTCCCTCACCTCTGTGTGTCGTGTTCACAATGTCCTGCTGTCCGCATCCAGAGACTGTTCTGTCTGGTTCACCCTCACTTTCTCCTTTGATCGATTTGTGGCCATTCGCTGCCTGAAACTGAAAACTAAATATTGCACTGGGAAAACTGCAGCTGTGGTTCTGTCAACATGCGGCCTCCTGCTCTCTGTCAAAAACATCCCCATGTACTTTATATATGAATCTGGAGTGATAATCGACAACGTGCAGTGGTTCTGCCACACAAAGAAAGGCTTTTTGACTGACCCAGGTTGGGTTGTATTTCTCTGGTTTGATCGGGTTTTAACCCCATTGATCCCATTCTTCTCAATCCTGTTGATCAACGCTCTGACAGTCAGTCACATTTTACTCACCAGTCGTATCCGGAAAGTACTGAGGGCTCAGAGGCAGGGTGAGAATCGCACAGACCCAGAGATGGTGAGCAGAAGGAAGTCAATGATTTTGCTCTTCAGCATTTCCGTAGCTTTCATTCTCCTCTGGACTGTCTATGTTATAGTATTTTTCTATTTGTATTTAAATGGAATATATTATCTCACCATACCCCAATATAATTTACAACAAGTCGGATATATGTTGCAAGGTTTAAGTAGCTGCACAAACACATTTATTTACATGGTGACTCAGTCCAAGTTCAGAGAGCAGATCCAGATCATGTTGAAATATCCAGTGACATCAATTATTAAATTAATGAATAAACAAACCTGACTGCCAGCCCCATAGCCAAACAGAGACTCCCTTTTCAGATTGACAGTGACTCCATCGAACCACGGAGTTTAACGCATGACACACAGACATCTCAACCAATCAGAGAGCTCAATTTGTGACTGAAAAGTGCCACAACCTATCAGGAAGCCTGAAACCTATAATGATTCAGTCCTATTGGACAGGAATGTTGAGCCTGTGGGATGACATTTCTGAGTAACTTTGTAACGTTAAATTGCCCGACCGAGTGCCTTAGGCATCATTTGCTGCATTTCCAAAATCTCGGACATATTGCTGTCTGTATTGTGTGAATGCAGCTGTGAGATATCTGCACATTTTAAACTTCCACTGTTTCTGTTTTCTCATCAATTCTAAAGAACACGGTTCAGCCCTTTTTTATTCGAAAGTGCTTCAAATTACTTTTCCGAAACTGAAACAATTTGATGTTTCCTGATACGCTGCTTACAATGTTTCTAATGTTTTGAATCATTGACAAGCTAGGATGTGTAGCATTCCATCAAATTGTCTTTAAAATGTATGTATCTGATTGCTTGAGTATGTCTGTGAGGGTGCATTGTGTGTGCATGTGCGTTCGTCTGCATGCGTGTTCGTGTGTGTATTCGTGTGAGTGTATTTGTGTGATTGTGTGTGTTTATGTGTTTAAACATGTGTGTCAGCGTGTTTGTGTGCATGTGTGTTGTGTATGTGTGCATGTGTGTTTGATGTGAGTGTGTTTGTGCCTGTTTATGCACGTTTGTGTAAAGGTCTTTGTCGGTGTGACTGTGTTTGAATGCGTGTACGAGTGTTTGCTGTGTGTGATTGGGTGTGTGCATGTGTTTCTGTATGTGCGCGGTGTCTTTGAAATTGCCAGAACATTTAGGATTCCAGGCAGCCAAACTCGCAGCCATAGCCTATGTAATTGAACACTCTGACTCTTTCGCAATGCCTGCGACATACACCTGTTCGCAACAGGTTTCCCGAATTCCTCCCATGATGGGAAGCTCGTGGCTTTGTGTCCGCCGACGAAAAAACCTACCCTCCGCCCCTGTACTGTACTTAAAACAGCCGCCGGCCGCTCATATGGCATAATTGAAGTGAAAAGTCATCACCGCACCTCCCCACCCGGTAATCGCAAGGCAGACGCCTTAGCTCAAGCTGGAGCCCGCAGTGGTCACTTCTGACAACTACCCGAATGCGAGCAGATGTATACACTCCAGATTACCCAGGCCAATATCGAAGACCTGTCCCAAGCCCAGGCTGCATACTAGTCCCTCAAACAGGTTTTGAACGGCATCTACACAGCCCTTTATGATAAATGGAAGGCCACACGAACTAGACAGGACGGCAGAGTTTTAAAGGACGAAATTTATGTGGTCCACAGCCAGGACAGAAACCAGGTAATATACCGGTCCCATGACGGACACGGGGATTAGGGAGTAGACACTACCACTGCCCATTTAAAACCTCTGTGTTGGGGCCCTGAAGTGAAAAGCGACGTCACCCATTATGTTGAGAATTGCCTCATTTGTGCTCAAAACAATCCCGACCTTTATGCAATGAAGGGGAAATTACGACACACTCGACCCGTGAGAGGGTCACTGGACAAATCTTCAAATCGATTACATCGGTCCCCTTCCCCCCCCCCCCCCCTGCAGAATTGGTTTCAAATATGTTCTGGCCGTTATCGATACATTCTCTCAGTGGCTCGAGGCATTTCCCAGTCGTTCCAACAGAGCAAAGGCCATCGCTAAAATCTTGACCCATCAGATATTCACGTGATGCGATCTTCCACGCAGCATTGAGTCAGACCAAGGTTCTGACTTCACCGGCAGGGTAATACAAAACGTAATGACAATATTTGGCATTAAACAGAAGATCCACAAAGCATACCACCCCCAGTCCAGCGCATATTATTGCGCATGAACCACACTTTAAAAACGATTATTGGGAAAACGGTGCAGCAGAACAACACCACTTGGGACACAATATTTTCCTTTACCCACATGTTCATTAGAATCACGGTTCCAGTTCCACAGGTTTCACCCCCCCCCCCCCCCCCCCCCAGCCACACACACTCATGACAGGAAGACCCATGAAAGGCATTGAATATTTACTAGGTCTTGATTTGGCAAATCCCGCAGTAGCTTCTCTCACCCACGAAAAAGCAATGCAACAGATCACAGAAAAGATTAAAGCGGCACAACTGGCTGCTGTCGTCCGATTAGGCACTAGAAAAAGGCACAATAAAGCTAGCTTTGACAAAAAGGTCCACCCCACAGAATACACAGTCGGCCAGCAAGTTATGATCTCATTGCACAACATAAGCTCCTTCCTATCCCCATAGATTCGCAGGCCACTACTCCTACTTCTGACAAAGTAAGCCCCTCCGTTTACAAAATAGCGTACCTAACGGTAAGACTGGTTGGATCCACATAAAGCAACTCAAAGACTTCGGAGCCCAACGCAACGACGCCCACCACGTTACCTCGGCAATGGAGATGATGACGCCATACCCACTGAGGATGATGTCCCGTCCCCGATCCAACCACTCCCCCCTCATGACGAAACCCTTCCATTACATGCAGACTTTGCACTTGAACTAGACTCATATGATGACCTCCTGGATTTGACTAGTAACACTGACGACTTGGCCGGTCTCTCTGAAGACAGCGACCCCTCACCGTTTTAGACCCCCTACAGGACACCGGTCCACCAATCCACGTGATTGGCTTGACTCTCCCCAGAGTAACGACTTGGTTCAATTAGGCCCCAAGCCTATCTCGCACCCCGCACCGACTTATCCGTCCTCCCCTCGCAGCATTGCTTCCACTCCTCGAACCCCAGACCATGAAAACCCTCTGACACTTCACAACCCCTATCCCCCACTATGACACAATGGCCCTTCTCGCCGATTTGTACGACATGGTGGATCATACACTTCACAGGCCCACACAGCAAACGCCCAGAGTAAGAAATGGACCTTCAAACGCGTGTCTGGCAGCCAGGAGGTGTCGATGATTGAGACAATGAGTCTGTTCTGGGAAATGATTTAACAGAATAATTGATTAACGCACATATCTGAGCTGTCAAGATGATGACAAGCGGACACCTACTAAAAATTAATCTGATGGAGCTTGCCCGCACTCTTCAACTTCTTCTTCCCCACCTCTCTTTTAACACATGGTTTTAATTCATGTCAGCCCGATACCATATCGCACAGGAATTTGATTACGCAGTCAATGACACAATCTGTGGGTACAGCTTTGCTATCCCCATGGAGAAAGATTTCACACGAATACAACCAAAAAACACTGGTCAAGTCAACCTCGGGTAGTGGAGAAAGGCATTTCCCCCGCCCTACCCGGGAATCCCACCCATTCGTCACCCGTAACGGCCGATACGCACCCGCATGTCACCCCCAAATTCGCTGGAATGGTTTTCTGCACGCTTCATTCCCTTGGGCAGGTCTTAATCTTCACGTCTAACCTGGCTACATACCCGCTGTTTTGTTGTGGGATCGAGAATGTGTTCCACAACGCTCCACACTCTAAACCCTTTTCCCTTCCACGTTTTTCCAGACCCCCTCGGTCACAACCACCCTCTATTTGCACGTTAGACACAGCGGTTGTTGATTACTGCTGCCGAACACGCAATCGCTCTGTTCCCCATGGACAACACTTTATAAAATTGGCTGCCCTAAAGTTCGGCGAGTTAAGCAAATCCTCAACAACCCATGGTTGTATTTTAAGATGGAGACTGGTCGAAGAAAGTGCCCGCCCACTCCGAACATCGACCACATGCTGCGTGATACTCGAACAATCAAATTCTACACTTTAATTTGCATTTCTGCTTTTCCGTCCAAGATCTATTGAAAATAAATGGAGGAGTCACATTAATCATAATGGGAAAATTAGAATTAAGAGAGAAAGACCAATAAATACAGATGTTCACCAAAGAGATTCACGATACTATGCTTGATTCCCTCGGAACACACGGAAGGACATGCAAGACAGAAAACCTACAGAATGAATCCAGTATCCCTATTCCTCGCAATGATCAGCGCTGGAATGACTGAACTCCGAGCGTAACAAAACATGGACTTACTCCATGCAGGACACCTGCGGTTCGCCCCATCAAGTGCAGGGGAATGTGAAGACATTATTTTATTGTAAAACCCAACAAATAGAAGCATCCTATTTGGGTGTGACAATCAAAGGCCAATGTACAAAAGACCCATCGGCAACACATCTACATGCTAGATCAGCACAATTGGAAAAGGGGATTAGTGGGAACTTATGAATGAAAGGTGTCCCGAATTTGGATGTTCAAGGAGAAGCTCAGGGTGCACATGAGGAATCGGACAAAACCGCCCCGGGACACCTTCTAAAGGTAACTTGGTATTGCACAGAATTAGAGCAGGACATAAGCCTAGTTTAGTTTAGTTACAAATGAACTGTCTGTATTTGAATGCAATTTAAAATGAGATAATAATTAGCAATGGATTTAATTTTGATGAAATGTATGTAATAACGAACGAATTATGTAATACTGCAATTAATTTAAGAGGGAGTTGAGTAGGACCTGAGCTGAACGACAGGACAAGAAGGTAGACATGGATTCGAGTCTGTGATCCACTACGCTTTGCGTTCATGATCAAGAGGATGGATATGTGGCCATCTAAAATGGCCACCCGCTGAGGAGAATGGGAATTGTGGTCAAGTTTGGACACATACAGTACACAGCCCCTGTGTATTGGGCAAAGGAAAACCAGACCGAACTGAAACCTGCACCTGTTAAAGCACAATCACAGATTTACATAGGGCAATAGACTCAAATTAAGGAATAGCAAAAAGTCTCCCCAGCGCCGCTTCTCCTTATTTGGAAAGGCCTACGTGCTTGGAACAATGATAACTAGGGCCCTCCCAGCCATCGAAGTACCCGCCACAAATGGGCCAGAATCGATTCGGTGATCGAGACCCGATCGCGCCATTGGATCCTGAGTTAGCCCCGCCCAAAAGATCGCGAAAAAGGAGAAGGATAAGAGGCTCTGCGCACGAAGGATGGGTCTCTTTTGGGACCGGCCTGTGCCCACACCAACTGCAGCAGAACGACCAGCCAACTTCTAGACCCACGATTGCTATCTGACAGAGACGAGCCGCAGCCGAGACGAACCTGCCGAATTCCAGCCGACACACTTGGCGACTCAAGATAAAGGCCTTATCTACCCCGACAGAGCCCGTCAAACAGAAGTAAAGTAAAGGTCACCATAGTTGATAGGTGGAATGCGTAGCCACGTGAATCATTGCATATAGATATGTATTTTGTTTAATAATAAACTGTCTTTTGAACTAACATACTGGTTGTGTGGTCACTTCGTGAATACCGGAAGCATACTCGCAGCTTGTTGTTAATATTAGCAACACCATGCAAGGATCTTACCCTGAACGCCAAGGGCTCTTAACTTTTAAACAGTTTCAAAGCACTTCTGGAAATCTAAATAAATCACCTCCACTGGTTCTCGTTTCTCTAACTCCCTTGTTACTTACTCAAAGAACCCTAACAGATTTGTCAGTCATGACCTCCCTTTGACAAAGCCGTGCTGACTCAGTCCTGTTTTACCATGCACTTCTAAGTACTCCGCAATCTCATCTTTAATGATACACTCTTAAATCTTACCAATGACTGAATCAGGCTAAACGGCAGATAATTCCCCGTCTTTGCCTCCCTTCCTCCTGAAACAGCGGTGTTACTTTCGCCACTATCAAGTCCTCTGGGACCCTTCCTGCCTCCAGTGATTCCTGAATGATCATCACTAATGCCTCCACAATCTCCTCAGCATCGTTCAGAACCCTGGTGTGCAGTCCATCCGGTCCAGGGGATTTATCTACCTTCAGATCTTTCAGTTTACCCAGAATCTTCTCCTTTGTGATGGTCACTGTACTCACACCTGCCCCCTGATTCTCCTGGAGCTCTGGCATCCCACTGGTGTATTCCACCGTGAAGACTGATGCAAAGTAACTATTCAGTTCGTCTGTCATTTATTTGTTTCCTTTTATTACTTCTCCAGTCACATTTTATAGTGGTCCAATATCTATTTTTGCCACTCTCTTTCCTTTTATGTTTTGAAAAAACGTCTTCGGATCTTCCTTTATATTACCCGCTAGCTTGCACTCATATTTCATCTTGTTCCACCTTATTGTTTTTTTAGGTGTCCTCTGGTCGCTTTTAAATCTCACCAATCCTTTAGCTGCCCACTAATCCCCTCAACTTTCACTGCTTTTTCTTTTGCTTTAATGCTGTCCTTGACTTCCCTGGTCAGCCATGGCTGACTCGTCCTCCCAGTGGCATGTTTCCTCCTCCTTGGGAAGAATTTTTGTTGTTCCTCCGGAATAACTCCCAAACCTCCTGCCATTGTTATTCCACTGTCTTCCCTACTAGGCTCTTTTCCCAATGTACTCTGGCCATCTCCTCCCTCATGTCTTTGTAGTTGTCATGAATTAATTGGAATACCGTTACATCTGATTGCAGCTTCTTCCTCTCAAACTGCAGGGTAAATGTTTTCATAACTCCCTGAGAGTTCTTTCAGCTTAAATTCCCTGATCACGTCAGCCTCATTACACATCACCACGTTCAGAATTGCCTGATCTGTCATCGGTTCTGTCACAAGCTACTCCCCAAAAATCATCTCGCAGAGATTCCAGAAGTACCTTTTCTTGAGATCCACCTGCAACCCAATTTTCCCAGTTTTCCTTCAGTGGACCAATTAGAGATTCAGCTGCAATTGTCGGTGTGTTCACTGGGTGGTTCCACTGCACTCTGGGACCAATTTTGGGATTGAACGCTGACTCTCCGACTCAGACCCATTGAGCCTTTTCCTCCATTGGAAAAGTGTTGTCCAGCCCTTTATTGAGTCGGAATCTAATGGTTACTCGGTCTGTGAAGGCATGGCGCACAATCCTGAGTGACCTCATCCTGTTTGTAAATCCCCACGGTTCCCAGGTCAGGGCCGGTTCCTCATCCCAGCCCACTGCTGCTGAGAGGGGACAGTGGGATGACAGATTGAGGTGGGACATGGAACCAAGCTCTCCTGGAAAACCCATCCCTGTTTTTTATGGGAACGCCACGTCTCTTCCCCTGTCCAGGACAGTCGATAAGAAGCAGGCATGTGTGGCAGGATTCCCTTTACATAAGAACATAAGAACTAGGAGCAGGAGTAGGCCATCTGGCCCCTCGAGCCTGCTCCGCCATTCAATTAGATCATGGCTGATCTTTTGTCGACTCAGCTCCACTTTCCGGCCCGAACACCATAACCCTTAATCCCTTTATTCTTCAAAAAACTATCTATCTTTACCTTAAAAACATGTAATGAAGGAGCCTCAACTGCTTCACTGGGCAAGGAATGCCATAGATTCACAACCCTTTGGGTGAAGAAGTTCCTCCGAAACTTAGTCCTAAATCTACTTCCCCTTATTTTGAGGCTATGTCCCCTAGTTCTGCTTTCACCCGCCAGTGGAAACAACCTGCCCGCATCTATCCTATCTATTCCCTTCATAATTTTAAATGTTTCTATAAGATCCCCCTCAACCTTCTAAATTCCAACGAGTGCAGTCCCAGTCTACTCAACCTCTCCTCATAATCCAACCCCTTCAGCTCTCGGATTAACCTAGTGAATCTCCTCTGCACACCCTCCAGTGCCAGTACGCCCTTTCGCAAGTAAGGAAACCAAAACTGAACACAATACTCCAGTTGTGGCCTCACTAACACCTTATACAATTGCAACATAACCCCCCTAGTCTTAAAATCCATCCCTCTAGCAATGAAGGACAAAATTCCATTTGCCTTCTTAATCACCTGTTGCACCTGTAAACCAACCTTCTGTGACTCATGCACTAGCACACCCAAGCCTCTCTGCACAACGGCATGCTTTAATATTTTATCGTTTAAATAATAATCCCGTTTGCTGTTATTCCTACCAAAATGGATAACCTCACATGTGTCAACATTGTATTCCATCTGCCAGACCATAGCCCATTCACTTAACCTATCCAAATCCCTCTGCAGACTTCCAGTATCCTCTGCACTTTTCGCGTTACCACTCATCTTAGTGTCATCTGCAAACTTGGACAAATTGACCTTGGTCCCCAACTCCAAATCATCTATGTAAATTGTGAACAATTGTGGGCCCAACACGGATCCCTGATGGACACCACTAGCTGCTGATTGCCAACCAGAGAAACACCCATTAATCCCCACTCTTTGCTTTCTATTAATTAACCAATCCTCTATCTTTGCTACTACTTTACCCTTAATGCCATGCATCTTTATCTTATGCAGCAACCTTTTGTGTGGCACCTTGTCAAAGGCTTTCTGGAAATCCAGATGTACCACATCCATCGGCTCCCCATTATCTACTGCACTGGTAATGTCCTCAAAAATTTCCACGAAATTAGTTAGGCATCACATGCCCTTTATGAATCCATGCTGCGTCTGCCCAATGGAACAATTTCTATCCAGATGCCTCGCTATTTCTTCCTTGATGATAGATTCCAGCATCTTCCCTACTACCGAAGTTAAGCTCACTGGCCTATATTTTCCTGCTTTCTGCCTACCTCCTTTTTTAACAGTGGTGTCACGTTTGCTAATTTCCAATCCCCCGTGACCACCCTAGAGTCTTGTGAATTTCGGTAAATTATCACTAGTGCATCTGCAATTTCCGTAACCATCTCTTTTAGCACTCTGGGATGCATTCCATCAGGGCCAGGAGACTTGTCTACCTTTAGCCCCATTAGCTTGCCCATTACTACCTCCTTAGTGATAACAATCCTCAGGGTCCTCACCTGTCATAGCCTCATTTCTATCAGTCGCTGGCATGTTATTTGTGTCTTCCACTGTGAAGACCGACCCAAAAAACCTGTTCAGTTCCTCAGCCATTTCCTCATTTCCCATTATTAAAACTCCCTTCTCATCCTCTAAAGGACCAATATTTACCTTAGCCACTCTTTTTTGTTTTATATATTTGTAAAAACTTTTACTGTCTGTTTTTATATTCAGAGCAAGTTTGCTCTCATACTCTCTTACTCTTCTTTATTGCTTTTTTAGTAGCTTTCTGTTGCCCCCTAAAGATTTCCCAGTCCTCGAATCTCCCAGCAATCTTGGCCACTTTATATGCTTTTTCCTTCAATTTGATACTCTCCCTTATTTCCTTAGATATCCACGGTCGATTTTCCCTATTTCTACCGTCCTTCCTTTTTGTTGGTATAAACATTTGCTGAGCACTGTGAAAAATCGCTTGGAAGGTTCTCCACTGTTCCCCAACTGTTCCACCATAAAGTCTTAGCTCCCAGTCTACCTTAGCTAGTTCTTCTCATCCCCTTGTAATCTCCTTTGTTTAAACATAAAACACTAGTATTTGATTTTACTTTCTCACCCTCCATCTGTATTTTAAATTCCACCATATTGTGATCGCTCCTTCCGGGAGGATCCCTAAATATGAGATTATGAATCAATCCTGTCTCATTACACAGGACAAGATCTAGGACCGCTTGTTCCCTCGTAGGTTCCATTACATACTGTTCTAGGAAACTATCGCTGATACATTCTATAAACTCCTCCTCAAGGTTACCTTGACCGACCTGGTTAAACCAATCGACATGTAGATATAAATCCCCCATGATAACTGCTGTACCATTTCTATATGCATCAGTTATTTCTTTGTTTATTTCCTGCCCCACCATAACGTTACTATTTGGTGGCCGATAGACTACTCCTATCAGTGACTTTTTCGCCTTACTATTCCTGATTTCCACCCAAATGGATTCAACCTTACCCTCCATAGCACAGATGTCATCCCTTACTATTGCCCGGATGTCATCCTTAAATAAAAGAGCAACACCACCTCCCTTACCATCCACTCTGTCCTTCCGAATAGTTTGATACCCTCGGATATTTAACTCCCAGTCGTGACCATCCTTTAACCATGTTTCAGTAATGGCCACTAAATCATAGTCATTCACGATGATTTGTGCCATCAACTCATTTACTTTATTCCGAATACTACGAGCATTCAGGTAAAGTACACTTATGTTGGTTTTTTTACCTCTGTTTTGAATCTTAACAAGTCCAGTTTTATTCCTTTTGTTATTAATGGGCCTATTCACTGAGCTCCCCTCAGTCACTGTACCTTGTACTGTCGCCCTTTTAGATTTTTGACTATGTCTTCTTTTCCTTGCCTTGTGGGCGTTCCACTCTCCACCCAGTCCTGAATATTGATGTGAGTGCGGATTTATCTGTGCAACGCAGCCAGGAGCACCTGTCTGGCAGACCAGGTAGCTTAGTTCCACCTGGAGCTAGGAAGAAGGCTGGAAGAGCAATTGTGATCGGAGATCTGTTAATTCGAGGTTTGGACAGCTAATTCTGCAGCTGCATTCAGGATAGTTTATTCCCTCCCTGTCGCCAGGGTTACGAACGTCAATGATTGGTTACAGAGCACACTCGACGTTGAAGGCGAAACTGGGAGAAGGTGCAGAAACCTGGATGTAACATCAGGGGCAACTATCATGGCAGCGATAAGCAGCTCTAATGTAGGAAGTGGTCGAATTATTTGTGACGTCGGAGTAAAGGGGAAATATAATATAATCTAAATCAGGGTCATTTTTCATGTGTGTGAATACACCGAGTGTTGTAAATAAGATTGCTGAGTTACTGACGCACATTTTCCTTTGGAGATATGATTAAAACTATCTGTGTTTGTGTGATTTCTTGTTTGTGTTTGTGTGCATGTGTGCGTGTGTGAATGTTTCTTTATCGTGTGTGTGTGTGTGTGTGTGTGTGACCTTGTGTATGCGTGTTTCTGTCTATTTGAATGTGTTTTCAGTATCTTTGTGTGAGAGTGAATCTGTGCGTTTGTGTGTGTGCATGAGTGTTTTTCGAGTGTGTTTTTGAGAGTTTTTGGGTGTGTGCGTCAGTTAGTGTGAGTCTGCATATGTGTGCTTTTGTGTGTTAAGTTACTGTTGTAAATCCCATTCAGTCTGTCCTGTGTTCTCCTGTTAATCCCCTTCCTGATGCCTGTCTTCTGGTTAAGCTGCGAAAACATTGCTGCAGCATCTGGGATTTCGGTTTATCTGCAGATTTTTGTTAGAGCTGGAACCCGTGCCGTGATGGGCCAAGCCAAGATATCTCCTTTAGCTTCTGTGCCAGAACCGGTGATGATGATTTGATAGACTTGGCAAGCAGCCAATTGGAAATGTACAATTTGATGTTGGGCCCTGAGTTTGGTGGGGGCAGACAGAAAGTTCCAGATGGAGGTGGATCTTGTGAAGAATGCCATATTGTTTAGTGTGTGCGCTGTGAAGAGTTCCAGGCCCGAGGTAGCTTTGAATCTCTCTCACTCTCTCCACCTGCTGAATTAGAGACCTTTCTGCAACCTCCAGTTTCAGATTGGATACATGATTAGGAGATCGCTGGCTACAAAGAGCTACATAGGAAGCAAACAACAATCTCATAACTATTAATCCCGTTTCAGTTTAAACCTTTCCCTCCATTCCCGCCGTGTGTGCCTGTCTTTCGTGGGACGAGGTAGATTGTTAAATCATTGTTCTGTTATTACTTCAAACACTCAAATTTTCCTCTTGTTATTAATAAAATGTTTGTGAACTTTTTTACTTATAAATCTGGTGCCTGCATCTGATTAAGCAGTTTAGGGCCACAATCACGAGAACTTACTAAGAACTAGTGGTTAGTTCACTCATGTTGCGACCCCGGTTCGAGGGGGTCCGGAACTGACCGGACATTCACCCGGAGTGCCGTGTCATGTTTAGAACAAGGAAGAACAAAGAAAAGTGCAGCACAGGAAGAGGCCCTTCGGCCATCCAAACCTGTGCCGCTCATGATGCCCTAACTTAAAAGAATAATTCTGCCCTTACACGGCCCGCATCCTTCTACTTCCTATTCATGTATCCATCCAGATCCCTCTTCAATGTTGCTGATATTCCTCATTCCACCGTATCCTCTGGCAGCGCATTCGAAAGACCCACCACTCTCTCTGTGAAATATATACACCGCACATATCGCTGAAGCTGTCACCTTCTTACCTTGAACCTATGCCCCCTTATTATTGGCAGTTCCACCCTTCGAAAAAGCCTCTGACTGACCAGCCTCATTCTTTCCACTGAAATGAATCCTAGTTTATTCAACCTCTCTTCATAGCCAACAACTTCGAGTTCAAGCAACATCCTGGTGAACCTTCTTTGCAATCTCTCCAAAGCTTCCACGCCCTCCTGTTAATGTGGTCACCAGAACTGCACGCGATATTCCAAATGAAGGCCTAACCAATGTTTTATATCACTGCAACATGATTTCCAACTCTTGTTCTCAATGCCCAGGCTGATGAAGGTAAACAGGCCATAATCACTTTGGTCAACTGTATTGCCACTTTTCGGGAACTGTGGATTGGCACGCCCAGACGCCTCTGTATGTTAATATTCCTCAGGGTCCTTCCATTTTCACTCATTCATAGGTAGATTAGATCCTCCAAAATGCATCATTTCGCCGGATTAATGCCAATCTGAAAATGATGTGCCCAAGACACCGATGTAACAATATGCCATAAATATACCATAGAATTTGCAGTGCAGAAGGAAGCTATTTGGCCCATGAGTCTGCACCGGCCCTTCAAAAGAGCTATCTACTTAAGCACATGCCTTCACCCTATCCCCGTAAACAGACCTAACCTTTTGGACCCTAAGGGGCAATTTAGCGTGGCCAAGCCACCTGACCTGCACATCTTTGGAATTTGGCAGGGAACTGGAGCACCTGCAGGAAATTGTGCTCCCTCCCCCGGAGGCCACTCGTTTTCCTTGACGACCAGAAATCTTACGGAATTATGGTTGCTGACTTCAAAATGCTCCCCCACTGAAACATCAACCACCCGGCCTGGCTCATTCCCCAATTCCAGATCTAGTATGGCTCCCACCCTGGTTAAATGTTCAACATTCTGAATCAGATAGCTCTCCTGGACACATCTGACAAATTTCTCTCCACCCGAGCCCCTGGCTGTGAGGGATTCCCAGTCAATATGGGGGAGGTGAAAGTCACTGATCAAAGCTACCCTGCTTTTTCACACCATTTCAGAATCTGATTATACAACTGCTTGTCAGTCACCTGCGGGCTGTTCGGAGGTGAAGAGTGCACTCTCAACATTGTGATTTCACCCATCGTATTCCTGAGCTCCACCCATAATGCCTCAGTACAAGATCCCCCCAATGTGTCCTCCCTCCACACAGCTGTGATCTGCTCCCTAATCAGCAATGCAACTCTTTGTCTCCCCTTCTGTCCCGTCTAAAACAAAGATCTCCCGGAACATTAACTTGCCAGTCCTGTCCCTCATTTAACCATGTGTCTGTAATTGCAATTACACCATAGTTCCACGCAGTAATCCACGCTCTCAGTCCATCTGTTATACGCGTCATACTTCTCGCATTGAAGTAAACGCACTAGAGACCTACAAGCAAGCTGAACCCGGCGTCTTCCATCTACCTGCTCTTCAACTGCGCCATGTTTATCTCAGTCTCACTGTTTCCCCAATCTCCAGACTTAATGGCTTGCTGTTCCGGTATCCACTACACTGCCACAGTAGTTTAGAGCCATCCTTGGACTGTTTGATGGGATAGTGTTGAGGCACGTTTACTTTGTATCTAACCCCATGCAGTACCTGTCCGGAGTGTTTGATGGGGTCAGTGTAGAGGGAGCTTTACTCTGTGTCTAACCCTGTGCTGCACCTGTCCTGGGAGTGTTTGATGGGGACAGAGTAGAGCGAGTAGAGGGAGTTTTGTTCTGTATCTAACTCCGTGCTTTGCCTGTCCTGGGAGTGTTTGATCGGGACAGTGTCGGGGGTCTTTACTCTATCTAACACCGTGCTGTACCTGTCCTAAGAATGTTACAACCAGAGTTGTAATGGAATCCCGAGGTTTGCTGCCAAAAGAATCCTGTAGCTTTAAACAAATGCCTTCCGGCGCTCAGTTAGTATAATATCATTCACATCATCTCAAATCCCTCTTCATCTGCAACCTCTCTGTTCCTTTGTCCCACAGCCTGGGTAACTCCAGTGGCCCACTTACAAACCCAGGTTGATCCTACCACAAGAGCAATACTAGAAAAGGTAATGGATGATTTCCAATTTTAGTTTTGCAGGATCGGCTCGATTCCACCAGGCTGCACTGTTTGCATCGCTGGCAGAATTTGGTCACACCCCTGCCTATTCCGTACTATGTACTCCTAACATGTAATATGTACCATATCCTCCTATGTACTTCCATTCCCCACCAACAGATCAGTCACTTCCTCTCTCATAAGTGGTTCTTCTGCCAAGCCTCCTCCAGTGTCCTACTGTACGTCCACAACACATTCATGCTCCGTTCCTTGTCTCGTTAACCCTATCGCTGGTTTTCCTTCACATCTCTACAGATTTCCACATATCTGTCCCCCGGTAAAATATTTGCTTCCCATTTCGACTGTCTCCCATCCGAGACGCCCTTCAGTCTACCACAGGGACCTGTGCTGTATCCTCAATTATTCATCATTTATGTAAACGACATGGATGTCTGTGTGAGGGTAGGATCAGTGAGTTAACGGATGACACAAAGATTGGGCGGGCGGTTAACAGTGAGGTTCAGTGTCTTGGTTACAGGAAGATATAGACGAATGGTCAAATGGGTGGATGGAATTGAAGCCTGAAAAGTGTGAGATGATACACTTCAGAAGGAGTAATGTGACAAGGAAGTTTTCAATGAATGGCCTGACACTGGGAAGTTCCGAGGAACAAGGGGAACTTGGCCTATTTGTCTATAGATCTCTAAAAGCAGAAGGGCAATTTTATAGGGGTGAAAATGCATATGGGACACTTGAGTTCTTCGAGAAGGTGACCAAAAAGGTGGACGAGGGTAGAGCAGTTGATGTGGTGTATATGGATTTCAGTAAAGCGTTTGATAAGGTTCCCCACGGTAGGCTATTGCAGAAAATATAGAGGCATGGGATTCAGGGTGATTTAGCAGTTTGGATCAGAAATTGGCTAGCTGATAGAAGACAAAGAGTGGAGGTTGATGGGAAATGCTCTGACCAGTTACTTGTGGTGTGCCACAAGGATCTGTTTTAAGGCAGTTCCTGTTTGTCATTTTTATAAATGACCTGGAGGAGGGAGTAGAAGGATGGGTGAGTAAATTTTCAGATGACACTAAATTCGGTGGAGTTGTGGACAGTGCAGAAGGATGTTACAAGTTACAGAGGGACATAGATAAGCTGCAGAGCTGGGCTGACAGGTGGCAAATGGAGTTTAATGCAGAAAAGTGTGAGGTGATTCATTTTGGAAGGAATAACAGGAAGGCAGAGTACTGGGCTAATGGTAAGATTCTTGGTAGTGTTGACGAGCAGAGAGATCTCGGTGTCCATGTCCATAGATCCCTGAAAGTTGCCACCCAGGTTGAGAGGGTTGTTAAGAAGGCGTAAGGTGTGTTAGCTTTTATTAGTAGAGGAATTGAGTTTCGGAGCCATGAGGTCATGTTGCAGTTGTAAAAAACTCTGGTGCGGCCGCATTTGGAGTATTGTGTGCAGTTCTGGTCGCCACATTATAGGAAGGGTGTGGAAGCATTGGAAAGGGCTCAGAGGAGATTTATAAGAATGTTGCCTGGTATGGAGGGAAGGTCATATGAGGAAAGGCTGAAGGACTTGAGGGAGTTTTCGTTAGAGAAGAAGGTTAAGAGGGGACTTAATTGAGGCATACAAGATGATCAGAGGATTAAATAGGGTGGCATTGAGAGCCTTTTTCCTTGGATGGTGATGTCCAGCACGAGGGGACATAGCTTTAAATTGACGGGAGATACATGTCGGACAGATGTCAGAGGTAGTTTCTTTACTCAGAGAGTAGAAAGGGCGTCGAATGCCCTGCCTGCAACAGTAGTGGACTCGCCAACACTAAATGCATTCAAATGGTCATTGGATAGGCATATGGACGATAAGGGAATAGTGTAGAGGGGCTTTAGAAGGGTATCACAGGACGGTGCAACATTGTGGGCCGAAGGGCCTGTACTGCGCTGTAACGTTCTATGTTCTATGTTCTATAACCAATCAAGTGTACCAATGCTGAATGGAAGCCCCACAGCCAATCAGGAGACCCAGCCACTGATGACAGTCGCCGTAGCCAATCAGGGAGCTGTGCCTGCTGGGGAAGAGGCTCCACAGCCTATCAGGGAGCCCCAGCTTCTCACTGGGAGCCACCTGAGCGAAACAGAGGCTCCGCATTCGACTGACCAACGAATCACGGTGCTTTACAACATGCGACTCATAAGGCTAAACCAATCAGGGAGCTGAATCTGTGACTGGGAAACTCGCCAAACTATCAGGGAGCCTGGATCCAATATTGATTCAATCCTATCGGACAGAAATGTTGTGCCTGTGGGCTGACAGTTTCTGAGTAACTTTGTAATGTTAAGTACCCCGACCGAGTGCCTTTGACAACATTTGCAGCACTTCCAAAATCTCATACTCATTGCAGTCTGTAATGTATGAATCCAGCTGTGAAATATCTGCACATTTTAAACTTCCACAGCTTCTGTCATCTGATCGATTATAAATAACACGGTTCTGCCCTGTATAGAACATTAGCTTGGCCACAGTCGGAGTCTTGTGTTAATTTCTGATCCCAGACTACCAGAGAAATGTAGATGCTTGAGAGAGGGTGCAGAAGAGATTTACCAGGATGCTGCCTGGTATGCAGGGCATTGGCTCTGAGGAGAGATTGAATAAACTTGGTTTGTTCTCACTGACACGAAAGAGGTTGAGGGGCGACCTGATGGAGGTCTACAAAATTTGACAGAGTGGAGAGTCAGAGACTTTTTCCTAGGGTAGAGGGTTCAATTACTAGGGGGCTTAGGTTTAAGGTGCGAGGGGCAAGGTTTAGAAGAGGCATGTGTTTTACACTGAGGGTAGTGGGTACCGGGAACTTGCTGCCGGAGGAGGTGGTGGTAGCAGAGATCATATTGATGTTTAACGGGCATCTTGACAAATACATGAATAGGATAGTAATAGAGGGATAGGAACCAAGAAATTGTGCAAGATTTTACTTCAGACGGGCACCATGTTCGGCGCCGGCTTGGAGGTCCGAAGGGCCTGTCACTGTGCTGTACTTTTCTTTGTTCTTTGCTCTTTGTTCTTTGTTCTTCGTATGGCCTCCATATCTACTGCAAATTATATGATATATCTATGGTATATAGATATGCCAGAGACTTGGGCACATAAACGGCACATTGAGATTAATCCGGACAAATACGCGGTGATGCATTTTGGAGGATCAAGTCTAGGTATGAATTATACTGTAAATGGCCGAACCCTTCGTAACATTAACATACAGAGGGATCTGCGCGTGCAGGTCTACAGTTCCCTAAAAGTGGCCGCACAGGTGGCCACGGTGATTAACAAGGCATACGGCATGTTTGCTTTCATCAGCTCGGGCATTGAGTACAAGAGTTGGGAAATCATGTTCCAGCTGTATAACATCCTGGACAGGCCGCATTTGGAGTATTGTTCTGGTCACCACATTATCAGAAGTAAGTGGACGTTTTGGAGAGAGTATAATGAAGGTTTCCTGGTCTGGAGCGTGTTGGCCATCAGGAGAGGTTGAATAAATTAGGATTGTTTTCACTGGAAAGACGAAGACTGAGGGGAGAGCTCATTGTCGACAAAATTATGAGAGGCATAGACAGGGTGGAAAGTTGGAGGCTTTTTCCAATGGTGGAAGTGTCAATTACAAGGGAGCACAGGTTCAAGGTGACAGGGGGCAATTTAAGGAAGATGTGCGGGATACGTTCTTCACACAGAGAGTGGTGGGTGCCTGGAACGCGCTATCAGAGGATGTGGTGCAAGCCAGCACATTAGCAACATTTAAGAGGTATCTGGATGGATTCATGAATAGGGAGGAAATATAAGGATACGGACCGAGTAGAGGCAGAAGGTGTTTTATTTAGTTCGGGCGTTATGATCGGCATAGGCTTTGAGGGCCGAGGGCCCTGTTCCTGTGTTGCACTTTTCTTCCTTCTTTGTTCTTCTACGCATGTGATGACACACTGGGTGAGCGTACTGTCAGTCCCACCCCCATGACATGAGTGAATTAACCACATATTCTTGTTAATTTATGGAGATTCTAGCCCGAGATGCAGACATCAGATTTATAAGTAAAAACGTAAACAAACTTTGTATTGATAACAAGAGGAAAAGGTGAGTCCATGGAGTAATAACAGAACAATGATCTAACAATCTACCTAAGCTCAAAATCCACCCTCCACCCAGACACGCATAATAATAATAATAATATTTATTGTCACTAGTGGGCTTATATTAACGCTGTCGTGAAGGTACTGTGAAAAGCCCCCAGTCGCCACATTCCGGCGCCTATTCGGGAATTGTCATGGGAGTGTCCCTTTAAGAAACGTTTTTGTCTGATCACATGGCTGTAGTGATGACATTGTGTGGGTGGAGCTGGGCTGTGACTCTCTGAGCTGTTACTTTCGGACTGAGTTTTTGAGATGGTTTGAACTGCACAGGTTGAAACAACCTGTTTCAGACTACTTGAAAACTTAAAAGAGATAATTGTTTTCTGGAAGGAATTTAAACCTGCTGTTTGAGAAGGTGAACCGAGTATCAATAACAAGTCTGATACCAGCAAGAGAGCCGTGTGCTGGGCCACACCTTTCAAAAGGGGTTTCTGGTTTTCCTTGGATTTTGTTATTGAATTAGAACAGTTAATAGGGTATTCATTAAGGGATAAACAAAGATTACTGTAGGTGTGTGGGGTTTTTATGTTTGTAGTTGATAAAAAATCTTACTGTGTGTGTTTATGTAAATGTTAACTAAAGTTGTAGAATAAAGCTTGTTTTCCAGGTTAAAAGAGCCGAGAAGTCTGTTAAACAATGCCTGAATTGCAGGCTCTTGTGCTTATCGTTACCAAAATCAAAAAAGAGTTGTACGTCAGGTGAACTCCATGATATAGTTTTGGTTTTTCTAACCCCTGGCTCACAAAAGTACAGAGGGGGAATTCAGAATGTCCAATTCACTTCACAGAGCCTCCATCAGCATTTGTGGGTGGAAACCGGAGCACCCGGAGGGAAACCACGCTGACACAGAGAGAACATGCCGACTCCGCACAGACAGTGACCCAAGCCTGGAATTGGACCTTGGCGCGATGAATCAACAGTGCTAACCACTGTGCTATTGGGTCACCCCAAGGCAGACACACACGATAGGAAAGGGAGAAACGTTTAAACTGAAACGGAATTAGAATTTATGAGATTATTCTTTGCTGCTAATGTAGCTCTTTGTAGCCAGCGAACTTTTTGTCGTGTATGGAATCAGAAACTGGAGTTGAGAGAAAGCTCTAAATCAGCAGGCAGAGAGAAAGAGAGATTCAAAGCTTTCTAGAGCCAGGATCCTTCACAGCTCACAACCAAAACAATATGGCATTCTTCATCAGAACCGTCTTCCTTCTGGAACTTCCTGTTTGGCCCCACCCATCACTGTGCTCAAAAATCAATTGTACATTTCCAATTGGCTACTTGAGAGGCCTATCAAATTATCATCACCGGTTCTGACGCAGGGCCTACAGGGGATGTCTTGGGTTGGTCCATCACAACAGGGGTTCCGGCCCTGACTACAATTTGAAGCAAAACAGAAATCGCAGATGTTGCAACAACGTTGTCGCAACTTAACCAGAAGTCAGGCAGCAGGTAGGAGATACAAATGAGAACACAGAACGTACAAAAAGTGTTTTACAACAGTATATAAACACACAAAACACACTCGCACACAGACATGCACATCACCCAACAGCTCTCAGAAACACCGACAAAACACACTTATGCACACAAATACACAGACACACAGGTTCACTCTCCCACAAAGAAACTCAAAACACACTCACACGCACACATACAGACAGATTTACACACATACAAACTTACATGCACACTCATGCATGCTCACACACACACACAGACCAACTTAAAGACAGAAATGCACAAACTAAAATTCACACATACTCACCCACATATGTTAGAAAACATTCAGACATACATGCATTCAAACACACACACAATCACAAAAACAGTTTAAATCACTTCTCCAAAGCAAAATGTGCGTCAGCAACTGACCAATCTTATTTGCAGCATCCGGTGTATTCACACACATGCACAGTGACCCCGATTTTGATTCTGTTACATTTTGCCTTTACAAGTTACGACCTTAGAGCTGCCTGTCTCAGCCAGTATAGTTCCCCCCTGATATTACATCTTGGTTCCCACAACTCCTGCCCAAATTCGCATTCCACGTCCAGCGTGTTCTGCAGTCATTCAGTGACGCCCATGAGCCTGGCGTCAGTAGGGGGGGTGGGAGTTACAAACCTGAATCCAGCTGCAGAATTAACTGCCCAATCCTCGAAATAAACAGATATCCGATCACTATTGCTTTTCCAGCCTTCCTCCACAAGTTGCAACTCACTACCTGGACTGCCAGAGAGGTGCGCTGTCTGCATTCCACAAGTAAACCCTCATTCCCATCAACATTCAGGACAGGGTGGACAGGAGGATGCCCACAAGGGGACTCCTGTACCACATGTCTGCTTCTTATCAACTCTCTTGGAGAGGGCACTATGTCACTGTCTGAGTGGAGTTTGCACATTCTCCCCAGGTCTGGGTGGGTTTCATCACCAAAGCTGTGCTGTTAGGTGAATTGGCCACGCTAAATCGACCTTAATTGGAAAGTAAAAATAATTGTCGACTCGAAATGTAATAGAAAAATTGTCATGGAGAGGGAAGCGACCTGGAGTTTCCGCAAAGCAAATGGACGGTGTTTCCAGGACACAGAGGTGCCCTGTCCCACTTTAATCTGCTATCACTCTCCACCCCCCCCCCCCCCCCCCAGCAGCAGTGGGCTGGGGTGACGAACCGGCCCTGGCCTTGGCACAGCGGGGGTTGCCAAACAGGCGGAGGTCACTCATGAGTGTGGGCCGTGCCTTCTCGTAGCGAGTGACCGTTAGATTCGGGCTCAATAAAGGAATGGACAGCACGTTTCCGATGGAGGATGGACAGTCAATATTCAATCCCCGAATCAGTCCCAGAGCTCAGTGGAACCACCCAGAAAAACTCAACGACAGGGGATGGACGGTCATGGCGCGAATCACCACCTTCGTAATGTCTGCCGGTGATGCTGAAGGCCAGGCGAGCCTCAGTTGTCAGGGGGAAGGCGATGGTTTTGATAAGTCGACGGGCTTTGTCCGCATAGTTGGGGACCCACTGGACATAATATGAGAAGAACCCCAGGCATCGTTCCAGAGCCTTGGGACATTGGGGAAGGGGAAGTTGCAAGAGGGAGCTCATGCAGTCGGGGCCGGGCCCTAGGACTCAGTTTTCCCACAACATAGCCGAGGATGGCAAGCTTGGGTTGTGTGGAAAATGCATTTCTCCTTGTTGTAGGTGAGATTGAGGGCTTGGGCGGTTTGGCGGACCTTCTGAAGGTTAGCGTCGTGGTCGTGATGATTATGGCCGCAGATGCTGACTGCCAATTACGGGAAATTGGCGTGCAGCCCATGCTGGACAACCGTTCGGTCCGTCATTATTTGAAAGACCGAGACCACATTGGTAATGCCGAAGGGGACCCTGAAGAGGTGGCCGTCTGCCTCAAAGGCAGTGTAGTGGCGGTCTTCCGGGTGGATCAGAAGCTGGTGGTATGCGGACTTCAGATCGACTGTGGAGAAAACGCGGTAGTGTATAATCTGATTAACCATATCAGCTATGCGGAGAAGGGGGTACACATTGAAATACGTGTAAACTATTTATGGCCTGGCTGTAGTCTACAACCATCTGCTTCTTTACCCCGGTCCTGACTTCCACCACTTGGGCTCTCCTGGGGGCAATTACTGGCGTCGATGGTACCCTCCCTCAAGAGCCGCTGGACCTCAGACTTGATAAATGTCCTGTCCTGGGCACTGTACCACCTGCTCCCGGTGGCGACGGGTTTACAGTCGGAGGTGAGGTTCGCGAAGAGCGGCGGGGGGGGCCGGGGGGGGGGGCGACCTTAAGTGTCGTGAGGCTACATCCGGTGAGAAGGGGTCGGGGTCTGCTGAACTTAAGAGTCATGCTTCTGAGGTTGTCCTGGATATCCAATCCTAACAAGTCAGGTGCGCAAGGATGGGGAAGGACATAACGTTTAAAATTGGCGTACTCGGCGCCCTGTCTGGTGAGGTGAGCGACATTGTATGACCGGATCTGCACTGAATATGATCTGGAAGCAAGGGAGATTGGTTAGGATGCAGGTGTAAATTGGAGGGAACAGTGCCTCACCGTATCTGGATGGATGAAGCTCTCCGTGCTCCCGCAGGTAGACAGGGCGTTGCGTGCCCATTGACATGCATGGTCATCATAGATTTCTTGAGGTGCTCGGGCCATTACTGGTCGAGAGGGACAGGTCCTAGCTGTGGGTAGACAGTGTGGTCGGTGGTAGAGAGGTGGCCCAAAGGTAGTTTTCTCTGCGTCCAACCACATTCTGTACCTGTCCTACGAGTGTTTGATGAGGACCATGTAGCGGGTCCTTTACTCTGTAACGAACCCGTGCTGTACCTGTCCCGGCTGTGTTAGATGGGGGCGGTGTAGAGGGAGGTTTACTCTGTATCTAACCACGTCTTGTAACTGTCTCGTGAGTGTTGGAGGGGGGCACTGTAGCGGGAGCTTCACTCTGTATCTAATGGCAGGCCCCGTTGGTCGCACGTGTCAGGCGGTGTTGAAGATGGCGGCCTATATGGCAGCCCCCGCCGGTAGCACGTGATTGGCGGTGTTAAAGATGGTGCCCCCCACGTATAGCACGTGGCGGATGACGCATCAGAAGGGGGTGTTCCCGTCAGACACACAGCCAGGCAGCGGGGTCTGTGGACTGCGAGTCTGTGAGTCGGGCCTGCGGTTTTGGAACTTTGGGTGGGGCCAAGCAGACTATGGCAAAATGTCCTTTCTTGCTGCAGTGGCTGCAGGCTGCATTCCGATCTGGGCAACGCTGCCTCAGGTGCTGGTTCTGACCGCAGGAATATCAAGACGGTCCAACGGGTTGGGTGGGGAACCGCGCGGCCAATGTGAAAAGGAAGAAGGCGGCATATGACATGGATAAGCAGCTGGGATCAAATGTATCCCTTGAAGAGTATAGGCTTGTCGGAGTAGAGTTAAGAGAGAAATCAGGACCGCAGAAAGAAGAGTTGAGATTGTTCTGGCAGATATGGCAAAGGAAAATCCAAAGCCCTTTTACAGATACATAAAGGGTAAAAGGGTGACAAGGGAGAGGGCAGGGCCTCTGAGGATAAAAAAGATCATCTATGTGCAGATCGACAAGGATTGGAGAGGTCAAAATGAATATTTCTCGTCAGCATTTACTGTTGAGAAAGGTATGAATGTTAGTGGAAAAGTATAGAGGGATCTTTACTCTGTATCTAACCCTGTGCTGTACCTGTCCTGGGAGAGTTTGATGTGGACAGTGCAGAGGGAGCTTTACTCTGTTTCTAACACCGTGCTGTCCCAGTCCTGGGAGAGTTTGATGGGAACAGTGCAGAGGGAGCTTTACTCTGTATCTCACCCCGTGCTGTACCTGTCCTGGGAGAGTTTGATGGGGACAGTACAGAGGGAGCTTTACTCTGTATGTAACCCCGTGCTCTACCTCTCGTGGGAGTGTTTGATGGGGACAGTGTAGAGGAAGCTTTACTCTGTATCTAACCCAGTGCTGTCCCAGTCATGGGAGAATTTGATGGGGACAGTGCAGAGGGAGTTTCACTCTATATGTAATCCTGTGCTGTCTCAGTACTGGGAGAGTTTGATGGGGAAATTGCAGAGGGAGCTTTACTCTGTATGTAATCCCGTCCTGTATATGTCCCGGGAGTGTTTGATGGGGACAGTACAGAAGGAGCTTTCCTCTGTATCTAACCCCGTGCTGTACCTGTCCTGGAAGGGTTTGATCGGGAAAGTGTGGAGGGAGCTTTACTCTCAATCTAAACCTGTGCTTTACCTGACCTGGGAGCATTTAATGGGGAAAGTGTACAGTGAGTTTTACTCTGTATATAGCTCCGTGCTGTACCTGGCCCGGGAGTGTTTGTTGGAGTCCTTGTACAGGGAGCTGTACTTTGTATCTCACCGCGTGCTGCACCTGTCCTGGGAGTCTTTGATGGGGATTCTACAGAGGGAGCTTTACTCTGTATCTAACCCCGTGCTGTACCTGGCCTGGGAATTTTTGGTAGGGACAGAGTAGAGGGAGCTTTTATCTGCATCTAAACCCGTGATGTACGTGTCCTGGTACGGTTGGATGGGGTCAGTGAACAGGGAGCTTTTCTCTGTGTCAAACCACATTCTGTACCTGTCCTGCGAGTGTTTGATGAGTTCCATGCAGCGGGTCCTTTACTCTGTAACGAACCCGTGCTGTACCTGTCCCGGCAGTGTTAGATGGGGGCGGTGGAGAGGGAGGTTTACTCTGTATCTAACCACGTCTTGTACCTGTCTTGTGAGTGTTGGATGGGGGCAGTGTAGCGGGAGCTTCACTCTGTGTCTAACCCAGTGCTCTGCCAGTCATTAAAGTGTTTGATGGGGACAGTGGAGGGTGAGTTTTATTCTGTACCTAACACCGTGTTGTACCTTTCCTGGGAGTGTTTGATGGGGATAGTGTAGAGGGAGCTTTACTCTATCTATCCCCGTGCTGTACCTGTCCTGGGAGTGTTTGATGGGGACAGCGTGGTGCGAGTTTTACTCTGTATCTAACACCGTGCTGTACCTGCCCCAGGAGTGTATGATGGGGACAGTGTAGTGGCAGCTTTACTCTATATCTCCCCGCTTGCTGTACCTAGTCTGGGAGAGCGCTTGAAGGCTGGGTGATGTGCGGGTTAAACTCAACTTGCCCATCCATGAAATTTTGGGAGAATTCCTGTCAGGTTCCCTGCTCTGGCCAGCAGATGTGTGCGATGGAGCTGAAAATATGTTACGAGATTACCCTTCGTGTTACGAGCGACTAATGAGGTCTGAGAACAGGATGAATATTTGATTAGCAAATCCTTCTGTTCCTTTCAATTGATCCACCAGGAGTTAGTGGGAGGGAGTGAGGGATTCCAACAGTTTGGAGACTGAGTGAAGGGGGAATGAATCCATGTGAGGAAAAGTAATTTGCTTATTTTTCGTGCAATAACATTGTCATCATCTTGAGGGAAGGAAGCTTACTCGTGTGAGCATGCGTGGAACTGGCTCAATTCAACTCGAGAGAAGGTTCAAATAGTTGATGTAGGTGTTGTAGGATCGTTTTCAGAGACTCAGTATTGAGCTGGCCGTTACGTGGGTGATTTGCCCTCGTAATTATGGCTCATCTAACACACAGACTCAGAGACACAGCAACTCGAGTTAAGACGGCTTACGTTAGAATATAGAACATAGAACGGTACAGCACAGACCAGGCCCTTCGGCCCTCGATGTTGTGCCGAGCTTTGTCCGAACGAAGATCAAGCTATCCCACTCCCTGTCATTCTGGTGTGCTCCATGTGCCTATCCAATAAGCGCTTGAAAGTTCCGAAAGTCTCCGACTCCACTATCACTGCAGGTAGTCAATTCCACACCCTAACCACACCCTGAGTAAATAACTACCTCGGACATCCCTCCTATATCTCCCACACTGAAACGTATATTTAAGCCCCCTTGTAACAGGTACATCCACCTGAGGAAATAATCTCTGATCGTCCACTCTATCTGTCCCCCTCATCATTTATAAACCTCTATTAAATCGCCTCTCATCCTCCTCCGCTCCAAAGAGAAAAGCCCTAGCTCCCTCAACTTTTCCTCATGAGACCTATCCTCCAAACCAGGCAGCATCCTGGTAAATCTGCTTTGCAACATTCCAATGCTTCCACATCCTTCCTGTAATGAGCTGACCAGAACTGCACACAATACTCCAAATGTGATCTCACAGGGTCATGTGCAGTTGCTGCATGACGCCACGGCTCGTGAACTCAAGCCCCCTGTTAATAAATGCTGACACACTATAGGCTTTCTTCGCGGCTCTATCCTTTTGAGTGGCAACCTTCAGAGATCTATGGATATGGACCCCAATATCTCTCTGTTCCTGCAAATTCCTCAGAACTCTGCCGTTGACCCTGTAATCCGCATTCAAATTTTCTCTACCAAAATAAATCACCTTACACTTATCAGGGTTAAACTCCATCTGCCATTTTTCGGCCGAGCGCTGCATCCCATCACTGTCTCTTTGCAACGTACAATAGCCCTCCACCTCATCCACTACTTCACCAATCTTGGTGTCATCAGCAAATTTACTGACCCACTCCACTCTTCAGCCTCATCCTCCAAGTCATTGATAAAAATCACACATAGTAGAGGATCCCTGTGGTACACCGCCGGTAACTGGTCTCCAGTCTGAAAATTATCCATTTTAAGTGATATCTTCCATGTGATAGACAGTTACTTCTCCAATTGGCTAAATTTTCCTCCATCCCACACCCCCTTACTTTCTTCATGAGCCAAGTCTGGGGAACATTATAATACGCCTTACTAAAATCCAAAATACGACATCAACTGCTCCACCTTCATCTACAGACGTACTTACATCCCCAAAGAATTCAATCAAATTTGTGAGGCAAGACCTACCCTTCACGAATCCGTGTTGACTATCGCTGATCAAGCTACATCTCTCCAAATGGTCATAAATCCTACCCTTCAGGAGCTTTTCCATTAACTTACCGACCACCAAAGTCAGACTAACCGACCTATAATTACCAAGATCATCCCTGTTCCCTTTCTTGAACAGGGGAACAACATTCGTCACATTCCAGACCTTTGGTACTATCCCTGTTGACAGTGAGGACCCAAAGATCAAAGCCGAAGCCTTTGCAATCTCATCCCTTGCCTCCCAAAGAATCCTAGGATATATCCCATCTGGCCCAGGAGACTTGTCGAGCCTAAGGTTTTTCAAAATCGCTAATACATCCTCCCTCAGAATATTTATCTCCTCCAGCCTACCCGCCTGTATCACACTCTCATCCTCAAAAACTTTCCTTGGTGAACACTGAAGAAAAGTATTCATTCAACGTCTCTCCTATTTCTTCTGACTCCATGCACAAGTTTCCACTGCTGCCCTTGACCGGCCCTAACCTCACCCTGTTCATTCTTTTATTTTTCACATAAGAGTAAAAAGCCTTGGGGTTTTCCTTGATCTTACCAGCCAAGGACTTTTCATTCCCCCTCCTACCTCTCCTCAGCCCTCTTTTTTTTAGCTCATTCCTTGCTACCTTGTAACCCTAAAGCGACCCAACAGAACCTTGTTTTATCATCGTTACATACGCTTCCTTTTTCCTCTTGACAAGCTACTCAACCTCTTTTGTGAACCATGGTTAAGTCACACTGCGATTTCCTCGCTGCCTGTCAGGGACAGACCGATCAAGGGCACGCAGGATCTGTTCCTTGAACAAGCTCCACTTTCCATTTGTGCCTTTCCCTGACAGTTTCTGTTCCCATCTTCTGCTCCCTAACTCTTGCCTAATCGCATCATAATTACCCCTCCTCCAATTCTCAACCTTGCCCTGCAGTATGGCCCTATCCCCCTCCGTTGCAATAGTGAAATACACCGAATTGTGGTCACTATCTACAAATTGCTCTCCCATAAACAAATCCAACGCTTGGCCCAGATCTTTACCCAGTACCTTTCGTCAGTGTTCACCAAGGAAAGGGGCCATGTTTTTGAGGATGAGAGTGTGATACAGGCGGGTTGGCTGGAGAAAATAAATATTCTGAGGGAGAATGTATTAGCGATTTTGAAAAACCTTAGGGTCGACAAGTCCCCTGGGCCAGATGGGATATATCCTAGGATTCTTTGGGATGCAAGCGATGAGCTTGCAGAGCCTTTGGCTTTGATCTTTGGGTCCTCACTGCCCACAGGGATAGTGCCAGAGGACTGGAGAATGGCGAATGTTGTTCCTCTGTTCAAGAAAGGGAATAGGGATGACACTGGTAATTATATGTCAGTTAGTCTGACTTCGGTGGTCGGTAAGTTAATGGAAAACGTCCTGAAGGGTAGGATATATAACACTCAGACTATGCACATATTGTGTCAGGAAACCCTCCTGCGCATAATGTACAAAAACTGCCCCTTCCGAACTGTTCGACCTATAGAGGTCCCAATCAATATTTGGAAAGTTAAAGTCACCCATGACATTTGCCCTGAGACGTCCACAGCTATCCATAATCTGTTTTTCAATTATTTCCTCTACATCTCTATTACTATTTGGGACCAACAGAAAAATCCTAACAACGTGACAGCTCCTTTCCTATTTCAAACTTCTGCCCATATTACCTAAGTAGGTAGATCCCCCTCTAAGTGCCTTTCTGTAGCCACTAAAATATTCTTGACTAACAATGCTACTCTCCACCTCATTCACCACCTTTCCGACTCTTACTGAAACTTCTAAACCCCGGAACTTCCAACTACCATTCCTGTCCCTGTTCTAACCACGTCTCCATATTGGCCACAACACCGTAGTTCCAAGTACCAATCCACGCTACAAGTTCACCTACCTTATTCCTGATGCTCCTTGCATTGAAGTACAGAACCTTCAATCCACCTTCCTGTCTGCAGGTACACTCTGAGACCTTGATACCCTCCTCAGTACCTCACTACTCTCAACACTGGCTTCTGGGGCAGCACGGTGGCGCAGTGGGTTAGCCCTGCTGCCTGACGGCACCGAGGTCCCAGGTTCGATCCCGGCTCTGGGTCACTGTCTGTGTGGAGTGTGCACATTCTCTCCGTGCATGTTTGGGTTTCGCCCCCATAACCCAAAGATGTGCTGGCTGGGTGGATTGGCCACGCTAAATTGCCCCTTAATTGGAAAAATGAATTGTGCAATCTAAATTAAAAAAAAACACTGGCTTCTGGACGTTTTCCCATCCCCGGACAAATTAGTTCAAACCGCCCCGCCCCCCCCCCCCCCCCACGCCCCCACCCCTCCCCCCCCCCCCCCCCCCCTACCCACGAAGAGCCAGAGCCAATATCCCTCCCAGGATATTGGTGCCCCTCTGGTTCAGGTGCATACCGTCCTGTCTGGACAGGTCACACCTTCGCCAGAATGTGCTCCAATTATCCACGTAACTGATGCCCTCCCCCTTACAACACCTATGCAGCCACGTGTTGATCTGCACTCTCTCCCTGTTCCTCCACTCGCTACCACGTGGCACCGGCAACAAACCAGTTTCCAAGATTCGTAAATGAACGAGGGAGAGTAATTTGGATTCGACCCAAATCCAAGCCTGCTTTTTTTCGGTTCAACAGGTATATAATTTCCAATAATCTGTAGCCCTGCCTCAGCTGGAGTCCAATCCGGTGCTATGTCTTTTCGTCCGACGTCATTTCGTCCAACGACACTTCGTCCACGTCTTTTGGTCCAACGTCTTTTTGTCCGCACGTCTTTTGGTCCAACGTCATTTTGTTCGATGATTTTTTTCGTCAAAGACTTTTTGTGACTTGTTACGTTTTTTTGTCGGATGATTTTTTTTGTCAAAGACTTTTTGTAACTTGACTTATATTGCCAGAGTTGATCTCTGCGTGGATTATTGAAATAGGGATTATATAAACTGAACAATTAATCAGTCTAAATTTGATCCGGCTCTGTAACAAGCAGTGGGGACATCACTGAAAACCGATGCTGCAATTTGTCATAATCATGCCATTCCTTGTGATACACCTTTCGTATGTGTTTTCTACAAGAGGGGTGTTTGCACTTTACCTAGCAGAGGGTTGAAATCTTATATTGAATAATGTATATTCCGATCATGTACAGATTGATTCAGATTTTGCTGTGTTAGTGTACTTACGGGAACCAAGTTCCTTCCGACAATCAGTTTAATATCTGCGAATCGCAAAGCTGTCATTTCACATTTTGCAAAGACCTTTGCATTAAAATATGCCAGGCGCCAGTGCCCCAAATGATGGATATATTTTAAAATGTCAATCACCGGAATTGACATTTCGGTGTCACCCTGCATATGCCTCCCTTAATGAACTATCAAACGTTCATTTATCAGAAGTTCACAGGCGTGAGTGACAACGCTCTGCATGTCCCTCGCAGATTTTTAAAAGTAAATTAAATCGGCTACATTTTATGAAGTTTTGTGGGAAAGGGTTGGTCCCGTTGATCAGACATAAGAACATAAGAACATAAGAACTAGGAGCAGGAGTAGGCCATCTGGCCCCTCGAGCTTGCTCCGCCATTCAATTAGATCATGGCTGATCTTTTGTGGACTCAGCTCCACTTTCCGGCCCGAACACCATAACCCTTAATCCCTTTATTCTTCAAAAAACTATCTATCTTTACCTTAAAAACATGTAATGAAGGATCCTCAACTGCTTCACTGGGCAAGGAATTCCATAGATTCACAACCCTTTGGGTGAAGAAGTTCCTCCTAAACTCAGTCCTAAATCTACTTCCCCTTATTTTGAGGCTGTGTCCCCTAGTTCTGCTCACCCGCCAGTGGAAACAACCTGCCCGCATCTATCCTATCTATTCCCTTCATAATTTTAAATGTTTCTATAAGATCCCCCCTCATCCTTCTAAATTCCAACGAGTACAGTCCCAGTCTACTCAACCTCTCCTCATAATCCAACCCCTTCAGCTCTGGGATTAACCTAGTGAATCTCCTCTGCACACCCTCCAGCGCCAGTACGTCCTTTCTCAAGTAAGGAGACCAAAACTGAACACAATACTCCAGGTGTGGCCGCACTAACACCTTATACAATTGCAACATAACCTCCCTAGTCTTAAACTCCATCCCTCTAGCAATGAAGGACAAAATTCCATTTGCCTTCTTAATCACCTGTTGTACCTGTTGCAGACAACGGCCTTTCACCTAAACGCAACGCCAGTGCTGTCAGATGTAATGAGCTTGTAAGGGGCCAGGCTAAAGAGAGTTTGGGCAGTCTCCATTCAGTATCCAGTTGGCACGGACGTGTACCACAAAACTGTCTCTAATTGGGCACTAATTGGCAGCTCATTCCGAGAAGCCATGAATTTTAGTGTGGGAAATGGAGAAACTAATAATCTTCGCGCAAATACTTTCTAGTTTCATGCACTTAACAGTCAAATAAGAGCATTCGAACTCTAAACAAGTATTTCTAACAATGTTTGCAATGTTTCCCATATTGTCTGTGTTACTGCACTACATCGAAGATAATTTGCAGTTATTTCTAGTTAAGAAAAATCACCAGGTAAGTCCAGCTAAATTTGTAATTGGATAATTGGACAAAAAGACGTTGGACCAAAAGACGTGGACGAAGTGTCGTTGGAAGAAGTGACGTCGGACGAAAAGACGCGACACGGTCCAATCCATATAGATTATACCTTGACCAATAAATTGTAATTTAGGCAGCATGATCGGCTCCTGGTGTAGTCATGTCCTGTCCATTGGCTATTCTTCAAGGTCCCCTCGTCTACTAACATTCGGTCACCCTCACTCCCATTTCCGCTTATCATAGCGTGGTTCCTCCCTGTACCATTATCTGTCTGAGGACGGGATGTTTGGGATTACTGATAAGAACTGTTTCCTCTGGATGTATTTCTGCTGACCACATTATTTCTGTTTGATTCTGTCTTTCTCACTGTGATCAGGTTAGCTGATTTAAACCTCATCATACATTGCGGCCACTATTGTCAACAAGAGTTTAAATGCTTGTCACTGCTATGTTCGAAGAATACATGTTTAATAGTTGAGAATGGATACATTTTCTATGGTTAGCTTCAGTCCTCAAGAAACGAACTTATGCTGAGCTATTCCAGTGTTATCCTTGCCTTCAAATTTTGCGGGGTCTCAGCTCAGGACCCCACTTAAGTCCCCCATTTTGGCCCGTGGCTAGTCCAAGAATAGGTCATTGAATCGGCATACTGAATTTATTGGATTGAGGCTTAAGAGTGGAATGGCCATGAGTTAGGAGCCGCGGCATTTTCTCTTTATCTATGGGGCACCTGTCCTTCCGCCATTTTCTAATTCGTCATCTGAGGCAGCAGAGTGTGATAAAGGAAGACGAGAAGTACAACAGCTGCAGAATTACAACAATGTGCGATATAACGTGTATCCATGGATGGATATTGGTAATCAGTCCCCCATTCCATATTTTAGAGAAATAGTTCTGTGAGTTAAACAGTTCCTCAGCCTTGTCGGCGAGAGTTTCAATCAGCTCCCGTTCCTAGTTCCAGAGGTGGTCAATCTGTTTGGCTTCCTTCTTGTGTCCTTCCCAGTCTGGCTCCAAGTGCTGGATGCGTGGAAATCCCTTGAGGACGTTTCGGTCAGTCTGTCGATCATCATTAGTTCAATCGAGGTCATCTGCTTCCACCATAGACTCATCCCTGTGTGGAGTTAGCTCATGATGGCCAATTATAATTGACTCAGATAAATTGGTGAGAACAACATGATGCCCAGGCAATTCACACACATTGCCACGCTTGGTATAGTTGCTATGGAACGCCACAATATAGTAATTGGTCCAATATTGAGCACTATTAAATACATCTGGCTGTTCAATTTGATAGCTAACGTGCAGTACTCGTATGTAGTGTACCCGCAGTAATGTCCTGTACGAATGGCCGTCTCTAGGCACAACCAGTTACTTCCTTCTCCTTTGCATTTCTGGAGGTCAATGGAGTAAATTCTATCTCTTTTTTGGATTGCATTTTCAGGTGCATCCTTTAGATTAACAAGCACCCCGTTATCATTGTGTCCCAAACTGTTCACCTGGAGAATCCGGTGAGTGCTGTTCTCCCCTTCCCGGCGAATATACACCATTCCCACGAAGAGGGTGTGGTTTTCATTCTCACAGGGAACGTGATTGGCCAACGTCAATTCCTGCTGGAGTTCAGGGGCTCGGTGGGCCGCTTTTATCCAAGCCTTCAATTGGTCATTGCTCATTCAATTAGGTTCTCGGTGTGAATGCAGCTGGATTAGGGTGTCCTGGAGACGATGCAACACTTGTGTTACATACATGTTACATTACTGCGCTCTGTGCACTTTCTGTAAAATCTCGCCCTGTCTGTCAATTAACTCGTTAATTGTTGTCTGATATGACTGCAACAGTTTAAGTTCCTTCCACACGAGCTGTTGGACTCCCTGGCTGAGGTCTGTACCCGTTCCGCCATCCTGGTGTATGTCCTTAACTGCCGCTCTCAAAAAACAAAGAACAAAGAACAGGCCCTTCGGCCCTCCAAGCCTGTACCGACCATGCTGCCAGTCTAAACTAAAATCTTCTACACTTCTGGGGTCCGTATCCCTATAGAACAGTCCAGCACAGAACAGGCCCTTCGGCCATCGATGTTGTGCCGAGCAATGATCACCATACTCAAACTCATGTATCCACCCTATAACCGTAACCCAACAACCCCCCACCCTTAACCATACTTTTTAGGACACTACGGGCAATTTAGCATGGCCAATCCACCTAACCCGCACATCTTTGGACTGTGGGAGGAAACCGGATCACCCGGAGGAAACCCACGCACACACGGGGAGGACGTGCAGACTCCGCACAGACAGTGACCCAGCCGGGAACCGAACCTGGGACCCTGGAGCTGTGAAGCATTTATGCTAACCACCATGCTACCGTGCTGCCCCTATCTTCCCATCCAATTCATGAATTTGTCAAGATGCCCCTTAACCGTCACTATCGTCCCTGCATCCACCACCTCCTCCGGCAGCGAGTTCAGGGCACCCACTAACCTCTGTGTAAAAAACTTACCTCGTTTATCTCCTCTAAACCTTGCCCCTCGCACCTTAAACCTATGCCCTCTAGTTATTGAACCCTCTAACCTGGACAAAAGTCTCTGGCTATCCACACTGTCTATACCCCTCATAATTTTGCATACCTCTATCAGGTCGCCCCTCAACCTCCTTCGTTCCAGTGAGAACAAACCAAGTTCATTCACATCTCCACATATGTAATGCCCTCCATGGCAGGCAACATCCTGGTAAATCTGTTCTGCACCCTTTCTAAAGCCTCCACATCCTTTTGGTAGTGCGGCGACCAGAATTAAACACTGTACTCCAAATGTGGCCCTACTAATGTTCGACACAGGTTCAACATGACCTGCCAATTTTTATACTCAATGCCCCGGCCACGAAAGGCAAGCATGCCATATGCCTTTTAGACTTCCTTCTCCAACTGTGTTTCCCCTTTCAGTGACCCGTGGACCTGTACACCATGATCTCTATGACTGTCAATAAACTTGAGAGTTCTACCATTCACTGTATATTCCGACGTGTATTAAACATTCCAAAATGCATTATACAGATGCCCGAGTTAAACTCCATCTGCCATCTCGCAGCCCAGTCTCCAAATTATCTAAATCCTGCTGTGGCCTCTGACAGTCGTAATCTCTATCCGCAATTCTACCAACCTTTGTGTCGTCCACAAAGTTACTAATCAGGCACTCATTGATCCTTTCATAATCTCAATCTCTTCATTAATCTCTGCTATGTCAAGGGCATTAACTGTTGAAACTTCTGCCCCGTATCCTCCCACCGCTAGTTCCACTCCATCTCTTTGTTATCGCTGGCGCGTTTTATGTCCACTCCCCTCCAGAATTTCCCACTTCAGGGTCACAAATAATCCCTGGCTGTAGCTCTCGGCTGGTAGGTGTAAATTGGTGAGTTTAATCATAACTTTCACATGTTCATATCCAGGTATTATTGTCACTGATTGGTCAGTGGGGGTCCGGACGAACCTGTGTCCCATAGTGTGGCCAGTGATTTGCTCATCACATTCGGGCCTGGGGGACGGCCTTGGGCTCGTGGTTGTATCCACGCCGGGGCTCGCCGGTGTCAAAGTGGTGGTGGTAGGTTTCTGCCTGGTGCCTACCCTTATCTGGTCATGTCCTTGGTTCCGACAATATCCCCCCCCCCACCCCAGACACACCCGCGTGACATTAATATACATGCGACCATAGTTTTTTTGTGTCAGCGATAGACGGCTTCTTCTGTGTCCATGGCAGTGAGGTCCATGTCGGTGGTTACAACCAGAGTTGAGATGGGACCCCGAGGTGTGCTGGCAATAGAATCCTGTGTCTTTAAACAAATACATTCCAGCGCTCAGTTAGTATAATATCATTCACATCATCTCCGATCCTTGCTCGTCTCCATCCTCTCTGTACCTTCGTCCCATAGCCTTTGCTACTCTAGTGGCCCATTTACAAATCCAGGTTATTCCTAGGACAAGAACAGTACTAGCAAAGGCCAAGGCTGGTTTCCCAGTTTGACCTTGCAGGGATGGCTCGTTTCCACCAGGCTGCACTGATTGCATCGCTGGCAAAATTTGGTCACATCCCTGCCCATACCGTAGGTGACTCTCCTCCTATACACTTGCCTGCTCCATCCAGATATCAGTCACTCACTCCTTGTCCCATTAATGGTTCTTCCACCAAGCCTCTCTCGTGCCCTACTCTACTTCCACAATACATGCATGCTCCGTTCCGTGTCTTGTTAATTCTATCGCGTGCGTTTCCCTCATATCGTTACAGATTTCCATTTCTCTGTCTCCCAGTATAATATCAGCTTCCCATTTCGAGTGCCTCCCATCCGAGACGCCCTTCAGTCTGCCGGCTTCTAAGATTTGAACAATAGTGTGAGGGCTGTGGAGGATTATCTTTCCCATCAGTGTGATGGGTTCTGATGCATTTATTGCCCATGAGGCGCACGCTAAGGCCTGCACACATCGTGCATGCCGATGGTTACCACATCCATTTGGGCGGAGTAATATCTGACTGTTCTTAATTTCTCAGCATGCTTCGGGATGCTACAGCGGTTTGCATTCCTCTATCCTACTCGAAGAAGATGAGGAAAAGCTTAGTAACATCTGGAAGCCTCAGGGCAAGAATACAAATGCGCATGGGACAGCGGATAACTAGATTCAAACCTGTGTTCGCTGTCGGAGACAGAGGATGATGACAGACTGCTGCTTTCGTGACTGGACGCAAGGGTCCAGTGACGTACCACAGGGATCTGTGCTTTATCCCCAATTTGTCATCATTTATATTAACGACATGAATGACTGTTGGGGGGTGGGGGTGGTAGGATAAGTAAGTTCAAGGATGACACAAAGATTGGGCGGCTGGTTAACAGTCACGTTGAGCGTCTTGGTTACAGGAAGATATGGACGGGATGGTCAAATGGGCGGATCGAATTTAAGCCTGAAAAGTGTGAGGTGATACACTTTGGAAGGAGTAATGTGACAAGGAAGTATTCAATGAATAGCCTGACACTGGGAAGCTCCAAGGAATGAAGGGAACTTGGCCTGTTTGCCTATATGTTTGTCTATAGATCTCTGAATACAGAAGGGCAGGTTAATAGTTAAGTGAGAACGGCATATGGGACACTTGTCTTTACCAATCGAGGCATAGACTACAAAAGCAGGGAGTATAGTTGCACAGAACGTTTGTGAGGATAGCTTGAATACTGAGTGCAATTCTGGTCGCCACATTATGGAAAGGGTGTGATTGCACTGGAGGGGGTGCAGAGGAGATTCACCAGATGTTGCCTGGGATGGAACGTTTCAGTTGTGAAGAGAGTTCAGATACACCTGGCTTGTTTTCGCTGGAGCTGAAAAGACCGAGGGTCGACCTGATCGAGGTGTACAGGATTATAAGGGGCATGGGCATGGTGGGTAGGAAACAGCTGTTCCCCTTAGTTGAAGGGTCAGTCACGAGGGGACACAAGTTCAATGTGAGGGACATTTTTCACTCAGAGGATGGTGAGGGTCTGGAATGCACAGCCTGGAATGGTGGTAGAGGCGGGTTGACATCCATAAAAAGGACCTGGATGAGTACTTGGCACGTCACAACTTTCAAGGCTATGGGCCAAGTGCTGGGAAATGATATGAGGAATGCAGGTCAGGTGTTTTTCATGTGTCGGTGCAGACTTGATGGGCCGCTAATCCCCACCCACTTCACCCACCGTCCTAGGCAGTGCGTTCCAGATCCATCACCACCCTCGGTGAAAAAGCTTTCCTCAAACAGCTCCAAAACCTCATTCCCCTCAACTTAAAATGATGCCTCCTGATGCTTGACCCATCAACAAAGGGGAACAGCTGCTCCCTATCCACCCTGTCCATGCCCCTCATAGTCAGTTTGCTGGACAGCTGGTTTTTGATCTGCAGGAAATACTCAACCTGTATCCCTACGCACAGCTCAGAGACTGGGCGCTGTAACCCACAGATATCCCACTGGGAATGGACAATTATTTAACCCATGGATCACGATGAGGGAGTGGAAAATCATTCACCTTTTCTGTTGTATAAATGGAGCCGGTCAGTGAGGTATCGGACAGAGAGAAAACCAGTGGTGAAGTATTGCTGCTGTCTGTATTAATGTCAATAAAGTTGAGTTTTGTTTGACTCACAAACTCAGGTTGAACTCTTTGTTGCCCTCACAAAACTTTGAATTTTAAACAGTTTCAGATATTTGACTGTTTAAATTTTACACGTTTTGCTCACTTTGAACCCACTTAAATGACAAAACTGAATGTCCACAGGTCCTGCACCTGTTTTATTTTTCCATTGATCATGGAGGATTCCAATAATCCAGGAGTGGTCCCAATCCCATCATAATTCCAGTCCAGGGAACGGTGCAGTCCGGGGTGTGGTCCAATAATTGGGAATGGGGAAGGATGACAAACTCTGCTGCTTGGGACACCTGGCCAGCTTGAGTTAATCGTGTAAATCAGATTGATTGAGAAATGTAATCTCTCCCAAAGCTATTTGAATTATGGCCATTTTCCCACCACAGCCATCAAACTGACATGGTTCCAATCAGTTTCCACCTAACTCTTCTTAAAAACTTAAGTCACGTTTGCTACGTCCATCTCTGCAATTTCAAAGTCTGTATCCGCCTCTATCACCACCCCCACCAACACCCAATCACTGCACAGTTTATTGTTGTTGAGCACCTGTACTTAGTGTCAATTCGGACACAGAGAATGTTTACTCCATAAGGGATAGGCTGTTCTTCCTTCTCCTTCTGACAGTTAATTTACTGGGAATTATGATTCTGTGTTGGGGAAAGTGTGGCCTCCCCAACTGCACCACTCGCTACCTGGTGACCATGGGAATGGCGGATCTGCTGTTTATTATCACTGATCCCATACGAAACATCATCAATGACTATTATTTCCCCTGGAGTTTCCTGTCCCTCACCTCTGTGTGTCGTGTTAACAATGTCCTGCTATCTACATCCAGAGACTGTTCGGTCTGGTTCACCCTCACTTTCTCCTTTGATCGATTTGTGGCCAATCTCTGCCAGAAACTGGAAACTGAATATTGCACTGGTAAAACCGCAGCTAAGTTCTGTCAACAAGCGGCCTCCAGCTCTGTGTACAAAACATCCCCATCTACTTTATATATGAACTAGGAGAGATAATCGACAATGTCCAGTGGTTCTGCTAGACAAAGAGAAGCATTTTGACTGACCCTGGGTGGTTTGCATTTTTCTGGTTTGATCAGATTTTAACCCCATTCATCCCACTCGTCTCAATCCTGTTGATCAACGCTCTGACAGTCAGTCATATTTTACTCGCCAGTCGAATCCGAAGGAACTGAGATTCGGACTCCGTCCCACCCGCCAGTTTAATTCCTTCCAGTAAACAAACTATATCTTGTGAGTTACCAAAACAGCAGATATTTAAAATTAGAATAGAGTGACAGGCTAAAATACTTCCTTCTCCTGTCTGACTTGACAGCAGTCGAATGTGAAAGAGAAACCAAAAAACAGTTCACAGAGCCACAGCCCAGCATCGCCCAGAAAAATGACATCACTGAAGCAAAGTAGAACATAGAACAGTACAGCACAGAACAGGCCCTTCAGCCCTCGATGTTGTGCCGAGCAATGATCACCATACTCAAACCCACGTATCCACCCTATACCCGTAACAATAACACCCCCCCCCCCCTTAACCTTATTTTTTAAGGACATTACGGGCAATTTAGCATGGCCAATCCACCTAACCCGCACATCTTTGGACTGTGGGAGGAAACCGGAGCACCCGGAGGAAACCCACGCACACACAGGGGGACGTGCAGACTCCGCACAGACAGTGACCCAGCCGGTAATCGAACCTGGGACCCTGGAGCTATGAAGCATTTATGCTAACCACCATGCTAACGTGCTGCCCATTAATATCAACAGGAAAAAAACCATTCTTAAAGGGTCACTCAAATGACATCAGGGGTGTGCTTCCCAGAGGAGCGAGGTGCCCTGTGCCACCTCAATCTCTTATCCCACTGTCCCCCCTCTCCCCTCAGCAGCGGTGGGCTGTGATTAAGAATCAACCCTGGCCTGTCCACCGCGGGGATTGACAAACAGGAAGAGGTCACTCATGAGTGTGGGTCGTGCCTTCTCGGAGCGAGTGACCATGAGATTCTGGATCAATAACGACACTTTCCCAATTGAGTAACGGGCTCCATGGGTCTGAGTTGGAGAGTCACCATTCAATCCCCGAACTAGTCGCAGAGGTCAGTGGAACCACCCAGAGAAGCACACTGACAATTGGAACTGAATCACTGAATGGTCGCAGTTACAGAGGCAGCTACACCACAGAGTATAGTGGAACACCCAGAGAAACACACTGACAAATAGAAATGAAGCACTGAATGGTTACACTTTCAGAAGCAGTTGCACACCAGAGTACAGTGGAACCACCGAGAGAAACACACTGACAATTGAAACTGAATCACTGAATGGTCACAGTTACAGAGGAAGATACGCCCCTGAGTGCAGTGGAACCACGCAGAGAAACACACTGACAATTGGAACTGAATCACTGAATGGTCACAGTCGAGTGAGGGATGTCACTGAAACAATGTGAGATCGAGAGATGGGACTGTCATTGTTAGTTGAACAATGTGATCAACACAGTCCAGTGTTTGGAAACAGATCAATTCATCAAAATAATATTTTCCATCACTGAACTCAATGTCGTAATCTCTTTGTTCATATATTTAAAAACAGATTGAAGGATTTTGCAACCTCAAGATCCCTGAGGTGGTTGCACAGGGTATAAATTAAAGAGTTGGGGAATGTATAACATCAGTGTTTAAGGTGGAGAGATTGTGAGCAGCACGAAGGGACACATCAGTTCTCGCTGAAAATGCTTTATCGAATTGAAATTGCTGAGAAAATATTCTACCCAATCCTTGCTATTGTTGGAGTTCCTGGTGAGTGACTGTCACCATTGAATTGTAGAAATCTATGTATGTGCAGCTCTCTGATTTTCAACGCTTTAATGCTGATCTCGTGCTCACTGTTATACAGATACCTGATCAACAATGTCACTGCCTTCATGTTGGGATATATTTTAACCCAGCAACGTGTCCTCCTGCCCTCATGTCTGTCCTTGGCCTGCTGCAAGGAACCAGTGACGCCCAACGTGAGCTGGAGGAGCAGCATCTCATCTTCCAATAAGGCACGTTACAGCCCCTAGCCCCACATTGAGCTCAACAACTTTAGTCTGGTATCTTTCTACTCCATCTTATTATTCTTGTTTTGTGTTATCCTGTTTTCTAATCTTATACAATGCGTCCAAATCTGGAGAGGATCTATTCCTCAACGGAGCACTGGCAAATGTCCAATGCTGGAGAGGGAACATTACTGAGAAAAGATTGTTAAGGTTTGTTTCCATATAAGGAGGATGTATTCCCGGGAATAGTGTGATCTTGAGATGTTCGGAAAAAGATGATGGAGTGCTTCTTGGGAAAGGGTGACTTACGACTGACTGAACCTTGGAAGGGGTGCCCTGGGAATGTTATGGAAACTGGACAGGTTCTATCAGACCGATGATTCTGAACTCGGGAGGTCTTGCATATGTTTTATTTTTCCATTGATCATGGAGGATTCCAATAATCCAGGAGTGCTTCCCAACTCCAAAAGGATTCCAGTCCGGGGAACGGTCCAAACCGGGGTGTGGTCTAATAATTGGAAATGAAGAAGGATGACAATCTCAGGTATATTTTTATGCCGCTTGGGAAATATGGCAAGTTTGAATTAATCCTGTAAATCAGATTGAATGTGAAATGTAACCTCTCCCAAAGATATTGGAATTATGAACATTTTCCTGCCACAGCCATCAAACTGACATGTGTGCAATCTGTTTCCGCCTACCACTTCTTAACAACTTCAGTTACATCTGCTACTTCCATCTCTGCAATTTGAATTCTGTACCCATCCCCATGTCCATCAATATTTCTTGCTGGGTGTAGAGTCTCGGTCAGGGACCATTGTCTATCGAGCTTCATTTTCCTCCCTCGGTCTGTCCATCCCTTCACTTGATCACATATGTGTTCCAATGCAAAGAACGCCAGTCGGCCGATCGTGTCAGTCCCAGCTCTCCCAATGAGAAATACAGCGAGTGCCACTCCCCTGCCTTCTCGCCGTAACCCAGCACACTCTTCTTTACAGAAAATGTGTGTGTGTCCGGGTGTGTGTGCGTCTGTCTATATGTGTGTGTGTTTGTGTCCGTGTGTGTATGCGTGTCTAAATGTGTGTATGTGTGTGTGAGAGTATATGTGTGTGCATCTGTACATATGTGTGTGTGTGAGTACGTGTGTGTGGGTATGTGTGTGCATGTGTGTCTATGTGAGTGTGTGTGTATGTGTGTGAGTATGTGTTTGTGGATGTATGTGTGTCTGTGTGTGTGAGAAAGTATGTGTGTGTGTGCCTGTGTGAATGCGTGTGTGCGTGTGTGTGGCAGAGCGACTGTCTGTGTGTGTGTATGTGCGTGTGTATGTGTGTGTGAGTATATGCGTGTGTAAGTGTGTGTGTGGTGAGTATACGTTTCTGTGTCTGTGTGTGTGTGTCTGTGTGAGTGCGTGTGTATGTGTGGGTGTGTGTGAGTTTGTGTGTGTCAGTGTGCGTGTGTGCCTGTGTGAGTGTGTGCCTGTGTTAGTGTGTGCCTGTGTGAGTGTGTGTGCGTGTGTGTGTGTGAGTCTGTGTGTGTGCACCATATTTGAATGGCTGAGCTTGCTCAATGGGCCAAATGGCATCCAATTGCTCCTTTGCTCTTTTAAAACTGAAATACATATGCACGTGTGCGCACGCACACACACATTCTAACACGCACAGAAAAACTCATGCACACACCAAAATGCTGACACACAAACAGTCACACACACATATAAACACACACACACATGAACACACACAAACACAGAGACAGACACACACAAACACACACACACATATACACATACTCACAAGCACACACACACAAACATCTACACACACAAACATACACACACGCGCATACATGCAAACAACCAAATGTATGCGCACAGGCACACACACAAGCACACACAGACGCAAGCACACACTAACAAGCACTCACAAACACGTACACAGACGTGCAAACACTCTCACACATGCACGAACACTCAAACTGTTGCCACTTCATTATCAGAAGACAAAAAATGAGCCCGTTTCTTGTGTTGACCAAAAGACCACACAGCCAGTATGTTAGTACAAAGGATAGTTTATTGCTGGGGAAATTGTCGATTGACCTTTAACAGGTGCAGTTTTCTGTTCGGTCTGGTTCTCCTTTGCTCAATACACAGGGGCTGTCCACTGTCTGTGTCCCAGCTTGACCACAACTCCCATTATCCTTTGCTGACGGTCATTTTGGATGACCACAAAACACAGACATGCAAACATGCTCACACACGCACCCAAACACGCTTCCACACGCATCACTCATACACGCATTGATACACACTCACACATACGCACACAAAATCACATGCAAACACACAAACACAAGAACACGCAAATGTATACACGCACACAATCACGCACTCTGACACAAACACATGTACACTCACACATACAGACGTGCAAACACGATCACACAAACGGTTACACATTCACACAAACACAAATGCACACCAACACACACAAGCACGCACACACACAAACACGCACACAAACACACTCACATGCATAGACAAACATGCACACAAACAAACACATTCACATACATGTACACACACACAAATGCGCGCACACAAACACACACACAAATATGAACATGAACACAAAAATCACATACACAAACATCCAGAAACACAAACACAACACACTCACATACGCACGCATGTACACACAAACAAATACACGTGCACCCGCGCGCACACACATAAACATACACAGACGCAGGCACATACAAACATACACTCACAAGCACAAGCACAGACGCACAAACACAATTACACTTGCACGAACACTCAAATTCACAGACGTACACACATGCTCACACGCACATGTGCAGACAAACAAGCATACACTCACACAAACACACACACACTCATACACGCAGATAAACACATTCACACATACGCACACAAGTACACACAAAATCACATGCACACACAAACACAAGCACACACAAATTCATACACACAGTACACACACAAGCACATGCATACCCGCACACAAACAGGTACTGTAACACAAACAAATGTACACTCAAATACACAGACGTATAAACATGTTCACACAAATGCTTACACATGCACAAACACACACACGCAGACAAACACACTCACAAACAGACACACAAACACATGCACACAAACACACTCACAAGCACACACAAACATGCACACATACAAACATATTCACACACACATGTACACAAACACACATACACACAAGCACACACTGACAAACGTGGACACGAACACAAAAATCACTTCCACAGAGATACTCACACATACAGTCGTGCAAACATGCCCAGGCACACACACACAAACACAAATGCACACAAACACACTGACACACACATGAGTAAGCACTGACATGCACACTGCTGTGTGCACGCGCACACTAAACAGCACGCTCACAAACTCAGCCAATCGCACACAGCATATACTCGTTAACGCACTCAGACACATTGACAGATGCGCTCTCACAGACATGCATGAACAGGCACAAACACACTCACAACAAACACATGTGCATACATATACAACATACATGCACACAAACACGCTCACACAAACATGATTACACACATACACACAGATATACACACTCACATGCACACACACAAATACAATCACACGAACACACACACGCACACACGTGCAGGCGAACACACATGCACACACAATGCACCCACACAGACATACTCATGCACACAGATGCATGCATTTTAATGGCTATTTGATGGAACGCTGCGCATCCTTGGTTGCCAATGATACAAAATAGTAGACACACTGTAAGCAGCGTTGCTGGAAACATTAAATTGTTGTAAGATATAAATGTTTTGTGAAAGGTCAAAACTGACAGATGTGTTTCGGTGTCGCGAAACGTAAGTTGGAGCACTTTCCAGAAAAAAAGGGCAGAACCGTGTTCTTTCGAGATGAGAAGACAAAAAGAGTGGATGTATAAAACGTGCCGGTATTTCACAGCTGGATTCACACAATACAGGCAGCAATGTGTCTGAGATTTTTGAAGTGCTGCAAATGTTGTCAAAGGAACTCCGTCGGGCAACTTAAGGTCAGAAAGTTACTCAGAAACTGACATCCCACAGGCTCAACATGAAAATGAAATGAATGAAAATCAAATGAAATTAAAATGAAAATTGCTTGTTTTCACGAGTAGGATTCAATGAAGTTACTGTGAAAAGCCCCTAGTTGCTTAATTCCGGCGCTTGTCCGGGGAGACTAGTACGGCACATTCCTGTCCATTAAGATTGGATCACTATTAGGTTCAGAATTCCTGATAGGTTGCGGCGTTTCCCAGTCACAGACTGAGCTAACTTATAGGTTGAGATGTCTGTATCTCATGCTTGAAAGCACAGCGATTCAATGGAGCCGCTGTCTGTCTGAAAGTGGAGTCACTGATTGGTTGAGGGGCTGTCAGTCAGGTTTGTTTAATTTAATAATTGACGTGACAGGATATTTCACCATGATCATGATCTGCTCCCTGAATCTGGACTGAGTTACCATGTAAATAAATGTGTTTGTGCAGCAATTTAAAGCCTGCAGCATATACCCAACTTGTTGTAAATTATATTGGAGAATGGTGAGGTAATTTAATTCACTCAAATTCAAATAGAAAAATTTTACAACATAGACCGTCCAGAGGAGAATGAAAGTTCCGGAAATGCTGAAGAGTAAAATCATTGACTTTCTTCTGCTCTCCATCTCTGGGTCTCTACGATTCGCTCCGTGACTCTGAGCTCGCAGTGACTTCCGGACTCGACTAGTGAGGAATATGTGTCTGACTGTCAGAGCGTTGATCAACACGATTGAAAAGAATGGGATCAATGGGGTTAAAATCTGATCAAACCAGAAAAATACAGTCCACCCGTGGTCAGTGAAAAAGCTTCTCTTTGTCTCGCAGAACCACTGGACATTGTCGATTATCACTTCAGGTTCATATATATAGTACAGGGGGATGTTTTTTTACACAGAACAGGAGACCGCTTGTTGACAGAACCACGGCCGCAGTTTTCCCAGTGCAATATTTAGTTTTCAGTTTCTGGCAGCGAATGGCCACAAATCGATCAAAGGAGAAAGTGAGGGTGAACCAGACAGAACAGTCTCTGGATGTAGACAGTAGGACATTGTTAATACTACACGCAGTGGGAAGGGACAGGAATGTCCAGGGGAAATAATAGTAATTGATGATGTCCAGTATGGGGTCAGTGATAATAAACAGCAGATCCGTCATTGCCATGGCCACCAGGTAGCGAGTGGTGCACGAAGAAAGGCCACACTTTCCCAAACACAGTATCGTAATTCCCAATAAATTAACTGTCAAGGAGAGAATGAAGAAGAGCCTAGAAATTGTGGACAAAACGTTGTCTGTGCCTGAATCGACAGCAAGAACAGAATCTGAGCAGAAATAAACTAGGCAGTGTGTGGGTGGTGGTGGGGGTGTTAGGAGAGGAGTGGGTACAGCGATTAAATTGCAGAGAGATAAGTAACGAATGTGATTCAAGTGTTTGAGAAGGGGAAAAAAGGTAAACTGCGAATTGCAGCCATCTCAATTTGATGGCAGAGGTAGGAAAATGCTCACAATTCAAATATTTTTTGGGGAGGTTATATTTCTCATTCAATCTGATTTATAGCATTAACTCAGACTGGCCAGGTTTCACAAGCAGGGTAGAACTATCCTACAGACTGTTATCCTTCCTCATTCCCAATTATTGGGCCACACCCCGGATTGGACCGTTCTCTGGACTGGACTCGTGATGGAGTTGGGCATGACTCCTGGATTATTGGAATCCTCCAGGATCAGTGGAACAATAAAACAGGTGCAGGACCTCCTCCTTTCATAATCATGGAACGAATATAGACTGTCCAGGCTCCAGAACATTACCAGGACACACCCTTCCCAGGTTCAGTCATTCGTAAGGCACCCTGTTCCAGCAGCACACCGCCGTCATTTTCTGAACATCCCCAGATCTCACTATTCCCGGGAATACATCCTCTCCCGGTTTGTCATTTTTTTCTGACAACCTTTTCTCAGTATTATTCCTTCTCTGGCAGTGGATATTCCCAGGATTCCGTTGTAAAGAATAGACGCTCTCCAGATTCTGAACAATTTCGTTAGATTAAAAAACGGGTTATCACAAACAAGGACGATAAGATGGAGGATAAAGATCCCAGTCTAAAGTTGTTGAACTCAATCCTGAGTCCAGAGGGCTGTAACGCGCCTCATTGGAAGATTAGATGCTGCTCGTCCAGCTAACATTGGGCTTCATTGGAAACTTAAAGCAGGCCAAGGACAGACGTGTGGGCAGGAGGACAAGGTGCTGAGTTAGAATGCCCGCCAACAGGAAGACAATGATATCGTTGATCAGGTGCATATATTACCAAATGTGTGCAGGTTAGGTGGATTGGCCATGATAAATTGCCCTTAGTGTCCAAAATTGCCCTTTGTGTTGGGTGGGGTTATTGGGTTATGGGGATAGGGTGGAGGTGTTGACCTTGGGTAGGGTGCTCTTTCCAAGAGCCGGTGCAGACTCGATGGGCCGAATGGCCTCCTTCTGCACTGTAAATTCTATGATCTATGATCTATGATTTTTTTTGTTTTTGTTTTTTTATAAATTTAGATTACCCAATTATTTTTTCTAATTAAGGGGCAATTTAGCATGGCCAATCCACCTACTCTGCACATTTTTGGGTTGTGGGGGCGAAACCCACGCAGACACGGGGAGAATGTGCAAACTCCACACGGACAGTGACCCAGAGCCGGGATCGAACCTGGGACCTCAGCGCCGTGAGGCGGTTGCGCTAACCACTAGGCCACCATGCTGCCATATCTATGATCTATGATTACAGGGAGCACGAGATCAGCATTAAACATTTTCAGACGCAAATTAAAATCAGAGAGCTGCTCACACACAGATTTCCACAGTTTCAACGGTGATAGTCACTTACCAGGAACTCCAACAATAGCAAGGATTGGGTAGAATATTTTCTCAGCAATGTCAATTGGATAAAGCATTTTCAGCGAGAACTGATGTGTCCCTTCGTGCTGCTGACAATCTCTCCACCTTAGACACTGATGTTATACATTCCCCAACTCTTTAACTTATACCCTGTGCAACCACCTCAGGGATATTGAGGTTGCAAAATCCTTCAATCTATTTTTAAAGATATGAAGAAAGAGATTACGACATTGAGTTCAGTGATGGAAAATATTAAATTGATGAATTGACCTCTTTCCCAAAACTGGACTGTGTTGATCACATTGATCAACTAACAATAACAGAAAGGTTGCCATCAACCCAAACATCATCAGACCCATCTCTCGATCTCACATTGTTTCGGCGACATTCCTCACTAGGCTGTGACCATTCAGTGATTCAGTTCCAGTTGTGTGTGTGTTTGTTTGGACTCTGTAGTGTAACTTCCTCTGTAACTATGACCATTCAGAGATTCAGTTCCAATTGTCAGTGTGTTTCTCTCTGTGGTTTCAATGTACTCTGGTGTGCAACTGCTTCTGGAAGTGTAACCATTCAGTGATTCATTTCTATTTGTCAGTGTGTTTCTCTGGGTGTTCCACTATACTCTGTGGTGTAGCTGCCTCTGTAAATGGCTCTTCTTCCTTCTCTCCTTGACAGTTAACTTACTTGGAATTGCAATTCTGTGTCGGAGAACGTGTGGCCGCTCTAACTGTACCACTCGCAACCTGGTCGCTATGGCAATGGCTGTTCTGTTGTTTATTATCACTCACACCATACTGAACTACATCAATGGTTGTTTTTCCCCTGGAGTTTCCTGTCCCTCATGCTGTGTGTAGTGTTAAGAATGGCCTGCTGTCTGCATCCATAAAATGTTCTGCGTGGTTCACCCCCACTTTCTCCTTTATCGATTTGTGGCCATTCGCTGCCAGAAACTGAAACCTAAATATTGCACTGAAAAAACTGCGGTTGTGGTTCCGTCAACATGCGAGGTCCTGGTTTGTGTAAAAAAATCCTCATGTACTTTGTGTATGAACCTGGAGTGATAATCGACAATGTGCAGTGGTTCTGTCACACAAAGAGAAGCTTTTTTCACTAACCCTGGGTGGGTTGTATTCCTCTGGTTAGTTCAGGTTTTATCCCCATTGATCCCATTCTTTTCAATCCTGCCGATCAATGCTCTGACAGGTCAAACACATTTTACTCACTAGATGGGTGCGGAAGGCATTGAGGACTTTGAGTCAGGGAGATAATCGCACAGACCCAGAGATGGAGAGCAGAAGAATGTCAATGATATTACTCTTCAGCATCTCCAGAGCTTTCATTCTCCTCTGGATGGCCTATGTTATAGCATATTTATATTTGTATTTGAGTGGGTTGGATTACCTCCCATTCGTCAATATAGGGGCAGCGCGGTAGCATGGTGGTCAGCATAAATGCTTCACAGCTCCAGGGTCCCATGTTCGATTCCCGGATGGGTCACTGTCTGTGCGGAGTCTGCACGTCCTCCCCGTGTTTGTGTGGGTTTCCTCCGGGTGCTCCGGTTTCCTCCCACACTCCAAAGATGTGCGGGTTAGGTGGATTGGCTATGCTAAATTGCCCGTAGTGTCCTAAAAAGTAAGGTAAAGGGGAGGGGGGGTGTTCTTGGGTTACGGGTATAGGGTGGATACGTGGGTTTGAGTAGGGTGATCATTGCTCGGCACAACATCGAGGGCCGAAGGGTCTGTTCTGTGCTGTACTGTTCTATGTTCTATAATTTGCAACATGTCGGATATATGGTGCGGGGTTTATTTTGCTGCTCAAACACATTTATTTACATTGTAACGCAGACCAGGTTCAGGGAGCACGTCAAGATCATGGTGAAATATTCAATTACATCAATTATTAAATCAATGAACAAGCAAAACTGACTGACTGCCCCTCAACCAATCAAGTGTACCAGTGCTGAATGGAAGCCCCACAGCCAATCAGGAGACCCATCCACTGATGACAGTCGCCGTAGCCAATCCGGGAGCTGTGCGTGCTGGGGAAGAGGCTCCACAGCCTATCAGGGAGCTCCAGCGTCTCACTGGGAGCCACCCCAGCAAAACAGAGGCTCCGCGTTCAGACTGACAGCGGCTCCATCGAATCACGGTGCTTTACAACATGCGACTCAGAAGGCTCAACCAATCAGGGAGCTCAATCTGCGACTGGGAAACTCGCCAACCTATCATGGAGCCTGAATCCAATAGTGACTCAATCCTATCGGGCAGGAATGTTGTGCCTGTGTGCTGACAGTTTCTGAGTAACTTTGTAACGTTAAGTTACCCGACCTAGTGCCATTCACAACATTTGCAGCACTTCCAAAATCTCAGACACATTGCTGCCTGTATTGTGTGAATTCAGCTGTGAAATATCTGCACATTTTAAACTTCCACAGTTTCTATCATCTCAGCGATTATAAATAACACGGTTCTGCCCTGCATAGAACATTAGTTAGGCCACAGTCGGAGTCTTGTGTTAAGTTCTGATCCCACACAACCAGAAAAATGTAGATGCTTTATAGAGGGTGCAGAAGAGATTTACCAGGATGCTGCCTGGTATGCAGGGCATTAGCTATGAGGAGAGATTGAATAAACTTGGTTTGTTCTCACTGACACGAAAGAGGTTGAGGGGCGACCTGATGGAGGTCTACAAAATTATGAGGGGCATTGACAGAGTGGAGAGTCAGAGACTTTTTCCCAGGGTAGAGGGTTCAATTATTAGGGGGCTTAGGTTTAAGGTGCGTGGGGCAAGGTTTAGAGGAGATGTACGAGGCAAATTTTTTACACTGAGGGTAGTGAGTGCTTGGAACTCGCTGCCGGAGGAGGTGGTGGTAGCAGAGACGATAGTGATTTAAGGGGCATTTTGACAAATATATGAATAGGATGGGAATAGAGGGATACGGACCCAGGAAGTGTAGAAGATTTTGATTTGGATGGGCAACATGTTCGGCGCAGGCTTGGAGGTCCGAAGGGCCTATCCTGTGCTGTACTTTTCTTTGTTCTTTGCTCTTTGTTCTTTGTTCTTTGAATGGCCTCCATCTCTACTGCAAATTATATGATATATCTATGGTTATATAGATATGCCAGAGACTTGGACACATAAATGGCACATTGAGATTAATCCGGACAAATGCGCGGTGATGCATTTTGGTGGATCAAGTCTATGTATGAATTATACTGTAAATTGCAGAACCCTTCGGCACATTAACATGCAGAGGGATCTGCGCGTGCAGGTCTACAGTTCCCTAAAAGTGGCCACACGGGTGGCCACGGTGATTAGCAAGGCATACGGCATGTTTGCTTTCATCAGCTCGGGCATTGAGTACAAGAGTTGGGAAATCATGTTGCAGCTGTATAATATGCTGGACAGGCCGCATTTGGATTATTGTTCTGGTCACCACATTATCAGAAGGGCGTGGAAGCTTTGGAGAGAGAAGAAAGAAGGTTCACCAGGATATTACCTGGTCTGGAGCGTGTAGGCCATCAGGAGAGGTTGAATTAACGAGGATTGTTTTCACTGGAAAGACGGAGATTGAGGTTAGAGGTCAACAGAATTATGAGAGGCATAGACAGGGTGGATAGTTGGAGGCTTCTTCCAAGGGTGGAAGTGTCAATTACAAGGGAGCACAGGTTAAAGGTGACAGGGGGCAGTTTAAGGAAGATGTGCGGGGTACGTTCTTCACACACAGAGCGGTGGGTGCCTGGAACGCGCTGCCAGAGGATGTGGTGCAAGCTAGCACATTAGCAACATTTAAGAGGTATCTGGATGGATACATGGATATGAAGGAAATAGAAAGATATGGACCGAGTAGAGGCAGAGGTGTTTTTCTTAGTTCGGGCATCATGATCAGCACAGGCTTTGAGGGCCGAGGGCCCTGTTACTGTGTTGAAATTATTTTCATTCTTTTTTCTTCTACGCATGTCACTACACACTGGGTGAGCCTACTGTCAGCCCCGCCCTCCATGGCGTGAATGAATTAACCACAAATTCTTATTAATTTATGGAGATATGCAGACATAAGGTTTATAAGTAAAAACGTAAACACACTTTGTATTGATAACAAGAAGAAAAGGCGAGTCAATGGAGTAATAACAGAACAATGATCTAACAATCTACCTAATCTCAAAATCCACCCTCCACCCAGACACACATAATAATAATAATTATAATAATCTTTATTGTCACAAGTGGGCTTATATTAACGCTGTCATGAAGGCACTGTGAAAAGCCCCTGCTCGCCACATTCCGGCGCCTGTTCGGGAACTGTCATGGGAGTGTCCCTTTATGAAACGTTTTTGTCTGATCACGTGACTGTAGTGATGACATTGTGTGGGTGGAGCTGGGTTGTGACTCTATGAGTTGTTACTTTCGGACTGGGTTTTGGAGTTGGTTTGAACTGCACAGGTTGAATGAAGTGTTTCTCTATCTTCATTTTAAAAGCTGTTTCAGACTATTTGATAACTTAAAAGAGATAATTGTTTTCTGGAAGGAATTTAAACCTGCTGTTTGAGAAGGTGAACCGAGTATCAATAACAAGTCTGATACCAGCAAGAGAGCCGTGTGCTCGGCCACACCTTTGAAAAGGGGTTTCTGGTTTTCCTTGGATTTTTTTTATTGAATTAGAACAGTTAATGAGGTATTCATTAAGGGTTAAACATAGATTACTGTAGCTGTGTGGGGTTTTTATGTTTGTCGTTGATAAAAGGTCTTACTGTGTGTGTTTATAAAAACGTGAACTAAAGTTGTCGAATAAAGCTTGTTTTTTTTTTATTAAAAGCGCCGAGAAGTCTGTTAAACAACAGCTGAATTGCAGGCTCTTGTGCTTATCGTTACCAAAATCAAAAAACAGTTATAGGTCAGGTGAACCCCATGATATAATTTTGGTTTTTCTAACCCCTGGCTCATAAAAGTACAGAGGGGGAATTCAGAATGTCCAATTCACTTCACAGAGCGTCTTTCAGAATTTGTGGGTGGAAACCGGAGCACCCGGAGGGAAACCACGCTTACACAGAGAGAACATGCCGACTCCACACAGACAGTGACCCAAGCCTGGAATTGGACATTGGCGCTGTGAAGCAACAGTGCTAACCACTGTGCTATTGGGTCACCCCAAGACAGACACATACGATAGGAATGGGAGAAACGTTTAAACTGAAACGGAATTTGTAGTTATGAGATTATTATTTGCTGCCAATGTAGCTCTTTGTAGCAGGAAACTCCTCGTCGTGTATCGAATCAGAAACTGGAGTTGAGAGAAAGCTCCCTAAATCAGCAGGCAGAGAGAGAGCGATTCAATGCTGCCTCGTGCCAGGATCTCTTCACAGCGCACAACCAAAACAATATGGCATTCTACATCAGAACCGTCTTCCTTCTGGAACTTTCTGTTTGGTTCCCCCCCATCACTGTCCTCAAAATTAAGTTGTACATTTCCAATTGGCTACTTGCCAGGCCTATCAAATTAGCATCACCGGTTCTGCCGCAGGACCTACAAGGGATGTCTTGGTTTGGTCCATGACGACAGTGGTTCCAGCGCTGACTAAAATTTGCAGCAAAACAGAAATTGCAGATGTTGTAATAACGTTGTCGCAACTTAACCAGAAGTCAGGCAGCAGGTAGGAGGTACAAATGAAAACACAGAACGTACAAAAAGGGTTTTACAACAGTATATTAACACACAAAACACACTCGCACACAGACATGCACATCACCCAACAGCTCTCAGAAACACCGACAAACCACACTTACGCACAGAAATACACAGACACACAGGTTCACTCTCCCGCAAAGAAACTCAAAACACACTCGCACTCATACAGACAGAATTACACAAACACAAACTGACATGCACACTCATGCATGCTCACACACACACAGACCAACAGACAGACAGAAACGCACAAACAAAAATTCACACATACTCACCCACATATGTTACAAAACACTCAGATATACATGCATTCAAACACACACACACACACAATCACAAAAACAGTTTCAATCACTTCTCCAAAGGAAAATGTGCGTCAGTAACTGAACAATCTTATTTGCTGCACCCGCTATGTTCACACACACGCACAGTGACCCAGACTTTGATTCTGTTACGTTCCCCTTTACAAGTTACGACCTTAGAACTGCCTGTCTCTGCCAGTATAGTTCCCCCTTGATATTACATCTCGGTTCCCATAACTCCTGCCCAGATTCGCCTTCCACGTCCAGTGTGCTCTGCAGTCATTCAGTGACACCCATGATCCTGGCGTCAGGGGGGGGGTGGGGGGGGGGGGGGGAGTAAGCAACCTGAATCCAGCTGCAAAATTAACTGCCCAATCCTCGAATTAACAGATCGCTGATCACTATTGCTTTTCAAGCCTTCCTCCGCCCCCAGTTGCAACTCACTACCTGGACTGCCTGAGAGGTGCGCTGTCTGCATTCCACAAGCAAAACTTCATTCTCATCAACATTCAGGACTGGGTGGACAGGAAGATGCCCACAAGGCGACTCCTGTACCACATGTCTGCTTCTGTCTTGGAGAGGGCCCTGGGTCACTGTCTGAGTGGAGTTTGCGCATGCTCCCCATGTCTGCGTGGGTTTCACCCCCAAAGCTGCGCTGTTAGGTGATTTGACCACGCTAAATTGACCTTAATTGAAAAGTAAAAATAATTGGTAACTCGAAATGTAATAGAAAATCTGTCTTGGAGAGGGAAGCGACCTGGAGTTTCCAGAAAGCAAATGGACGGGTTTCCAGGAGACAGAGGTGCCCTGTCCCACCTCAATCTGCTATCACACTCCACCCTCCCCGTCCCCCCCCCCCCCCCCTCAGCAGCAGTGGGCTGGGGTGAGGAACCGGCCTGGCCTTGGCACTGCGGTGTTTGCCAAACAGGCGGAGATCACTCAGGAGTGTGGAGCGTACCTTCTCGGAGCGAGTGACCGTTAGATTCGGGCTCAATAAAGGAATGGACAGCACGTTTGCGATGGAGGATGGACAGTCAATATTCAATCCCCAAACTAGTCCCACAGCTCAGTGAACCACCTAGAGAAACACAACGACAGGGTATGGACGGCCATGGCAAGAATCACGACCTTCGCAATGTCTGCCTTGATGATGCTGAAGGCCAGCCGGGCCTCAGTTGTCAGGGGGAAGATGGTGGTTTTGATAAGTGGGCGGGCTTTGTCCGCATAGTTGGGGACTCATTGGACATAATATGAGAGGAACCCCAGGGTTCTCTTTTCAGGGCTTTGGGACATTGGGGAAGGGGAAGTTGCAAGAGGGAGCGCATGAAGTCGGGGCCGGGCCCTAGGACTCAGTTTTCCACAACATAACCGAGGATGGCTAGCTGGGGTCTGTGGAAAATGCATTACTCCCTGTTGTAGGTGAGATTGAGGGCTTGGGCGGTTTGGAGGACCTTCTGAAGGTTAGCCTCCTGGTCGTGATGATCATGGCCGCAGATGCGGACATTATCCAATTACGGGAACATGGCCCGCAGCCCATGCTGGTAAAAGTTCGGTCCGTCGTTCTTTGGAAGACCGAGACCCCATTGGTAATGCCGAAGGGGACCCTGAAGAAGTGGCTGTCTGCCTCAAAGGCAGTGTTGTTGCGGTCTTCCGGGCGGATCAGAAGCTAGTGCTATGCTTCAGATCTACTGTGGAGAAAATGCAGTAGTGTGCAATCTGATTAACCATATCAGCTATGCGGGGAAGGGGGTACGCATCGAGGTACGGATAACGATTTATGGTCTGGCTGTAGTCTACAACCATCTGCTTCTTTTCCCCGGTCCTGACGACCACCACTTGGGCTCTCCACGGGGCTTTTACTGGCGTCGATGGTACCCTCCCTCAAGAGCCACTGGACCTCTGACTTGATAAAAGTCCTGTCCTGGGCACTGTACCACCTGCTCCTGATGGCGACGGGTTTAAAGTCGGCTGCGCTTTTGGCGCCCTCGAGGAAATCGCGTGGTCGAAGGTGAAAGCATTTAGTCTCTGCAAGTCTACCTCTAACCAGGTGGATAGTTTTACCGTCTCTTCTAGGTGGAGGGAGCCCTTTTCGAGCAGGCGCTGTCTGGTATAGTTGGACCAGACTCCAGCCACATAGCTGTCCCGGATGGCGAGTTCCATGTGCTGCTAGGCCGTGACGTCCTTGTAGCTGCAGTTCCGAGTGAATACCCTCAGGTCTCGTAGGTATTCCTCCAGCGATTCCCCGGTGTGTTGACGACTTATGTAGAGGAGATGCTGCGCAAACACTTTGTTTCCCGGCCTCACGTAATGTCCATTCAGCATCACGACCGCGTCTGCGTATGTGGTTGCGTCCTCGATTAGTACAGAGATTCTGTGGCTCACCTCTGGCTTGGTGACGGCGGGCGAGGAGGAGGTGGCGAGATAGGCCTCAAAGCAGCGGAGCCAATCCAATGTAAGAAGATTCCTTTGGCTTCAGCTGCCTGTGGGTCTAGTTCCAGTCGATCAGGATTGATTGCGGCTCCCATTGCAATATCTTAGCTTCTTAAATTGTTTTGACCGTCAATTCACACGAGACGATGAGTAGAAGTGAACAGTGGTATTAATAAGCTAGATCTGTGCCTGCCTGCGACTGCTCTGTACTGACTGCCGCCTACAAGCTGCAGGTTGAAATACCACCCCCGAGAGGTTGGAGCCACAGGCGGGGCCCACAGGGGCATCAACATAAGACAGTGGTGAATTGCAGTAGCAATACGTTCACCACAGTTAGGTCGGGGACCTGGGCACAGAAATGGCAGATTGAGTTTAATGCGGACAAATGCGAGGTGATGCATTTTGGAGGAACTAAGCTACGCATGAATTACTGTAAATAGAAGGACCGTTAAGAAAGTTAATATACAGAGGGATCAGGGTGTGCAGGTTTACAGTTCCCTCAAAGTGGTCACACGGGTGGCGAAGATGATTGAGAAGGCTTATGGCCTGTTTACCTTCATAAAACAGGCATTGAATACAATAATTGCAAAATCATGTTGCAGCTATATAAAACCTTGGTCAGGCCGCATTTGGAGTATTCTGTGCAGTTCTGGTCACCACATTATCAGAAGGACGTGGACGCTTTGGAGAGAGTGTAAAGAAGGTTCACTAGGATGTTGCCTGGGGTGGAGCGTGTAGGCTATGAGGAGAGGTTGAATGAACTAGGATTGTTTTCACTGGAAAGACGGAGACTGAGGGGAGCTCTTATAGAGATCTACAAAATTATGAGAGGCACAGACAGGGTGGATAGTTAGCGGCTTTTTCCAAGGATGGAAGTGTCACTTAGAAAGGAACACAGGTTCAAGGTGACAGGGGACAGTTTAAGGGAGATGTGAGGGGTAAGTGTTTCACACAGAGTGTGGTGGGTGCCTGGAACGCGCTACTTTTCCTCGTTCTTTGTGCTTCTACCCATGTCACAACACACTGGGTGAGCATATGGTCAGTCCAGCCCCCCACGACCCGGGGTTGCAACATGTGTGAGTTAACCACGAATTCTGACTAATTTATGCAGATTCTGGCCCGAGCCTGCCGCAATCAGATGCAGGCACCAGATTTATAAGTAAAAACGTTAACAAACTTTTTTATTGACAACAAGAGGAAAAGGTGGGTCTATGGAGTAATAAAAGATCTAAGAACCTACTTAATCTCAAAATCCACCCTCCACCCAGCCACACACGATAATAATAATAATCTTTCTTCTCACACGTGGGCTTATATTAACGCTGCAATGAAGGTACTGTGAAAAGCCCCCAGTCGCCACATTCCGGCGGTTCTTCAGGAACTATCATGGGATTGTCACTTTAAGAAACGTTTTGTCTTATCACCATGGTTTTAGTGATGACATTGTGTGGGTGGAGCTCGGCTGTGTCTCTGTTAGTTTTTACTTTTGGTTTGAGTTTTGGAGCTGGTTGGAACTGCACAGATTTAAATAAGTGTTTCTCTATCTTCATTTTAAAAGCTGTTTCCAGACTATTTGATAACTTAAGAGAGATATTTATTTTCTGGGAGGAATTTGAGAAGGTGAACCGAGTATCAATAACAAGTCTGATACCAGCAAGAGTGCCGTGTGCTGGGCCACACCTTTGAAAAGAGTTTCTGATTTTACTTGGATTTTGTTATTGAATTAGAACAGTTATGGGGAATTCATTAAGGGGTAAACATAGATTACTGTAGCTATGTGCGGTCATTATGTTTGTAGTTGATAAAAATATTTATGTGTGTGTTTATAAAAATGTGAACTAAATTTGTAGAATAAAGCTTGTTTTCTTGATTAAAAGCGCCGAGACTCTGTTGAACAACAGCTGAATTGCAGGCTGTTCTGCTCATCGTAACCAAAATCAATAAACAATTGCAGGTCAGGTGAACTCCGTGATATAGTTTGGAGTTTTCTAAACCCTAGCCCAGATCAGTACACAGAGGAGGAATTCAGAATGTCCAATTCACCTCACGGCGCCTCTTTCAGAATTTGTGGGTGGAAACCGGAGCACCAGTAGGAAGCCACGCAGACACAGAGAGATCGTGCGGACTCCGCACAGACAGTGACTTAAGCCGATAATCCAACTGGGACCTTGGTGCTGTGAAGCAACAGTGCGAACCACTGTGCTACTGGGTCACCCCAAGACTGACACATACGATAGGAATGTGGGGGGGGGGGGGGGGGGTGGGGGTGGGAGATTGAATTGAAAAGTCATTTTCTGCCATTGTCGCACTTTGTCGCCAGCGATCTCGTAATCATGTATCCAATCAGAAACTGGAGTTGAGAGAAAGCTCTCTAAATCAACAGGCAGAGAGAGAGAGAGATTTGAAGCTGCCTCATGCCAGGATCACCCAAAACAATATGGCACTCGTCACAAGAACCGTCTTTGTTCTGGAACTTTCTGTCTGGCCCCACCAATTACAGTCCTCAAAATGGGATTGGACATTTCCAATTGGCTGCTTGCCAAGTCTATCAAATGACCTTCACCGATTTTGACACAAAACCTAAAGGGAATGTCTTGGCTTGGTCCACACGACATGGGTTCCAGCTCTGACTAAAATGTGTAGCTAATCAGTAATCCCAGATAGTGCTGCAACGTTGTAACAGCTTAACCAGAAGGCAGGCAGCAGGTGGGAGATAGAAATGAGAATACAGGACGTACAAAAAGGGTTTTACAAAAGTATCTTAACACACAAAACACACACACGCACACTGACTTGTACATCACCCAAAAGCTCTCAGAAACACACACAAAACACACCCGTGGACACACACACATACAGATTCACTCTCCCATAAAGATACTCAAAACACATTCACACGCACGCATACAGACAGAAACACACAAGCACAAACTTATATGCACACTCATGCATGCTCACACACGAACATACAACAGAAACACACCAGCAACAATCTACATTTCCTCAGGCACATATGCTACAACACATTCAGACGCAGTGCCTTCAAACACACACACAATCACACAGGCACAAATAGCTCCAATCATATCTCAGAAGGAAAATGTAACTTATCAATCTTAGTTGCAACACCCAGTGTATTCACACGTATGCACAGTGACCCTGGTTTAGATTATATTATATTTCCCCTTTGCTCTGACCACATCAATAACTCAACAATTTACGATTTCAGATCTGCATATCTTTGCCAGAAAGTTTCCCCAATGTTCCATCCAGTTTCCCACACCTCCTGCCCAGATTTTCCTGCCGCGTCCAGTGTGCTCTGCAGCCATTCAGTGACGCCCATGATCCTGGCGACAGGGAGGGAAATAAACAACCTGAATGCAGCTGCAGAATTAACTGCTTAATCCTCGAATTAACAGATCTCCGATCATTATTGCTCTTCCAGTCTTCTTCCTGCACGCAGGTGCAACTCACTACCTCGATTGCCAGAGAGGTGCTCCTGTCTGCATTCCACAGGTAGACCCTCACTCCTTTCAACATTCAGGATGAGTGAGAGTAGGATGCTCACAAGGGGACTGCTGCACCACATGTCTGCTTCTTATCAACGGCCTTGGAGAGGGCCCTGGTCATTATCTGAGTTAAGTTTGCACATTCCCCCCCCCCCCCCCCCATGTCTGAGTGGGTTTCACCCCCACAACCCCAATTTCTGTTGTTAGGTGAATTAACCGTGCTAAATTGACCTTAATTGGAAAACAAAAACAATTGGCTACTGTAAATTTAATAGAAAAACTGTCTTGGATAGGGGGAGCGACATGGAGTTCACACAAAACACAGGGACGGGCTTTCCAGGGGAGCAAGGTGCCCTGTCCTACCTCAGTCTGTCATCCCAGTGCCCCCTCTCAGCAGCAGTGGTCTGGGTTGAGGATCCGACCCTGGCCTGTGCACCGCGGGGACTGACAAAGAGGCAGAGGTCACTCAAGATTGTGGGCCGTGCCTTCTGGGAGCAAGTGACCATTGCAGTCTGGTTCAATCAAGGACAGGATGGCAGGTTTCCGATGGAGAAACAGACACAATGGGCCTGAGTCGGAGAGTCACCATTCAATTGACGAACTAGTCTCATGCTTCAGTGGAAACACTAAGAGAAACACACTGACAATTGGAACTGAATCACTGAATGGCCACAGTTACAGAGGCAGCTACACCCTAGAGTGAAATGGAACAACCCAGAGAAACACACTGACATTTCGAACTGAATCACTGAATGACCACTGTTTCATAGGCAGCTACACCCCAGAGCACAGTGGAACAACCCAGAGAAACACACTGACAATTAGAACTGAATCACTGAATGGTCACAGTTACAGAGGCAGCTGCACCCCAGAATGCAGGAACCACCCAGAGAAAAACACTGACAATTGCAAATGAATCACTGAATGGTCACAGTTACAGAGGCAGCTGCACCCAAGAGTGCAGTGGATCCACCCAGGGAAACACACTAACAATTAGAACTGAATCACTGAATGGTTACAGCCGAGTGAGGCATGTCACTGAAACAATGTGAGATCTAGAGATGGGACTGATGGTGTTTGAGTGGACGGCATCCTTTCTGTTATTGTTAGTTGATCAATGTGACCAACACAGTCCGAAAGAGGTCACTTCATCAAAATAATATTTTCCATCACTGAACTCAATGTCGTAATCTCTTTGTTCATATCTTTAAAAATAGATTGAATGATTTTTCAACCTCAACATCCCTGAGGTGGTTCCACAGGGTATACATTAAACATTTCGGTAATATATAACCTGAGTTTAAGACAGAGAGACTGTCAGCAGCACGAAGAGACACATCACTTCACACTGAACATGCTTTATCCAATTGATATTGCTGAGAAAATATTCTACCCAATCCTTGCTATTGTTGGAGTTCTTGGTGAGTGAGTATTACCATTGTAGTTGTGGAAATCTGTGTGCGAGCAGCTGACTGATTTTAAACTGTGTCTGAAAATGTTTAATGCTGATTTCGTGCACACTGTTAAACAGAGACCTGATCAACGATGGCGTTACAGTCCTTTTGCGAGACATTCTATCTCAGCACCTTGTTCTCCTGCCCACAAGTCTGTCCTTGTCCTGCTGCAAAGTTCCAGTGAAGCTCAATGTGAATTGTAGGAGCCGCATCGCATCTTCCAATGAGGCACGTTACAGCCCTCTGGACTCAACGTTGCGTTGAAAAACATTAGACTGGGATCATTCTCCTCCATCTTATCAGCCTTGTTTTGTTATAACCCGTTTATTAATCGAACACAACGGTTCCGAATCTGGAGAGGGTTGATTGCTGATACTGGAATCCTGGCGAAAGTCCAATACTGGAGAGGGGATATTACTGAAAAAAGATTGTCAGGGTTTGTTTCCAGACCAGGAGAGGATGTATTCCCGGACATAGTGGGATCAGGGGATTCTCAGAACATGACTTTGGGTTGCTCCTGGGAGAGGGTGCCTTCCGAATCACTGAACCTGCGAAGCGTGTGCCCTGGGAATGTTCTGGAGTCTGGATAGGATCTATTAGACCCATGATTATGAACTGGGAAGGTCCTGCACCTGTTTTATTTTTCCATTGATCGTGGAGGATTCCAATAACAGGAGGGATTCTCAAATTTATTAGGAAACCAGTCCAGGCAATGGTCTAATCAGGGATGTTGTCGAATAATTGGGAATTAGAAAGGATGACAATCTCTGGTATATTTCCATCCTGCTTGGGAAACAAGCACAGTCTGAGTTAATCCTGTAAATCATATTCAAGGGGAAATACAACCTCTCCAAAGATATTTGAATTATGAAGATTTTCCGAGCACTGTCATCAAACTGACGGATGCAATTCACAGTAACTACCTTACCCTGTTTAAACACGGTTCTTACTTCTCCCTCTGCAATTCAAATCTCCCACTCCTCTACCAAAACCTTGCCCTGTTAGCTTCTGGCTGCTCTTCAGTAAAGACGCAAGAGTTCCGCTCCATTTCCAAAACACCTTTATTTTCCTTGAACATGCCTTATACAAAACTCTATCATCATGCGAAACTAGTGCCACCTGCTGAGCTCCTGTACTTACAGTCGGCGAAGACAGCGCGAATGTTTAATCAGTCATCTCCACTTTCTTCTTCCTTCTGTCTTTGACAGTTAACTTACTAGGAGGTGCAGTTCTGTATCGGGGAAAGTGTGGCCTGTCCACCTGCACCACTCGCTACCTGGTCGCCATGACAATGGCGGATCTTCTGTTTATTATCACTTACCCCATACTGACCGTCATCAATGATTATTATTTCCCCTGGAGTTTCCTGTCCCTCACCTCTGTGTGTCGTGTCAACAATGCCTTGCTGTCTGCATCCAGAGACTGTTCCGTCTGGTTCACCCTCAATTTCTCCTTTGATCGACTTGTGGCTATTCGTTACCAGAAACTGAAAACTAAATATTGCACTGGGAAAACTGCGGCTGTCGTTCTGTCAACAACCGGACTCCTATTCTGCGCAAAAAACATTCCCTGGTACTTTACATATGAACCTAGAATGATAACCGACAATGTCCAGTGGATGTGTTCGTCAAAGAAAAGCTTTTTCACTGACCCTGGGTGGGTTGTATTTAACTGGTTTGATCTGATTTTAAGCCCATTGATCCCATTCTTCTTAATCCTGTTGATCAACGCTCTGACAGTCAGTCACATTTTACTCACCAGTCGAGTCCGGAAGACACTGAGGGCTCAGAGCCATGGAGAGAATCGCAGAGACCCAGAGATGGAGAGCAGAAGAAAGTCAATGATTTTACTCTTCAGCATTTCTGGAGCTTTCATTCTCCTCTGGACGGTATATGTTGTAACATTTTTCTATTTGCAGTTGAGTGGATTATATTACCTCACCATTCCCCAATATAATTTACTACAAGTCGGATATATGCTGCAGGGGTTAAATTGCTGCACAAACACATTCATTTACATGGTGACTCAGTCCAGGTTCAGGGAGCTGGTCAAGATCATGGTGAAATATCCGGTTATGTTAATTATTAAAGTAATCAATAAACAAAACTAACTGATACCCAAATCCAATGAGGAGTTCCAGCTGTTGAATGACGGTCCCTGAGCCAATCAGGATTTCTGCAGCCGATAGACAGTATCTCAGCCAAACAGAGACCCCGCTTTCAGACTGTCAGCATCTCCATTCAATCACGGCGCTTTACTTTGTGGGACCTGGATGGTTCAACCAATCGGAGAGCTTAATCTGTGACTGCGAAACGCCGCAACCTTTCAGGGAGCCCTAACTCAATAGTGATTCCATCGAATTGGACAGGAAGTCTGAACCTGTGTGATGACAGTATCTGAGTAACTTTATAACATTGTGTCCCCCGATCATGAAAACACACACACATGCACACACACACACGTATACAAACACACGCAGACAAACAGACTCACAGACAGGCACAGACATACACAGACACATACTCTCATTGACAGGCACAGACACACACACAGATGCATTCACACACGCACACACACGGACACTCACGCGGACATGCACACACAGACATATGCACATACTGACACTGACACGGACACACATATACACACATTATCTGAAAAGGAAGAATGTGCAGGTGAGAAGGCAGGGGAGTGACACTCGCTGAATTGCTCATTGGGAGAGCGGAGAGCGACGACAGACACGATGGGCCGAATGGCCTCCTTTGTACTGGAACAATTGTGTGATCCAGTGATCGGATGGACAGACCGAGAGGAAATATGCAGATCGACAGATAATGGTACCTGACCGAGACTCTACAACTAGCAAGAAATATTGATCTCCATCGATCCGATCAGTTTTCATTTTTTTCCTGACAACTTTGATCAAACTTTGATCAAATTCACCCTGAAACTCCAAAATTTTCCAAAACATAACCTTGGTTTATGTCTCCATATCTGCATCCGTGTCACATTTAATACACAAACATTACCTTAGGGAGGTGCCAACGCTGTGATGAATGTCTCAGTGCGTTGCTTAATGATGTTTGTGGGTTTTATTTCCAGATTGCCAGACAGAGAGAGAGAGATAGAGAGATCAACAGATGACACATGTGGAGAGAGAGAGAGAGAGAGGGAGAGAGAGAGGCATTGAGAGAGGTAGAAAAGATTGCCCTGTTTCTGCTCCCATTTGAACTTAGTGACGTTTTGCTTATAAATTCTCTCCTCACCTTATTGTCCAAAACACATCAGTTCCACTTTCTCTCCGTTTCATTGAAAGTTCCTCTGCAACCTTTTCAGAACACAAATAATTGCCTTGTGGAAAATGCCGAGCAGCGTAGATAGTGAGGATGGGAAGGAATGAATAGAGACCAGCAGAAAAGCTGAACACATTTCAAAAGAGCATTCAGTTTAATTGAAGCAATAACTTCTCCACGTCTACACTGGCCAATCACAGCACTCAGAGATGATGCCCCACAGGGGAAGATACAGAGGACCGTCACGTTCACACTGTACACATCAATCATTGGCAGCAAAGGTGCAGCATGGGGTTGCACACAGATTAATCCTCCCATGGCAGGCTCCTCATCAAACATTCCCAACACTGGGGCATCCTGGGGTTAAACACAGAATAAAGCTCCCTCTCAGAATCACAAAATAATACAGTAGAAAAGAAACCCATCGACCCATCGACTCTGCACCGTCACACGAAAACATCTGACCTACCTTCCGAACCCCATTTGCCAGCACTTGGCCCAAATCCTTGAATGTTGAGACGTGCCAACTGCTCATCCAGGTACTTTTTAAAGGATGTGAGACAACCCGCCTCGACCACCCTCCCAGGCAGTGCATTCCAGACCATCACCATCCTCTGGGTGAAAAATGTCCCTTACCTTGAACTTGGGTACTCTTGTGACTGACCCTTCAACTAAGGGCAATAGCTGTTCCCTATCCACCCTGTCATGCCCCTCATAATCCTATACACCTCGATAAGGTGACCCCTCAGTCTTCTCTGCTACAGAGAAAAGATCTCAAGGCTATCCAACCTCTATTCAGAACTGAAACGTTGCATAGCAGGGAACATCCTGGTGAATCGCCTCTTTACCGCTCCCCTCCTCCCCCCAATGCAATCACATGCAATAACTTCTGGTGACCAGAATTGCACACAGTACTCCAGCTGTGACCTCAACAAAGTTCTATACAACTCCAACATGACCTTCCTGCTTTTGTAATCTGTGGCTCGATTGATAAATACAAGAATTCCATATGCCCTTTTCAACACCTTGTTAACATGTCCTTCTGCTGTCAGAGATTTAAAGACAAACAGGCCAAGGTCCCTTTGTTCCTCGGAGCTTCCCAGTGTCAGGCCATTCATTGAATTCTTCCTTCTCATATTACTCCTTCCAAAGTGTATCACCTCTGTCATTTCAGAGTACCTTTAAGGAATGAGTGGTAATCAGTGATGTCAGACTGTGGGTGGAGCCTGGCTGTCTGAAAGCTTTTTACTTTCGTTTTACGCTGTTTGCTGCAGGGTGTGTTTTAGTTTCGTTTTCAGAGTTGGAGCTGAAGCCAGACCAAGCAGGTGTACTGCTGTGCTCTCTGCCATCAAAGACTATCTCTTGATCATTTGGTGAATTTAGAATTATAAATGGTTTCAGCAATGAATGTAAACCGAAAGTGCGTCTGTTCAAATGTGGTTCTTTTGTCTTCTGGATGTTGTTTGGGAAGTTATTAAGCATTGATTAGTGTTGTCTTCTTTAGGGGTTGTATTTTTTAAATTAATGGGTGCTAGAGTGAGCCGTGTGCTCCCCATAACACAATCTATTAATAGTTGAGGGTCAGATGAAATCCATGATACACTTTGGGGTTCTCTAAATCCTGACCAATAACACACTGAACACTGGCTTCCAGTCACCAAAGCAGCCGTCTGGCATCACCCTCTGTCTCCAACAACGAACACAGTTTTGCATCAAGTTACCCTCTGTCCCATGTGCATTTGTATTCTTGCCCTGAGGCTGCCAGACGCCACTAAGCGATTACTCATCTTCTGTCTGGGGGATAGAGGAATGCAAACCGCTGTCATATCCAAGAGGCATGTGGATAGATTAAGTCCAGTAGGATATTACCGTTCCTAAATGGATGCGGTAGCCACAGGCATGCACCGATGTGTGCCGGCCTTTTAGAGCAACTCATGGACAATAAATGCATCAGAACCCAGTGCACTGATGGGAATCATAATCCTCCACAGCCCTCACACTAGGCTGTAGGACAAAGGAACAGAGAGGGTTCAGACGAGGATGGATTGGAGATGATGTGAATGATATAATACTAACTGAGCGGCGGAAGGCATTTGTTTAAACCCACAGGATTCTCTTGCCAGCGCACCTCGGGGTCCGCCAACACCTATTGAAAATCAAGCTTCAAAAGTTAAGGAAGAAATAAAACATCTTGCTGCACAATCTGAACAATTGCCAAGCTCTATCATTGATAATGTAACGTCCGATATCCCCTTGACCATTGTCGGAGGATTACCAAAAAAGGACTCTCTCAAGCGTACTTACCAGGGTTAAAAAGCGCCTCCTCACACTCTGCACCGAATTACCTCACTGCACCAAATTACCAAGTTTCAATCCCCACTCTGGATGAGTCTCACTCCGGATGTGTCACCTGGAAAAGTGCTAGCTTACTGTGTGCGCTGTCTGTCTGTCTTTTACACAGACCTCAGCTAACCGATGACTCAAAAAATACCTTAACTTCAAAGAGAAGAATACAATGTGCCCCTAAACAGGCCTCAGGTGATTGACAGATAACTGCCTCTCAGCAATTAGGGTGGGGGCAGCTTCAAACAATCAGACACTAAGCTCCACACTGCACTTTTAACTGAAAAACAGCAGTATTAGATTTTCCACTTACCTTTGCTGATTTACCTCACTGCACCAAATTACCAAGTTTCAATCCCCACTCTGGATGAGTATCACTCCGGATGTGTCTCCTGGAAAAGTGCTAGCAAACCATATCTTGTAAGTTACCAAAACAGCAGCTACCTATAATCAAAGTTTTTATTTACTGGAACAGATATTTAAAATGAAAATGGAGCGAGACAGGTTAAAATACTTCCTTCTCCTGTCTGAGACAACAGCAGTCAAATGTGAAAGCGAAACCAAAAAAACAGTTCACAGAGACACCGCCCAGCTTCAGCCAGAAAGATGACATCACTGAAGCAATTTTAAAAGACAAAAACCTTTCGTAAAGGGTCACTCAAATGATAACAGGGGTGTGCTTTCCAGGAAGGGAGGTGCCCTGTGCCACCTCAATATTTAATCCGACTGTCCCTCCCTCAGCAGCGGTGGGCTGGAGTGAGGAACCAGCCCTGGCCTGGGCACCGCGGGGTTGGACAAACAGGCAGAGGTCACTCCGGAGCGTGGGCCGTGCCTTCTCGGAGCAAGTGACCATTAAATCATGGTTCAATAACCGCACTTCACCAATGGATGAACGGACTCCATGGATCTGAGTCGGAGAGTCACCTTCCAGTCCACAAACTAGTCGCAGAGTGCAGTGGAACCACCCAGAGAAACACACTGACACTGGAAAATTAATCACTGAATGGTCACAGATATAGAGGCAGCTACACCCCAGAGTGCAGTGGAAGCACCAGAGTGTAGCCACCTGGGGTGGCCACGTCCTGATTCCAAAATGGATGCCCGCAAAGAGTGTAGGGAAAACTGACCAGCTACAGGGAACACAAGCAGGTGCAAGGTTTCCTGTGTATTAAGATTTGTAGAACCCAGACAGAACCGAAAGCATCAGCCATTTACAGACTAATGAGCGATCTCCAGAAACAATCAGAAACATTGAAACAATCGGGACCAAGACAGACTCCCCGGCGCCAGTTGGAGCTGGACAAAGGCAGGCCAACGAACACCTAGGGCCGGCCCAACGATTAGCGAACAACTCCAGTATTGGAGAAAATCAATGAGAACGAATGAGACCTCGTCCAATTAATTGGGACCAAGTCCGAGGTCCGCTGAAAAGGGCGCGAAGCCCCTGGGACCTATAAGTTTGCGTCCCCAAATTCAGTTCGTTCTTCTTGGCCTTGGCTCTTGACGAGGAGAGACCTGCCTAACAGCTTCTTGGCCTTGGCTCTCAACGACGAGAGACCCGCTGAGCAGCTGCATCAACCCAGTAAGTCTCAGATCAACGCACGCTGTGAGCTGGACGCTCGTAGCTACTATTCCGTACCAGCTCGAAGCCAACAGAATCAGAAACGGGCAAAGGCCATTTTTCCTCTGACCTGGTGGGCCATTCGAAGCTAAGTATAGGCTTTTAGTAATAGTGATAGTTTAGTAAGTAGAGTTTATGCATGAGTAGTGATTGACTGTGTGTATAATAAATGTGTATTGATTTCAAACTTACTAACTGGGGTATTGAGTCATTGATCAGTACTTGGCTTTGAAACTCGTGGTGGTACCTAGCAACTCTAGAGAAAAATCATTAAAACAGAGCAAATTAAGGGAAAGCATAACGAGCAACATTTATTGTCGACCTCTGACGAGACTCGACATAGAAGTGCCCCCCCCCCCCCCTCCGCCACCCCTCCACTCTGAGAGAACCCAAAATTTGAATTAGAATCCAATTGGGAACAGAAATAACCACAAGTGTTCAAGCAGTTCTGATCAATCCTCCAGAATTCGGAAGTGTGTTAATGCATGCGTACTAACAGGGATATCAGGTAAACCTGAGAGATTCTGTTGCGAAAAACTGTCGGGCGTTTGTATTCTGGAAATTAGAGAAAATCGTACCCGTGTTTTCAGCACTGCTTTATTACCCCTTCTTCCAAATATAAAGATAACTCAGCTGGGAAAAATGGCAATGAAGGCAATGGAACGCCTTATGAACCCGGAGGAATTCGTGGTCGCAGCGACCTGTAGAATAGGACAGTGTCCCGTTTGGGTAGATGAGATTAGAAAGTACCTCAAAGGGAAGGGATGGCCCCTTTGGAGCGAATTTTCTGCAAATGAGGAAACAGGTCCCGGGATTATAGGACATACTTAGTGGGAGAACCTGACAGAGATCGATAGGGAGAGCTTCGGGAAAGCTCGCAAGCCGATGGCAATCGTATCCTGTCTGGCACAATTGCGAGGCACAGAGGAGGTCGTTAGGATGCAACGTAGAGAGATAGAGGAGAGATATAGGATGAGTAAAGTCGATGTAAGCGACTTAGAGAAGTAGAAAAGAGAATTAAAAGGGAGGTTGGCAGCAAAAGACAGAGAGGTGGATGATGCCAAGAGGGCACACCAGTCTTGTCTGGCGAACCTAAGCAGCTTCCAAACCCAGTACGACAAGGCCTACCAGGACACACAACGTGCGGTTCTGGTAAGACAAGAAACAGAACAGCAGTTAAAGGCATTGCAGAAGCAGTGCAGTGATTTAAAGGCATCCCTACGAGTACTCCATGCTCCACCACGGAACAGAGGCAGAGCTCGGTAGACCATGCAAAGTGCCAAAATCAAATTGCAGAATTGCAGTCTCTGCTTTCAGTCCAGAATGGCTTTCACACCACATTCAGATCCCAATTAAATGAGGAAAATGATCCCGATTGGCAAGAATTAAATGAAACAGCGCATGGGTATGTATATGGAACATGTATGCAGGAGACGCCCCAGAAAAGAAGAGCACCCCAACCCCCCACAGAACAGGTAGAACACACCCTCATGAATCCGGTAACCACACACCGCAGAGCCGCAGTGGACGGAGACACGGATTTCATGTACACCGTCATCTTAACCGTGACCCAATTACGGGACGCGTGCGAGAAAATCACACCATTCCTCCCCACTTCAGACCCCCACCAATTCTTTGCAAAGGTTAAGCAGCAGGCAACCATGTACGGCCTGGACGAGAGAGAGCAAGTGAAGCTCACATGTTTTGAGCCTAGACCCTTCCATAGAAGCAGCCCTTCCCGACCCACAAAATGTAGGAGGAGGCACCCTAGCAGAGATGCACACAGCGATCCTTGATGCGATCCACTATAACCGAGGAGACCCAGTAGGAGGCCTGAATAGATGCAGGCAAAAGAAGAACGAGGACCCTACAGCATTTGCACGATGCTTGTGGATCCATTTCACAGCGGTTTTCGGAGACTTAGCCCGCGCCCATTTGTGCTCAGATAACATGGCCAAATGGACTCGAATCCTGATCTCTCACGCCACAGAGGCAGGACAGAGAGCTTATGACCCCTCAGATGAGGCCCACAACGAAAAATGGGGTTTAAAAAGGTGGTCCCGCGCTTGGGAGCAATTCGTGCACAATAAAACTGCATTTAGGAAACCCGATAAAGAGCAGGCAAAGGCAGATACACATGCAATTAAAGTTCACCAGAACCCCGCATGGGTAAATGAACGTAGGAACAGCCCATCCCAGAAATCGCAAGAATGTTAAAACTGTGGTCAATTAGGACACCATGCACGAGAGTGCAATACCCCGCAGAAAGTACAGAGAGCCCAACAGACAGGCACACTAAATATGAATAGGACACAGCCTTTTCATAGTGTCAGCGCCAGTTCAGACCAGGCAGACATGAACGGCACAGACTAACGGTTTTCGGGCTCCCCAACTTAGGTCTGCGACACCCTTTGGGAGAGGTCCGGCCGACCGGTCATTGCAGCAAAAGTGCGAGGTCAGCCCGTTGAATTTCTTTGGGACACAGGAGGGTCCCGCACCACAATTAATTCCTCCACCATGTTTCAGAAAGACACGAGGCCCACTACAGACACCATCACCCTCAGCGGCTTTACAGGCCACTCACAGCAGGGATACATCGCAGCCCCTGTATCCATTCAGATTTGGCAATACAACGACCAAACACCCCATAGTTTTAGATGATCTACCCCACACAGCAGAACACATTTTGGGAATCGATTTTATGAGCTCCCACAATCTTTCATTCGATCCAGTAAACAAATGTGTCTGGAAAATGGCGAAAACAGCAAGAGCCCCCGCCACGCTCACAGTAGGAGATTATGCAAATAGGATGAGCAGAGTGGGCGAAGACTGGTTCGACACAACGACAATTTGATCGGACAAACAGGTTTGGGCAATTCTGCAGGAACACAGTGCAGCGTTTGCACAGCGCAAGCACGACTGTGGCAGTATGGCTGGCTCTGTGCAGATTACAGGTCCTGACCCCAGACCCTAGAAACAATACGGATTTCCCAAAGAGGCAGAGGGAGAAATCTCAGCTTATTCAAACACTGCGTACTAAGATCAGTAGCCTCCACTAATAATGCCCCGATTTGTTCAGTTAGAAAACCAGATAGATGATGGCGACTGACCATTGATTACCGGGAAATTAACAAAGTGACCCCAGCAGCAACCCCCACTGTAGTCACAAGTCCCGAGACCATGCTCAAACCCGGACTCCAGTCACGATATTTTACGGTTTTGGACATTAGTAATGGCTTCTGGTCCATTCCATTGGCTAAAGCGTGCCAGTATAAATTTTCATTCAGTTTCTGAGGACAGCAGTATACATGGACATGCCTTCCACAAGGATTCCACAACTCCCCCTCCATTTTCCACAGACAGCTGGCAAATGGGTTATCTAAATTTTCCTTTCCCGAATGTCTGCTCCAGTACGTAGACTACCTGTTACTGCAGACAGACACACAGACAGAGCACATCTCGCCTCCAGCAGAACTCCTAGGACTCCTGAAAGACATTGGATGTAAGATCAACAACAAGAAGTCTCAAATTTTGGAAGAAAAGGTGATATGTTTGGGAACAATTATCACGCCTGGTAAACGCGAGATCGAGCATAAAAGGACTGACTCGATTGCCAAATTGCCCCTTCCCCACAACGTCTCAGCCCTCCGATTATTTTTAGGTCTGGTTGGCTACTGCCGAAACCATATCGACTGTTTCACCACAAAAGCAGCGCCCCTATCCGACCTTCCTGTGGAGCAAGGATTTTCTGCCTGTGAAAGGCACATGCTCGCAGTTTTTTGGGCAGTTCAGTATTTTTCACACATAACAGGACTCAACCCCATCACAATCCTCACGGAACACACCACAACCCAGCTTTTATTAGACGGACGACTTAAGGATGGCATAGTCAGCCAAATCCGAGCAGCCCGTTGGACCATTCTTTTACAGGGACGGGACATTATCGTTAAAATGACAAAAAACCCACACTTTCCTTGCAGACAATTAACAGTACCCAGGCACCCGTCATAAATGTGAGATTATCTCACCACACCACGACACAGGCCACATCATCGCGTAAACACCTCCCAGAAATATAGGTAGTTCACCCCAGAGACCGCAGCCCACAGACAAGTGCGCACCCCTGAGGATATATGTGGATGGCTCTTCCACGGTACTGGACGGTAAACGTATAACAGGATGCGGAATTTATGTAGAGGACGCGCAGGAACACGGCCAAGAGGAAATTTCACTGATGTTGCCAGGACACTTAGGCTCGCAGGCAGCAGAACTGGCAGAAATTGCATGCATAGTAGGTCACCCCGCTTCGTTCCCCAGCCCAGCAGACATATTCTCGGACAGCTTGTATGTCCGCAACAGCTGACCGGAATTCCTACCCCTGTGGGAAGCAACAGGATTTGTTTCTGCAGACGACAAACCCCGACCATCAACCCCATTACACCGCCATATTTTAAAACAGGCAAAGGACAGGAAATATGGCATCATAAAAGTTCGCAGTCACCACCGTTCATCCCCACCTGGAAATGTAAAAGCTGATGCACTAGCTAAAAGCACGTTCCAGGCATGGTTATTTTTGGAACCCCACGAAAGCGTCCCAGTACACGCAGTTCAGGCCTCACAGACCAACAGCCATGATTTAACGCAGGCCCAGCGACAAGATGAAAAGCTCAAGGAAGTTTTAAAGGGAAACTTCCCAGCCACTTAAGACATATTTAGGAATTTTCAGACCACACATGACTAGGTGATCCTGAAGGATAGTCTTTATGTAGTTCCTGAGCAGGACAGGAATCAACGCATTTGTTTGTTCCATGACAGACATGGACACCAGGGAATTGAGCCCACTGCAGCCCACCTCGGTCAGCTCTGTTGGTGCCCAAATTTAAAAGCAGACATCACCCACTACGTTAAGAATTTCTTGATCTGTGCCCAAAACAATCCGGACAGATATGCATAAAAAGCTGAACTTAGCCACACCTGCCCCGTTAATGGCCCATGACTTGATGACTTGGTGCACAGGAACCAAATGTTAAAGGCCTTCAATATAACCACTTGTGTAACAGTGCTTCAGAAAAATGCAGTGGTACTACGAACAAATTAATAATAATAATAATAATAATATTAATTAATGGCCCATGGACTAACCTCCAGATTGACTTTATTGCCTTGCAGAAATGGATACAAATATGTGTTGGTGGTTATCGACACATTTACAAAATGGGTAGAGGTATTCCCGTCAAGAACTAATACAGCGAAGATCACAGCCAAATTTCTGACCCACCACATCATTATGAGATGGGGACTCCCCCGAAGCATAGAATCCGACCAACGCTCCCATTTCACGGTACGTGTTATGAAAAACGTCCTGACAATATTTGGCATTAACCAAAAATTTCACATCGCATACCACCCCCAGTCAAGCGCTATTGTCGAGAGAATGAATCGGACACGAAAAGCCACCCTCAGAAAAATGGTTCTACAAAACAACAGCACATGGGACTCAGTTCTCCTATTTGCCCTCATGTTTTTACGGAACACGGTATCCACGTCCACTGGACACACCCCCACACTCTCATGACCGGACGCCCCATGAAAGGCACGGAATATTTATTAGGTTTAGACTTGACCAGTCCCGAAGTCCCACCAGAACTCTGTGCGACAGCTTGTAGATAAGGTCAAAACGGCTCAGCTAGCAACTGCCGTAAAACTAGGCACCAGAAAGTAACAGAGCAAGGCTTGTTTCGACAAGACAGTGCATGCGCCTGAGTTTTCAGTAGGGCAGCAGGTTAGGCTATCCCTTTACAACCCCAGCACATTCCTGACACCCAAGTACTCAGGTCCGTACTCTATTTCGGACAAGTTGCACAAAATAAAATACCCCAACGGAAAGACTGCGTGGTTTCATATTAACCAGCTCAAGGCATATGGCTCGCAGTCCAACCACGCACACCACATCCTGCTCGCCGCAGCTGAAGACCACGCCCCGCCCAAAGAAAATGCATTCCTACCCTCTCCCAGCCCATCCAGCCCATCCACGGACTCGACCACGACTCCGTCCCCTGACTCTCGACTCTGCCTCTCCACGCCCACCGACTTCAGCAGCAGCGACAGTGACTGCGAAAACACTGACGACGGCCACAGCACACCTCGGTACCATCCCCCTTTAACAGCCCCCACACCCAGCGACTCTGAGCACAATTCGAGTGTTCTCTTCGAGATCACATACATTAAAGCCCCAGACCCAGGCCCACCGCCCGAGGTTGTCGACCCCGACTCCTGCACCTCCCAATTTGACTCACGTATACGGCACCGCGACAATTCGTTCAGGCTCATAAGGAACGATGAGATGAATCCCAGGTCACACCACGCAGCTTTGGCGAAACTTATACAGACAAGAGTATGGCAGCCGGGAGAAGATGATGATATTGAGTCTGACTCCCACCACGCGAATCCTCTTGCGACCCAGTTCGCAACAGATAACTGAGGTGTCCTGATGATGTTTTAAAAAGGAACCACTAGAGACAAACGGTGTCCTTTCTAATGGAACCTGCACGATATTCGTTGCATGTTTGTTTGTTTGTGTTTGTCACATGTTCTTTGTTTGAATTTAAACAGACTTCCACAGCCCCACGCCAAATGTGTCCGCAGATACCTCTGAGAACTTGCCAGAAAGCTTATCAGCCGAAACCGCTGTGAACCTTCCAAAACCCAGTTCGTAATTGCTCTTCCGATTCAACGGTAGAGGCAATACTGCAACCCCCACGATTATTACATTCTTGCCCGTTCTTGCCGGTTACTCAGGCAGTGGAGAAACGGCACTTACCCCCGCCCTGTCTGATGACCCCCCTCTGGTCAGCCAATCTTGGGTAGAGCACAGCCCGACCTACCCGGGGATCCCATCCAACTCTTACCCGCCCATACGCACCTCATTTTGGTGCTTTTGTTTCAAAAGTTTCTGTTTTGTTTCATGGAAACTGTTTGGTTGCTTCCCCTCATGCTATTTACATCCTCAAACATTGGGATGGTAAATCGCACAGGCTGCGAGACGGCTTGCACTGTTTCAGTATTTTTCGTCTGTCTTGTCGTGAAATTCGATTTTTTTTTAAATGAGGGAGTCACAGATGGTGACCAATTATAAAGGGCAATTGGCACTAAAGGACAGACAGACTAACACACGAGATCTTATGCAAGATAATAACAGATATTATGCTTGTATTCACAGAATTCCAGAAGCTCCAGGACAAGAAGAGTAGAAAGAAGAGAGATGACAAGATGAAGACGACCTCCATCTTTGTTGCTGTAATTATAATATGCATCTGGTTGCGCACAAACGCGAACCCCTTCACCCCACCCCACAGGCCGTCAATGATTCACTCCCCCATAGCACACAAAGCCCAGTAACGATTAACAGGACCCTGACATGGTGTGATAAATTAATCACATGGTATTCACTTTCGTATGTTGTCGAAGCACTTCTAGCATTGGCGATACCCTGCAGCATCGTGCAGACTATTCGCATGAAGAAATAGCGAAGGAGAGCCGACCGCTCGTGCACCCCGCTATATAGAATAAGATCCCCTATTTTCGGTTTGCACCAGGCCCTCGAACTCCTTGACATGGAATATAGAACATTCGTTTTGTTTGTGCGTCTTCATTTGTAAATAAATAAATGTGTTCATTGTAAAACTCTGTGTTTGACTGCCAAACCAGAGGAACATTTGAATGCTGCTATTTGTAAAGTTAGGAAGTTAGTATATTTGAATGATTTAAGTGAAAATAGTTTATTGAGGATAGTTAGGGGTTCCATTTTTGTTGTTTTGTAATACATGTCCTTAAATGACATAGCACCCCCGTAGAGTTTTGATGATGTGTATGTAAAATTGTTAGTTCAATTTTATTGCATAGTTAGGGTCAGAGTAGAGCCTAATCATGAGTGTCCGCTTGGTCAGAGGCCGAAGACATCGCAGTAATGTGATCCTTCATGCTTCGCATTGAGGATCGCAAGGAGAGAGTGGAGCCACCTGGGGTGGCCACGTCCTGATTCCAAAATGGATGCCCGTAAAGAGTGCAGGGAAAATTGGCCAGCTACAGGGAACACAAGCAGCTTCAAAGTTTCCTGTGTATTAAGATTTGCAGAACCCAGACAGAACCGAAACCAATAGCTATTTAGATACTATTGAGCGATTCCCAGAAACACTCAGAAACATTGAAACAATCGGGACCAAGACAGACTTCCCGGCGCCGGTGGGAGATGGGATAAAGGCAGGCCAACGAACATCTAGGGCCCGCCCAACGATCAGGGAACAACTCCAGTATTGGAGAAAATCCAATTAATTGGGACCAAGTCCGGGGTCCACCCAAAAGGGCGCGAAGCCCCTAAGACCTATAAGATAGCGTCCCCAAGTGCAGTTTGTTCTTCTTGGCCTTGGCTCTTAACGAGGAGAGACCCGCCTAACAGCTTCTTGGCCTTGGCTCTCAACGAGGAGAGACCTGCCTGGCAGCTGCATCAATCAAGTAAGTCTCTGATCAACGCACGCTACGAAATAGACGTTCCTAGCTACTATTCCGTACCAGCTCGACGCCTACAGAATCAGAAACGGACAAAGGCCATTGTTCCTCTGACCTGGTGGGCCGTTCGAAGCTAAGTATAGGCTTTTAGTAATAGTGATAGTTTAGTAAGTAGAGTTTATGCATGAGTAGTGATTGACTGTGTGTATATTAAATGTGTATTGATTTTAACCTTACTAACTGGTGTATTGAGTTATTGATCACTACTTGGCTTTGAACTTCGTGGTGGTACCTGGCGACTCAAGAGCAAAGGTTATTAAACAGAGCAAATTAAGTGAAAGCATAACGAGCAACAAGAGAGACACACTTACAATTGCAACAGAATCTTTAAATGTTCACAGTTACAGAAGCAGTTACGACCCAGAGTGCAGTGAAACCACCCAAAGCAACACACTGACAATTGGAACTGAATCCGTGAATGGCCGGAATTGCAGAGGCATCTACAGCCCAGAGTGCAGTGGCACCAGCCAGAGAGACACACTGACAATTGGAACTGAATCAATGAATGGTTACAGCCGAGTGAGTGATGTCACTAAAACAATGTGAGATCGAGAGACGGGACTGATGGTGTATGAGTGGACGGCATCCTTTCTGTTATTGTTAGTTGATCAATGTGATCAACACAGTCCCTTCTTTGGAAAGAGGTCACTTAATCAAAATAATATTTTCCATCACTGAACTCAATGTCGTAATACCTTTGTTCATATCCTCAAAAATAGATTGAAGGATTTTGCAACCTCAACATCCCTGAGGTGGACCCACAGGGTATAAATTAAAGACTTTGGGAATGTATAACCTCAGAGTTTCAGACAGAGAGACTGTCAGCAGCACGAAGAGACACATCACTTCACACTGAACATGCTTTATCCAATTGATATTGCTGAGAAAATATTCTACCCAATCCTCGCTATTGTTGGAGTTCCTGGTAAGTGACTATCACCATTGAAGTTGTGAAAATATATGTGTGAGCAGCTCTTTGATTTCAAACTGTGTCTGAAAATGTTTAATGCTGATCACGTGCTCACTGTTATACAGACACCTGATCAACAATATCATTGCATTCCTTTTGGGGGCCATTCTAACTCAGCATGTTGTCCTCCTGCCCACATTTCTGTCCTTGGCCTGCTGCAAGTTTCCAGTGAGGCCCAACGTGAGCTGGAGGAGCAGCATCTCATACTCCAATGAGGCACGTTACAGCACTCAGGACTCAGCATTGAGATGGACAACTTTAGAGTGGGGTCTTTCTCCTCCATCTTATCAACTTGTTTTGCTCTGACCCATTTATTAATCTAGTGCAACGGGTCCGAATCTGGAGAGGGTCGATTGCTGACACTGGAATCCTGTGGAAAGTCCAATACTGGAGAGGGAATATTACAGAGAAAAGATTGTCAGGGATAGTTTCTAAACCGGAAGAGGATGCATTCACGGGAATAGTGTGATCTGGGCATGTTCGGAACTTGACGAATGAGCGCACTTCGGGGAGGATGCCTTACGGTTGGCTCAACCTGTGAAGGGTGCGCCCTGGGAATGTTCTGGAGACTGGACAGCCTCTATTAGTAAAATGATTATGAACTGGGGAGGTCCTGCGCCTGTTTCATTTTTCCATTGATCAAGGCGGATTCCAATAATCCAGGTGTGGTGCCGAACTCCATCAGGATTCCAATACAGGGGACGGTCCAATCTGGCGTTTGATCCAATAATTGGGAATGAGGGAAGGATGACAATCGGTGCTATATTTCTATCCTACTTGTGACACCTGGCCAGTCTGATTTAATCCTGTAAATCAGATTAATTGAGAAATGTAACATCTCCCAACGGTATTTGAATTATGAGCATTTTCCGACCACTGCCATCAAATTAACAAGGCTGCAATTCACAGTTTCTGCCTTACCCTGCTTAAACACAATTCCTGCTTTACTCTCTGCAATTCTAATCTCCCACTCCTCCACCAACATCCTGCCCTATTAGGTTATGGCTGCTGTTCAGTAAAGAAGCAAGAGTCCTGCTCTTTTCCCCATACTCCTTTATTTTTCTTGAGCACACTGTAGACAAAACTCTATCACAACACCAAACAAGTGCCACCTGCAACCTCTTTACATATCAGTATCAATTATTGGATACTTAAAATCAATAAGAAATCTCATTGTCATGTCTCTTAACCCATTCCTTAAGGTCCCCCACGACCCACCCGCTGCCCAGTTTATTGTTGCTGAGCTCCTGTACTCACTGTCGGCTAAAACACAGCGAATGTGCAATCAGTAATCTCCAGGTTGTTCTTCCTTCTATCTTTTCCAGTTAATTTACTGGGAATTGCAGTTCTGTGTCGGGGAAAGTGTAGCCTCTCTACATGCACCACTCGCTACCTGGTGGCCATGGCAACAGCAGATCTGCTGTTTATTATCACTCATCCCATACTGACCTTCATCAATGACTATTATTTCCCCTGGAGTTTCCTGTCCCTCACCCCTGTGTGCAGTGTTAACAATGCCCTGCTGTCTACATCCAGAGACTGTTCTGTGTGGTTCACCCTCACTTTCTCCTTTGATCGATTTGTGGCCATTCGCTGCCAGAAACTGAAAACTAAATATTGCACGGGGAAAACTGCGGCTGTGGTTCTGTCAACAAGTGGCCTCCTGCTCTCTGTCAAAAACATCCCCATATACTTTAAATATGAACCTGGCGTGATAATAGACAATGTGCTGTGGCTCTGTCAGACAAAGAGAAGCTTTTTCACTGACCGTGGGTGGGTCGTATTTCTCTGGTTTGATCAGATTTTAAACCCACTGATCCCATTCTTTTCAATCCTGTTGATCAACGCTCTGACAGTCAGACACATTTTACTCACCAGTCGAGTCCGGAAGTCACTGAGGGCTCAGAGTCAGGGACAGAATCGCAGAGACCCAGAGATGGAGAACAGAAGAAAGTCAATAATTTTGCTCTTCAGCATTTCAGGAGCTTTCATTCTCCTCTGGACGGTGTATGTTGTAACATTTTTCTATTTGCAGTTGAATGAATTATATTACCTCACCAATCCCCAATATAATTTACAAGAAGTCGGATATATGTTGCAGGGTTCAAGTTGCTGAACAAACACATTTATTTACATGGTGACTCAGTCCAGGTTCAGAGAGCAGATCAAGATCATGATGAAATACCCAGTCGCATCAATCATTGAATTAACAAATAAACAATCCTGACTGACAGCCCCTCTACCAATCAGAGGCTCCGTTTTCAGACTGACAGCGGCACCATCCAATCACGGAGCTATTGCGCATGAGACACAGACATCTCAACAAATCAGGGAGCTCAGTCTGTGACTGGGAAACGCCACAACCTATCAGGGAGTCTGAACACAATGATAATTCTATCCTACTGGACAGGAATGTTGAGCCTGTGGGATGGCAGTTTCTGAGTGACTTTCTCACATTAAGTTACACGACAGAGTGCCTTTGACAACATTTGCAGCACTTCCAAAATCTCAGATACATTACTGTCTGTATTGTGTGAGTCCAGCTTTGAAATATCTGCACATTTGAATCTTCCACTGTTTATGTCTTCTCATAAATTCGAAAGAACACGGTTCAGCCCGTTTTTTATTCGGAAGTGCTTCAACTTACATTTCCCGACACTGAAACACATCCACCAGTTTTGTCCATTCACAAAACATGAATATCTTTGAGAAATTTGATGTTTCGAGCTGCACTGCTCACAATGTGTCCACTGTTTTGTGTCATTGGCAAACAAGGATGTGTGGCTTTCCATCAAATTGTCTTTAAAATGCATGTATGTGTTTGCCTGAGTATGTGTGTGGGTGCATTGTTTATGCATGTCCTTTCGTCTGCAGGTGTGTTATTTTGTGTGTTCGTGTGATTGTATTTGTGTGATTGTGTGTGTTGATGTGTATGTGCATTTGTGTGTGTTTATGTGTGCAAACCTATGTGTGTCAGCGTGTTTGTGTGCATGTGTGTTGTGTATGTATGTGTGTTTGTTGTGTGTGTCTGTGCCTGTTTGTGCAGGTCTGTGCTAGCGTGTCTGTCGGTGTGACTATTTGAATGCGTGTGCAAGAGTTTGTTGTGTGTGATTGGGTGTGGTTTGTGCAGGTGCGGTTTTGTGTGCGCGTGCACAGATCGGTGTGAATGTGAGTGTTTATTCACGTGTGTGTCAGTGTGTTTGTGTGCATTTGTGTGTGTGAGTATGTCTGCGTGTGTGATTTTTGTTTTTATCTCCATGTTTGTGTGTGCGTGTGTTTGTATGTGTCTGCATGTGTGTTTGTGTGTGTGTTTGTGAGTTTGTTTGCATGCGTGTGTGTGTTTTTGTGTGTATGTGTACGCATTTGTTTGAACATGTTTGCACGTCTGTGTGCGTGAGCATACATCTGTTTGCGTGAGAGTACGTGTTTGCGTGCGGGTATACATGTGTTTGTGTGTGTGCACGTGCCTCTCTGCATTTGTGCGTGCTTGTGTTTGTGTGTGTGCATGTGATTTTGTGTGTGTGTTTGTGTGCATATGTGTGAGTGTGTTTGTATGCGTGTGTTTCTGCCTGTGTGTGCGTGTTAGTGTGTGCCTGCATCTGTGTGTGCGTGTGTGTACATGAATTTGTTTGTGTGTACGTGCTGGTGTATGTGAGTGTGTTGTGCTTTTGTGTGTAGATGTTTGTGTTTGGTTGTGCATGTATGTTTAGAACATAGAAAAATACAGCACACAACAGGCCCTTCGGCCCACGATGGTGTGCCGAAACTTTGTCCTAGATTAATCATAGATTATCATAGAATTTACAGTGCAGAAGGAGGCAATTCGGCCCATCGAGTCTGCACCTGCTCTTGGAAAGAGCACCCTACCCAAGATCAACACCTCCACCCTATCCCCATAACCCAGTAACCCCACCCACCATTAAGGCTAATTTCGGACACTAAGGGCGATTTATCATAGCCAATCCACTGAACCTGCACATATTTGGACTTTGGGAGGAAACCGGAGCACCCGGAGGAAATCCACGCACACACGGGGAGGATGTGCAGACTCCGCACAGACAATGACCCAAGCCGGAATCGAACCTGGGACCCAGGAGCTGTGAAGCATTCTACCGTAATCCATGTAGCAAATCATAGCCGCTTGAAGTTCCCTAATATTTCCGACTCAACTTCTTCCAAAGGCAGTCCATTCCATGCCACCATTACTCTCTGCGTAAATAACCTACCTCTGACATCCCCCTATATCTTCCACAACTCGCATTACATTTATTTTCCTTCTCAATGGTTTGTTCCACCAGGGCAAAAAGTCTCTGACTGTCTACTCTATCTATTCCCCTGATCATCTTATAAACCTCAATCTAGCATCCTCAACCTTTCCTCATAAGACATACTCTCCATTCCAGGCAACATCCTGGTAAATCTCCTTTGCACTTTTTCCAAAGCGTCCACATCCTTGTTAAAATGAAGCGACCATAACTGCACACTGTACTCCAAATGTGGCATTACCAAGGTTTTGTACAGCTGCATCATCACCTCACGGCTCTCAAATTCAATCCCTCTGCTAATGAACGCTAGCGCACCATAGGCCTTCTTCACAGCTCTATCCACTTGAGTCGGGTATAGAAAGGAGGTGTTGCGAGCCGCACATGATGTACCAGTGGGTGGTCATTTGGAAATAAGGAAAACCCAAAGTAAAATCCAGAAACGTTTTTATTGGCCTGGACTACATAAAGATGTATTTAGATTTTGTCAATCATGTCACACATGTCAAGTGATAGGGAAACCCTAAGCAGTGATAAATGCAGAGCCCAAATTACGCATTCCAGCATTTGGGGAACCTTGTGCCAGAGTCCTAATTGATTGTGTCGGACCACTTCCTGAAACAAAAAGTGAGAATCAATGTCCTTTTACTATAATGCATGTGTCTACTAGGTTTCCAGAGGCCATTCCAGTACGTAATATTGCAGCTAAAGGTATTGTGGAGGAGTTACTTAAATTATTTACTAGATAAGGACTTCCCACCGAAATTCAATCGGATCAAGGATCTGATTTTACTTCAAAGTTATTCAAAGAAGTTATGGATAGCTTCGGAATAAAACAATTTAAATCAACTGCATATCATCCAGAATCGCAGACCGCGTTAGAAAGGTGGAATCAGACATTAAAGACAATGTTGGGGGCTTATTGTCAAGATTATCTCGAGGATTGGGATAAAGGAATGCCATTCATATTGTTTGCAATTAGAGATGCACCTAATGAGTCTACCAAATTTAGTCCTTTTGAACTTATTTTTGGTCATGAGGGAAGAGGACCACTTTAATTGATTAAGGAAAAATTGGTGTGTGAGTAAACGGAAATTCTAGTATTGGAATACGTGTCACATTTTAGGAAACGATTAAATAGAGCAGGTGAATTGGCTAGATAACATTTGAAACTTGCCGAAAATGTGATGAAACGGGTAGCGGACAAGACATCCAAAGTTCGTAGTTTTGTCAGTGGGGATAAAGTTTTAGTGTTGATACCTGTGGTATGTGAGCCTTTAAAAGCTATGTTTTGTGGACCGTATCAGATGGAAAGGAAGTTAAGTGAGGTGAATTATGTGGTACAAACACCAGATAGCAGGAAGACCCACCGAGTGTGTCATGTGAATATGCTTAAACGGTACTTTTAATAGGAAGGGGAGAAAATTGAAGTTTTCATGATTCTAACTCGAAGTGACGAACCAAATCCAGATGACTGAATTTGACACACCTCAAAATAAATTGGAAAATGAGGATGTTCTTAAAAATTGAGATGAATTGTTAAATTACCTTCCAGAGGAAAAACGAACTGACCTGAAAGAGTTATTGATATCACATGGGCAGGTTTGCAGAGATAAATTGGGAAGTACTAAAATGGCTATACATGATGGAGATGTGGGAAATGCTGCTCCTATCAAACAGCATCCATATAGACTTAATCCTTTAAAATTAGCACAGGTTAACAGAGAGATTGAGAGTATGCTGAAAATGGCATAATTGAAGTGTGTTGCAGCCAATGGAGCCCCCCACAGTAATGGTACCTAAACCAGACGGTACCCAACGGTTGTGTGTGGACTATCGAATGGTGAATACAGTTACAAGAACGGACTCTTACCCTATACCAATTTTGGACGATTGCATTGAGAATGTGGACAATCTGCTTTTATTTCCAACTTCCAGACGTGGAAAGAAGATTTAAAACGTCGCATGGATTTCTTCGATCGACTTCAGGCGGCGGTTTTGGTGATGAACCTCGCCGGAATTGATTTTGGAGAAGCCCGAATCACTTTCCTTGAGGTGATACCCTCAAGACGAAGGGAAATAATGCGATTTCTCAGCATGAGTGGATTTGATCGAACTGTTGTGCAAACGATTTGTGGCGTGATTACTCCACTGATGGACTTGCTAAAGAAACGTCAAACATTTCAATGGACAGCGGACTTTCAACAGGCAGTTATATAACTGTATATAACTGTCTGTAACTCTCACAGTATATAACTGTCTTTAACTCTCACTGTGGATAACTGTTTGTAACACTAACTGTATATGACTGCCTGAAATCTGTGATAACGGACGCTCCTGTATTGGAGAATTGCAAGGGAATCTGTGATCAGATTGAACGGAAGTATCCAATTTTAAAGAGAATTTCCGAAACGTAGAGGAATGGATGGATTGTGCATTGACTCTCGTTCAAAGAGACTGTCAATCGAGAAGGATTTCCTTTAAAGGAAGAAGAACAGTAAAGATGGAGCAGGGTTTGAGGGAATATCAGGTAAGCTCTTCCTTTATTTTTCTTTTTCTTTTTTTTTTGTTAATCTAGAGGTGATGTCAGGGAAGGCAGTACAATGCTCCTCCTGCAGAATGTTTGAGGTGAGGGACACCGTCAGTGTCCCTGCTGATTTCATCTGTGGGAAGTGCACCCAACTCCAGCTCCTCAAAAACCGTGTTAGGGACCTGGAGCTTGAGCTGGATGAACTTCGGATCATTCGGGAGGCAGAGGGGGGTCATAGATAGGAGCAAAAGGGAAGTAGTTACACCAAAGACTGGAGATAGATGTGTAACTGTAAGAGGGACTGGGAAGAAGCAGTCAGTGCAGGGACCCCCTGCGGTCGTTCCCCTGAGTAACAAGTATACCGTTTTGGATACTTGTGGGGGGGGGGGGACTTACCAGGGTTAAGCCATGGGGTACGGGCCTCTGGCACGGAGTCTGTCCCTGTTGCTCAGAAGGGAAGGGGGAAAGGAGTAGAACATTAGTAATTGCGGACTCAATAGTCAGGGGCACAGATAGGAGATTTTGTGGGAGCGAGAGAGACTCACGTTTGGTATGTTGCCTCCCAGGTGCAAGGATACGTGATGTCTCGGATCGTGTTTTCCGGGTCCTTAAGGGGGAGGGGCAGCAGCCCCAAGTCGTAGTCCACATTGGCACTAACGACATAGGTAGGAAAGGGGACAAGGATGTCAGACAGGCCTTTAGGGAGCTAGGATGGAAGCTCAGAGCGAGAACAAACAGAGCTGTTATCTCTGGGTTGTTGCCCGTACCACGTGATAGTGAGATGAGGAATAGGGAGAGAGCAATTAAACACGTGGCTACAGGGATGGTGCAGGCGGGAGGGATTCAGATTTCTGGATAACTGGTGCTCTTTCTGGGGAAGGTGGGACCTCTATAGACGGGATGGTCTACATCTGAACCTGAGGGGCACCAATATCCTGGGGGGGGGGATTTGTTAGTGCTCTTTGGGGGCGGGGGGGGTTCAAACTAATTCAGCAGGGGCATGGGAACCTGGATTGTAGTTTTGGGGTACGGGAGATTGAGAGTATAGAGGTCAGGAGCACAGATTTTACTTCGCAGGAGGGTTCCAGTGTTCAGGTAGGTGATTTGAAGTGTGTCTACTTCAATGCCAGGAGTATACGAAATAAGGTAGGGGAACTGGCAGCATGGTTTGGAACCTGGGACTTCGATGTTGTGGCCATTTCAGAGACATGGATAGAGCAGGGACAGGAATGGTTGTTGCAGGTTCCGGGGTTTAGGTCTTTTAGTAAGCTCAGAGAAGGGGGCAAAAGAGGGGGAGGTGTGGCGCTGCTAGCCAAGGACAGTATTACGGTGGCGGAAAGGATGCTAGATGGGGACTCTTCTTCCGAGGTAGTATGGGATGAGGTTAGAAACAGGAAAGGAGAGGTCACCCTGTTGGGAGTTTTCTATAGGCCACCTAATAGTTCTCGGGATGTAGTGGAAAGGATGGCGAAGATGATTCTGGAAAAGAGCGAAAGTAACAGGGTAGTTGTTATGGGAGACTTTAACTTTCCAAATATTGACTGGAAAATATATAGTTCGAGTACATTAGATGGGTCGTTCTTTGTACAATGTGTGCAGGAGGGTTTCCGGAAACAATATGTTGACGGACCAATAAGAGGCGAGGCCACGTTGGATTTGGTTTTGGGTAATGAACCAGGCCAGGTGTTAGATCTGGAGGTAGGTGAGCACTTTGGAAACAGTGACCACAATTCGGTGACCTTTACGTTAGTGATGGAAAGGGATAAGTATACCCCGCAGGGCAAGAGTTATAGCTGGGGGAAGGGCAATTATGATGCCATTAGACATGATTTAGGATGTGTAGGTTGGAGAAGTAGGCTGCAAGGGTTGGGCTCACTGGATATGTGGAGCTTGTTCAAGGAACAGCTATTGCATGTTCTTGATAAGTACGTACCAGTCAGGCAGGGAGGAAGGGGTCGAGCGAGGGAACCGTGGTTTACCAAAGAAGTGGAGTCTCTTGTTAAGAGGAAGAAGGAGGTCTCTGTGAAGATGAGGCGTGAAGTTTCAGTTGGGGCGCTTGATAGTTACAAGGAAGCGAGGAAGGATCTAAAGAGAGAGCTAAGACGAGCAAGGACGGGACATGAGAAGTCTTTGGCAGGTAGGATCAAGGAAAACCCAAAAGCTTTCTATAGGTATGTCAGGAATAAAAGAATGACTAGGGTAAGAGTAGGGCCAGTCAAGTACAGTGGTGGGAATTTGTGTGTGGAGGCTGAGGAGATAAGCGAGATACTAAATTAATACTTTTCGTCAGTATTCACTCAGGAAAAAGATAATGTTGTGGAGGAGAATGCTGAGATCCAGGCTATTAGAATAGATGGCATTGAGCTGCGTAGGGAACAAGTGTTGGCAATTATGGACAAGGTGAAAATAGATAAGTCCCCGGGGACTGATGGGATTTATCCTAGGATTCTCTGGGAAGCCAGGGAAGAGATTCCTGAGCCTTTGGCTTTGATTTTTATGTCATCATAAGCTACAGGAATAGTGCCAGAGGACTTGAGGATAGCAAATATGGTCACTTTGTTCGAGAAGGGGAGTAGAGATAACCCCGGTAACTATAGGCCGGTGAGCCTCACGTCTGTTGTGGGTAAAGTCTTGGAGAGGATTGTAAGAGATACGATTTATAATTTCTAGATTGGAATAATATGATTAGGGATAGTCAGCATGGTTTTGTGAAGGGTAGGTCATGCCTCACAAACCTTATCGAGTTCTTTGAGAAGGTGGCTGAACAGGTAGACGAGGGTAAAGCAGTCGATGTGGTGTATATGGATTTCAGTAAAGCGTTCGATAAATTCCCCACGGTCGTCTATTGCAGAAAATACGGAGGCTCGGGATTGAGGGTGATTTAGAGATGTGGATCAGAAATTGGCTAGTTGAAAGAAGACAGAGGGTGGTGGTTGATGGCAAATGTTCAGAATGGAGTTCAGTTACGAGTGGCGTACCACAAGGATCTGTTTTGGGTCCGTTGCTGTTTGTAATTTTTATAAATGACCTAGAGGACGGCACAGAAGGTTGGGTGAGTAAATTTGCAGACGACACTAAAGTCGGTGGCGTTGTAGACAGTGTGGAAGGATGTTGCAGGTTACAGAGGGACATTGATAAGCTGCAGAGCTGGGCTGAGAGGTGGCAAATGGAGTTTAATGTAGAGAAGTGTGAGGTGATTCACTTTGGAAAGAATAACAGGAATGCGGAATATTTGGCTAATGGTAAAATTCTTAGCAGTGTGGATGAGCAGAGCGATCTCGGTGTCCATGTACATAGATCCCTGAAAGTTGCCACCCAGGTTGATAGGGTTGTGAAGAAGGCCTATGGTGTGTTGGCCTTTATTGGTAGAGGGATTGAGTTCCGGAGCCATGAGGTCATGTTGCAGCTGTACAAAACTCTGGTACGGCCGCATTTGGAGTATTGCGTACAGTTCTGGTCGCCTCATTATAGGAAGGACGTGGATGCTTTCGAACGGGTGCAGAGGAGATTTACCAGGATGTTGCCTGGTATGGAGGGAAAATCTTATGAGGAAAGGCTGATGGACTTGAGGTTTTTTCCGTTAGAGAGAAGAAGGTTAAGAGGTGACTAAATAGAGGCATACAAAATGATCAGAGGGTTAGACAGGGTGGACAGTGAGAGCCTTCTCCCGCGGATGGAGGTGGCTAGCACGAGGGGACATAGCCTTAAATTGAGGGGTAATAGATATAGGACAGACGTCAGAGGTAGGTTTTTTACGCAAAGTGTGGGGAGGCCGTGGAATGCCCTACCTGCAACAGTAGTGAACTCGCCAACATTGAGGGCATTTAAAAGTTTATTGGATAAGCATATGGATGATAATGGCATAGTGTAGGTTAGATGGCCTTTAGTTTTTGACTTCCCATGTCGGTGCAACATCGTTGGGCCGAAGGGCCTGTACTGCGCTGTATCGTTCTATGTTCTATGGACTTTATTATTATGCCTGTTGGCGTGTGTTGTTTTTTTGTGAAATGAAGAAGTATATTTACTGTGTACATGTCATCGTGGATGGTGCAAAAGTGAAAAGTGGAACCATTTTGAAGTTGATGGTTTCTTTTTTCTTGGGGGGCGGTGTCATGTGAGAGCACCTTTAAGAAATGCATGTTTAAGCAATGTATCTTTAAGAAATGGAGCAGCTCATATTATTGAAGTGATGTCACAGGATGGGGATAGCTGAGTTCAGCTCTCTTCTGCTTTTTGGGATTTTTTAGTTTCAGTTTGAGAGAGAGCAGCTGAAAAGTGCCTGACTGGTTTGCAGTGAGCTGTTTGAAAGGAAAAGCCAGTTTTGAGGAAAAGAGCTTGGGTGTGTCTGTGTTTCCAGTGAGCTGGATCTGCTGTGATCTCTGCCATAAAAGACTATCTCTGAATCATTTGGGTGATTTAAACTCATAATAGTAATGTATTTAACCTGCTGTGTTTCTTTTTAAAGGTGTTAAGTCTTTTGGAGTTTTGAAAAAACATTTTGAGGCATTATTTATTGTATTATTTTCGTGGTTAACTTTGAAGGAAGGGATGGCAAATGATCCAATGTTTATTTAAAAAGGTTAAGTTGAATTCATGGAATAAACATTGTTTTGTGTTTAAAAACCCACGTGTCCATAACTGTAATACCACACCTGGAAACCAAGCCGTGTGATTCAAAAACAACAATATATTAAAAGGAGAGGTTGGTTGAACTCAATGTTACATTTTGGTGTTCAGAAAATGCCGCTCCGCATAACAATGGTATACACCAATTCAGAGTTATGCCATTTGGCATGAAAAACGCCCGAACCACATTTCAACGGTTAACTCACAATGTTGATTCAGGATTACGCAATTGTGCGGTATACATTGACTATCTGGTAATTTTCATCCAGACATGGAAAGAACATTTAAAACATCTGATGGAGTTATTCGATCGACTTCAGGAGGCGGGTTTGGTGATAAACCTAATCAAAGCTAAATTTGGAAAGGCCCAAGTCACTTTCCTTGGCCATACAATCGGACAGGGTCGAATCGTCCCACTGGATGTGAAAACAAAGGTTTTTCGTAGTTCCCAATACCCTCGACACGGCAGGAAATAATGCAATTTCTTCGTACGTTTGTATATTACCGGAAATTTTTTACCAATTTTAGCAGTGTGGTCGCTCCACTGATGGACTTGCTCAAGGACCGTAATAAATTTCAATGGACAGCGGATGGTCAACAGGCATTTGACGGCCTGAAGGCTATGTTAATCACTGCTCCTCTGTTAGCCATCCCAAACTATACCAAATCATTCAAACTGGCTGTTGATGCTAGTAATGTGGGCGCCTTGCGTCTACAAGACAATGACGGAGGGCTAGAGTGGCCTATTGTTTAGTTTTCAAAGGAATTGAATTCTCACAAGAAAATGTATTCCATGATTGAGAAGGAGACTTTGAGTTTGGTACTGTTTTGCAACATTTTCACATTTGTGTGACCAGCAATCCGTCTGACACAGTTTTTATACTAATCTCAGTCCGTTGGCGCTTTTGGAGCAATTCCGGAATAAGAATGCAAGGCCTTTTCACTGAAGTCTATTGTTACAGCCTTTTCATTTATAAATAGTACATGTGGCAGGACGCAAAAATGTGAGAGCCGATGCTTTGTCACACATGTGATGCGTGGAAGCAGTTTAAGTTGGAGGAAGAACAACAAAAACCAAAAAGGACTATATTATTATACCTGTTTGCGTGTGTTGTTTTTTTGAAATGTAAAAGCATATTTCCCCTGTGCATTTATTAAACGAATAGTGACAAGGTGACAAATGAAACCATCTTGAAGTTGATGGGTTTTTTTTCTCGGGGGAGTTGTCATGTGAATGTCGCTTTAAGAAATGTTTGGCAGCTCATATTACTGCTGTGACGTCAGAGAGTGGGTGGAGCTGAGCTGTGTGACAGCTTTTTACTTTTGTTTCAGGCTGTTTGCTTCAGGGTGTGTTTTAGTTTCATTTTTAGTAATGGAGCTGAAGCCAGACACAGCAGATCTCATTGCCATTAAAAGACTATCTCTCGATCATTTGGTGAATTCAGAATTATAAATGTTTTCAGTAGTGAATGTAAACCTGATGTGCTTCTGTTTAAAGGTGTTTCTTCTGTCTTCTGGATGTTATTTGTGACGTTATTAAGGATTAGATTGTGTTGTATCCTTCGGGGAATGTATTTGAATTGATGGTTGCTAAGATGTTCACTGTATGTTTTAAACAGGTTAACTTGAGTTCAAAGAATAAACATTGATTTGCTTTAAAAATACTTTTCCATTTCTGCTGTACCACACCTGTAGAGTGGGTCGTGTGCTCCCCATACCATATTCTATTAAAAGTTGTGGGTCAGGTGAACTCCATGATACATTTTGGGGTTCTCTAAACCCTGGACCATAATATTTGGAACAGTAAAGACTAGGACCCCCCTTCCCCTAGGACCCCCCATCCCCTATCCTTATCTACCCGCACAGATCCGGTCAGCCAGAAGCCAATTCAAGGTTATCTTAGTTGATACTGGTTGTGTGGTCATTTGGTCAATACAAGAAACGGACTTGCAGCTTGTGGTTTAATAATAAAGTGGCAAACGTTTGAGTGTTTGGGCATGTGTGAGTGTGTTTGCTTGTCTGTGTGTGAGCTTGTGAGTGCTTGTTAGTGTGTGATGCGTCTGTGTGTGTGTGCGTGCCTGTGCACATACAAGTGTTTGTGTGTATGCCCGCGTGTGTATGTTTGTGTATGTGGATGTTTGTGCGTGTGTGAGTTTTCTTGTATGTATATGTATATGTGTTTGTGTGTGTCTGTCTCTGTGGTTGTGTGTGTTTGTGTGTGAGTGTGTGTTTATGTTTGTATGTGTGTGTAAGTGTTTGTGATTGAGCATGTTTGTGTGCGTGTGAGTGTTTCTGTGCGTGTTTGGACGTGTGCATGCGTGCGCACACGTGCATATGTATTTCAAACTTAAAATAACATGACAGCAACTGGAGGCCATTTGGCCCATCGAGCCTGCTCAGCCATTCAAACATGACACAGACACACACAGACACTCACACACGCTCACATCGACACACACGCTCAGACAATCACACAAGCACACACATAGACACACGTACACTGACACAAACTCTCACATACTCACATACACACACACAGACACTCATTCACAGACTCACACATACAGGCGCACACACACTGAGTATCTATTAGTATATGTGAGTGTAAATGAGAATGTGTGCGAGTGTTTGTCTGTGTGAGTGTGTGTGTGAGAGAGCATGTGTGTGTGAGTGTATGTCAGTTTGTGTGTGTCTGTGTCTGCGTCAATGCATGTGAAGGTGCATGTGTAAGTGTGCACGAGTGAGTGTGTGTCTGTTTGTGAGAGAGCATATATGTGTGAAAGAGTATGTGTGGCAGTGTGTGTGTCTGTGTGTGTGAATGAGTGTGTCTGTGTATATGAGTGTGTGTGTGCCTGGACGGTCTTTGGATTCCGTGGGGGTTTGGATGCCAGTTTCGTCTCGTGGCTTCGCTTTACCCTCCTTGTTTCTTTCATCGATGCCTCTGAGTTTTCTTTGTTCGGCCTGTTTCTTGCCTGATTGTTGGGCTGATGTCGATCGCCCTGTTTCTGCTTAATTTTACACTTTGGTTCTTTTGTCATCCTGGGAGCTGAACGAGTTAGAGATAGAGATAGATAGAGAAATACAGCACAGAACAGGCCCTTCGGCCCACGATGTTGCGCCGAACTTTTGTCCTAGGTTAATCATAGAATTTTGGACAATTTGTCATGGCCAATCCACCCAACCTGCACATCTTTGGACTGTGGGAGGAAACCGGAGTACCCGGAGGAAACCCACGCAGTCACGGGGAGGATGTGCAGACTCCACACAGACAGTGACCCAAGTCGAAATCGAACTTGGGACCCTGGAGCTGTGAAGCAATTGTGCTATCCACAATGCTACCGTGCTGCCCTTAAGAAGTTAACCTACACTCCCTTATTCTACCCTAATCCAAGTACCTATCCAATAGCCGCTTGAAGGTCCATAAATTTTCCGACTCAACTACTACCACAGGCAGTGCATTCCATGCCCCCACTACTCTCTGGGTAAAGAACCTACCTCTGACATCCCCTCTATATCTTCCACCATTTATCTTAAATTTATGTCCCCTTGTAATGGTGTGTTCCACCCGGGGAAAAAGTCTCTGACTGTCTACTCTATCTATTCCCCTGATCATCTTATAAACCTCTATCAAGTCGCCCCTCATCCTTCTCCGTTCTAATGAGAAAAGGCCTAACACCCTCAATCTTTCCTCGTATGACCTACTCTCCATTCCAGGCAACATCCTGGTAAATCTCCTTTGCACCTTTTCCAAAGCTTCCACATCCTTCCTAAAATGAGGTGACCAGAACTGCACACAGTACTCCAAATGTGGCCTGACCAAGGTTTTGTACAGCTGCATCATCACCTCACGGCTCTTAAATTCAATCCCTCTGCTAATGAACGCTAGCACACCATAGGCCTTCTTCACAGCTCTATCCACTTGAGTGGCAACTTTCAAAGAACAATGAACATAGACCCCAAGATCTCTCTGCTCCTCCACATTGCCAAGAACCCTACCATTAACCCTGTATTCCGCATTCAGATTTGTCCTTCCAAAATGGACAACCTCACACTTGTCAGGGTTAAACTCCATCTGCCACTTCTCAGCCCAGCTCTGCATTCTATCTATGTCTCTTTGAAGCCGACAACAGCCCTCCTCACTATCCACAACTCCACCAATCTTCGTATCATCTGCAAATTTACTGACCCACCCTTCAACTCCCTCATCCAAGTCGTTAATGAAAATCACAAACAGCAGAGGACCCAGAACTGATCCCTGCGGTACGCCACTGATAACTGGGCTCCAGGCTGAATATTTGCCATCCACCACAACTCTCTGTCTTCTATCGGTTAGCCAGTTTGTTATCCAACTGGCCAAATTTCCCACTATCCCATGCCTCCTTACTTTCTGCATAAGCCTACCATGGGGAACCTTATCAAATGCCTTACTAAAATCCATGTACACTACATCCACTGCTTTACCTTCATCCACATGCTTGGTCACCTCCTCAAAGAATTCAATAAGACTTGTAAGGCAAGACCTACCCCTCACAAATCCGTGCTGACTATCCCTAATCAAGCAATGCCTTTCCAGATGCTCAGAAATCCTATCCCTCAGTACCCTTTCCATTACTTTGCCTACCACCGAAGTAAGACTAACTGGCCTGTAATTCCCAGGGTTATCCCTATTCCCTTTTTTGAACAGGGGCACGACATTCGCCACTCTCCAATCCTCTGGTACCACCCCTGTTGACAGCGAGGACGAAAAGATCATTGCCAACGGCTCTGCAATTTCATTTCTTGCTTCCCAGAGAATCCTTGGATATATCCCGTCAGGCCCGGGGGACTTGTCTATCCTCAAGTTTTTCAAAACGCGCAACACATCTTCCTTCCTGACAAGTATCTCCTCAAGCTTATCAGTCTGCTTCACGCTGTCCTCTCCAACAATATGGCCCCTCTCATTTGTAAATACTGAAGAAAAATACTTGTTCAAGGCCTCTCCTATCTCTTCAGACTCAATACACAATCTCCCGCTACTGTCCTTAATCGGACCTACTCTCCTATTTGTCCTACTTTTCCTTCTTGCACAAATGCACACTGTCGGTACCTGAAGTATTTCATTTCCAATCGGGACTACAGTTCTCTGCAGTTCAAGGAAGGGAATCGGTATAACCCTGGGAATTATAGCCCGGATAGTCTTACTTCGGTCATAGGTAAATTATTGGAAAGGCTCCTGAGGGATAGGATTTATTTATTTTTTTTTTTTTTAACTTTAGAATACCCAATTATTTTTCCAATTAAGGGACAATTTAGCATGGCCAATCCACCTAGCCCACACATCTTTTGAGTTGTGGGGGTGAAACCCACGCAAACACGGGGAGAATGAGCAAACTCATTGACCCATTGACAGTGACCCAGAGCCGGGATTCGAACCACAGGGATCAGTGCTGGGTCCTCTCCTATATGTGTTTTTTTATCAATGACCTACATGATGGAGTTGAAGGTTGGGTTAGTAAATTTGATGATGACACCAAGATTGGTGGAGTTGTGGATAATGTGGAGGGCTGTTGTAGGCTGCAAAGAGACATTGATAGATGCAGAGATGGTCTGAAAAGTGGCAGATGGCGTTTAACCCTGATAAGTGTGAGGTGATTAAGTTTGTTATGATGCGGATCACAGGGTTAACGGTATGGTTCTGAAGAATGTGGGGGAGCAGAGAGATCTCGGAGTTCATGTCCGTAGACCTCTGAAAGTTGCCTCCCAAGTGGATCGAGCCGTGAAGAAATCCTATTGTGTGTTAGCATTTATTAAAAGGGAGATTGATTTTCAGAGCCACTGAGTTATGCTGCAACTGTTCAGGACCTTGATTGGACGACATCTGGAGTATTCTGTGCAGTTGTGACCACCTCATTATAGGTAGGATGTGGAAGCATTGAAAACAGTGTAAAGTAGATTTACCAGGATGCTGCCTGGATTGGTGCGTAGGTCTTCTGAGGAAAGGTTGAGATAAGTAGGGCTTTTCTCATTGGAGCGAAGGGGGATGAGAACTGACTTAATTGAGATGTATAAGATGAGGAGAGGGATAGATAGAGTGGACGTTCAGTCACTTTTTCCTTTGATGGATGAAGTTGTTATAAGGGGGCATAACTAAAAGCTTCGTGGTGGAAGAAAAAGGAGATGTCAGATTTAAGTTGTTTACTCGGAGAGTGTGGGGCGTGGAACGCACTCCCAGCAAAAGTAGTGGAATTGGACACTTTATGAACTTTCATGCGGTTATTGGATAGGCAGATGGAGTCGACGAGAATGATTAGGAGTATGTTGATTTGATCTTACTTTCAGACTAATTCGGCACAACATCATGGTCCGAAGGGCCTGTAATGTCCTGTACAGTTCTATATTCTATAAGTAGACTGATTACTGCAAGGCAGCGTTTCAATCGAGTCGATTTCCTGTCGGGCACTTTCAATAGAGTAGGTTTACAGAAGGGCACTGTTTTAAAAGAGTCAGTTTACTTTAGGACACATTTCTAAAAGGGCCGTTTAACTTTTGGTCACTGTTTTGAAAGTTGGTTTACTGCACGACACTGTTTCAATAGAGTCAGTTTACTGTCGTGCACTATTTTGAAAGAGTCGGTTTCATGTAGGGCACTGGTTCAATAGAACATAGAAAATAGAACAGTACAGCACAGAACAGGCCCTTCGGCCCTCGATGTCGTGCCGAGCCATGATCACCGTACTCAAACCCACGTATCCACCCTATACCCGTAACCCAACAACCCCCCGCCCCTTAACCTTACTTTTTTGGACACTACGGGCAATTTAGCATGGCCAATCCACCTAATCCGCTCATCTTTGGACTGTGGAAGGAAACCGGAGCACCCGGAGGGAACCCACGCAGACACGGGGAGGACGTGCAGACTCCGCACATACAGTGAGCCAGCCGGGAATCGAACCTGGGATCCTGGAGCTGTGATGCATTTATGCTAACCACCTTGCTACCATGCTGCCGTTACTGTCGGGCACTGTTTTAAAAGAGTCGATTTACTGTAGGACACTGTTTTAATTGAGTCGGTTTACTGTCGGGCACTGTTTTAATAGATTCGGTTTAATTTAGGACTGTTTTAATAGAGTTGGTTTACTGTAGGGCACTGTTTTAATAGAGTCGGTTTACTGTAGGGCACTGTTTTAATAGAGTCGGTTTACTGTAGCGGACTTTTTGAAACAGGTCGGTTTACTGAAGGACGCTTTTCAAAGAGTCAGTTTAATGTAGGGCACTTTTTGAATAGAGTCGGTTTACTGGAGGACACTGTTGTAATAGAGTCAGTTAACTGTGGGGCACTGTTTTTAACAGGTCGGTTTGCTGTAGGGCACTGTTTCAGTGAAGCCGGTTTACTGTAGGGCACTGTTTTAAACGGGTTGGATTGCTGTAGGGCACTGTTTCAATGAAGGCGGTTTACTGTAGGGCACTGTTTTAATCGAGTGTGTTTACTATAGGGCACTGTTTCCATAGAGTCGGTTTACTGTAGGGCACTATTTTAAACGGGTCGGTTTACTGTAGGGCACTTTTTTTATAGAGTGGGTTCACTGTAGGGCACTGTTTCAATAGAGACGGTTTACTGTAGGGCACTGTTTCAATAGAGACGGTTTACTGTAGGGCACTGTTTCAATAGAGTCGGTTTACTGTAGGGCACTGTTTTAATAGAGTCGGTTTACTGTCGGGCACTGTTTCAATAGAGACGGTTTACTGTAGGGCACTGTTTCAATAGAGACAGTTAACTGTCCGGCAATGTTTTAATAGAGTCGGTTTACTGTAAGACACTGTTTTAATAGAATCGGTTTACTGTAGGGCACTGTTTTAATAGAGTTGGTTTACTGTCGGGCACTGTTTTAATAGAGTCGGTTTACTGCAGGGCACTGTTTCAATAGAGTCGGTTTACTGTCGGGCACTGTTTTAATAGAGTCGGTTTACAGTCGTGAATTAATTTATTGAGTCTGTTTTCAATCGTGCAATACTTCAATTGAGTCGGTTTACTGTAGGACATTGTTTTAATAGAGTCGGTTTACTGTAGGACACTGTTTTAAAAGAGTCAGTTTACTGCACTGTTTTAAAAGAGTCGGTTTCATGTAGGGCACTGGTTCATGAGAACATAGAAAATAGAACAGTACAACACAGAACAGGCCCTTCGGCCCTCGATGTCGTGCCGAGCCATGATCACCCTACTCAAACCCACGTATCCACCCTATACCCGTAACCCAACAACCCCCCGCCCCTTAACATAACTTTTTAGGACACTACGGGCAATTTAGCATGGCCAATCCACCTAATCCGCACATCTTTGGACAGTGGGAGGAAACCGGAGCACCCGGAGGGAACCCACGCACACACGGGGAGGACGTGCAGGCTCCGCACAGACAGTGAGCCAGCCGGGAATCAAACCTGGGACCCTGGAGCTGTGAAGCATTTATGCTAACCACCATGTTACAGTGCTGCCGTTACTGTCGGGCACTGTTTTAAAAGAGTCGATTTACTGTAGAACACTGTTTTAATTGAGTCGGTTTACTGTCGGGCACTGTTTTAATAGAGTCGGTTTAATTTAGGACACTGTTTTAATAGGGTCGGTTTACTATCGGGCACTGTTTTAATAGAGTCGGTTTACTGTAAGGCACTGTTTCAATAGAGTCGGTTTACTGTCGGGCACTGTTTTAATAGAGTCGGTTTAATTTAGGACACTGTTTTAATAGAGTTGGTTTACTGTAGGGCACTGTTTTAATAGAGTCGGTTTAATGTCGGGCACTGTTTTAATAGAGTCGGTTTACTGTAGCGGACTTTTTTAAACGGGTCGGTTTACTGAAGGACGCTTTTAAAAGAGTCAGTTTAATGTAGGGCACTTTTTGAATGGAGTCGGTTTACTGGAGGACACAGTTGTAATAGAGTCAGATAACTGTGGGGCACTGTTTTAAACATGTCAGTTTGCTGTAGGGCACTGTTTCAGTGAAGCCGGTTTACTGTAGGGCACTGTTTTAAACGGGTTGGATTGCTGTAGGGCACTGTTTCAATGAAGCCTGTTTACTGTAGGGCACTGTTTTAATCGAGTGGGTTTACTCTTGGGCACTGTTTCAATAGAGTCGGTTTACTGTAGGGCACTATTTTAAATGGGTCGGTTTACTGTAGGGTACTTTTTTTATAGAGTGGGTTCACTGTAGGGCACTGTTTCAATCGAGTCGGTTTACTGTAGGGCACTGTTTTAATAGAGACGGTTAACTGTCCGGCAATGTTTTAATAGAGTCGGTTTACTGTAAGACACTCTTTTAATAGAATCGGTTTACTGCAGGGCACTGTTTAATAGAGTCGGTTTACTGCAGGGCACTGTTTTAATAGAGTCGGTTTACTGTCGGGCACTGTTTTAATAGAGTCGGTTTACAGTCGTTCATTAATTTATTGAGTCGGTTTTCAATCGTGCAATACTTTAATTGAGTCGGTTTACTGTAGGACATTGTTTTAATAGAGTCGGTTTACTGTAGGACACTGTTTTAAAAGAGTCAGTTTACTGCAGGGCACTGTTTTAAAAGAGTCGGTTTCATGTAGGGCACTGGTTCATGAGAACATAGAAAATAGAACAGTACAGCACAGAACAGGCCCTTCGGCTCTCGATGTCGTGCCGAGCCATGATCACCCTACTCAGACCCACGTATCCACACTATACCCGTAACCCAACAAACCCCGCCCCTTAACCTTACTTTATAGGACACTACGGGCAATTTAGCATGGCCAATCCACGTAATCCGCACATCTTTGGACTGTGGGAGGAAACCGGAGCACCCGGAGGGAACCCACGCACACACGGGAGGACGTGCAGACTCCGCACAGACAGTGAGCCAGCCGGGAATCGAACCTGGGACCCTGGAGCTGTGAAGCATTTATGCTAACCACCATGCTACTGTGCTACCGTTACTGTTGGGCACTGTTTTAAAAGAGTCGATTTACTGTAGGACACTGTTTTAATTGAGTCGGTTTACTGTCGGGCACTGTTTTAATAGAGTCGGTTTAATTTAGGGCACTGTTTTAATTGAGTCGGTTTACTGTCGGGCACTGTTTTAATAGAGTCGGTTTACTATCGGGCACTGTTTTAATAGAGTCGGTTTACTGTTGGGCACTGTTTTAATAGAGTCGGTTTACTGTTGGGCACTGTTTTAGTAGGGTCGGCTTACTGTAGCGGACTTTTTAAAACGGGTCGGTTTACTGAAGGACGCTTTTCAAAGAGTCAGTTTAATGTAGGGCACTTTTTGAATGGAGTCGGTTTACTGGAGGACACTTTTGTAATAGAGTCAGTTAACTGTGGGGCACTGTTTTAAACAGGTCGGTTTGCTGTAGGGCACTGTTTCAGTGAAGCCGGTTTACTGTAGGGCACTGTTTTAAACGGGTTGGATTGCTGTAGGGCACTGTTTCAATGAAGCCTGTTTACTGTAGGGCACTGTTTTAATCGTGTGGGTTTACTCTAGGGCACTGTTTCAATAGAGTCGGTTTACTGTAGGGCACTATTTTAAACGGGTCGGATTACTGTAGGGCACTTTTTTAATAGACTGGGTTCACAGTAGGGCACTGTTTCAATAGAGTCGGTTCACTGTAGGGCACTGTTTCAATAGAGACGGTTAACTGTCGGGCAATGTTTAAATAGAGTCGGTTTACTGTAAGACACTGTTTTAATAGAATCGGTTTACTGCAGGGCACTGTTTTAATAGAGTCGGTTTACTGCAGGGCACTGTTTTAATAGAGTCGGTTTACAGTCGTGCATTAATTTATTGAGTCGGTTTTCAATCGTTAATACTTTAATTGATTCGGTTTACTGTAGGACACTGTTTTAATAGAATCGGTTTACTGCAGGGCACTTTTAATAGAGTCAGTTTACTGCAGGGCACTGTTTTAAAAGAGTCGGTTTCATGCAGGGCACTGGTTCATGAGAACATAGAAAATAGAACAGTACAGCACAGAACAGGCCCTTCGGCCCTCGATGTCGTGCCGAGCCATGATCACACTACTCAAACCCACGTATCCACCCTATACCCGTAACCCAACAACCCCCCGCCCCTTAACATAACTTTTTAGGACACTACGGGCAATTTAGCATGGCCAATCCACCTAATCCGCACATCTTTGGACTGTGGGAGGAAACCGGAGCATCCCGGAGGGAACCCACGCACACTTGGGGAGGACGTGCAGACTCCGCACAGACAGTGAGCCAGCCGGGAATCGAACCTGGAACCCTGGAGCTGTGAAGCATTTATGCTAACCGCCATGCTACCGTGCTGCCGTTACTGTCGGGCACTGTTTTAAAAGAGTCGATTTACTGTAGGACACTGTTTGAAAAGAGTCGGTTTACTGTCGGGCACTGTTTTAATAGAGTCGGTTTAATTTAGGACACTGTTTTAATATAGTCGGTTTACTATCGGGCACTGTTTTAATAGAGTCGGTTTACTGTTGGGCACTGTTTTAATAGAGTCGTTTTACTGTAGGGCACTGTTTTAAACGGGTCGGTTTACTGAAGGACGCTTTTCAAAGAGTCAGTTTAATGTAGGGCACTTTTTGAATGGAGTCGGTTTACTGGAGGACACTGTTGTAATAGAGTCAGTTAACTGTGGGGCACTGTTTTAAACAGGTCGGTCTGCTGTAGGGCACTGTTTCAGTGAAGCCGGTTTACTGTAGGGCACTGTTTTAAACGGGTTGGATTGCTGTAGGGCACTGTTTCAATGAAGCCTGTTTACTGTAGGGCACTGTTTTAATCGAGTGGGTTTACTCTCGGGCACTGTTTCAATAGAGTCGGTTTACTGTAGGGCACTATTTTAAACGGGTCGGTTTACTGTAGGGCACTTTTTTTATAGAGTGGGTTCACTGTAGGGCACTGTTTCAATAGAGTCGGTTTACTGTAGGGCACTGTTTCAATAGAGTCGGTTTACTGTAGGGCACTGTTTCAATAGAGACAGTTAACTGTCCGGCAATGTTTTAATAGAGTCGGTTTACTGTAAGACACTGTTCTAATGGAATCGGTTTACTGCAGGGCACTGTTTTAATAGAGTCGGTTTACTGCAGGGCACTGTTTTAATAGAGTCGGCTTACAGTCGTGCATTAATTTATTGAGTCGGTTTTCAATCGTGCAATACTTTAATTGAGTCGGTTTACTGTAGGACATTGTTTTAATAGAGTCGGTTTACTGTAGGACACTGTTTTAAAAGAGTCAGTTTACTGCAGGGCACTGTTTTAAAAGAGTCGGTTTTATGTAGGGCACTGGTTCATGAGAACACAGAAAATAGAACAGTACAGCACAGAACAGTCCCTTCGGCCCTCGATGTCGTGCCGAGCTATGATCACCCTACTCAAACCCACGTATCCACCCTATACCCGTAGCCCAACAACCCCCCGCCCCTTAACATAACTTTTTAGGACACTACGGGCAATTTTGCATGGCCAATCCACCTAATCCGCACATCTTTGGACTGTGGGAGGAAACCGGAGCAGCCGGAGGGAACCCAAGCACACACGGGGAGGACGTGCAGACTCCGCACAGACAGTGAGCCAGCCGGGAATCGAACCTGGGACCCTGGAGCTGTGAAGCATTTATGCTAACCACCATGCTACCGTGCTGCCGTTACTGTCGGGCACTGTTTTAAAAGAGTCGATTTACTGTAGGACACTGTTTTAATTGAGTCGGTTTACTGTCGGGCACTGTTTTAATAGAGTCGGTTTAATTTAGGACACTGTTTTAATTGAGTCAGTTTACTATCGGGCACTGTTTTAATAGAGTTGGTTTACTGTAAGGCACTGTTTCAATAGAGTCAGTTTACTGTCGGGCACTGTTTTAATAGAGTCGGTTTAATTTAGGACACTGTTTTAATTGAGTCGGTTTACTGTCGGGCACTGTTTTAATAGAGTCGGTTTACTGTAGCGGACTTTTTTAAATGGGTCGGTTTACTGAAGGACGCTTTTCAAAGAGTCAGTTTAATGTAGGGCACTTTTTGAATGGAGTCGGTTTACTGGAGGACACTGTTGTAATAGAGTCAGTTAACTGTGGGGCACTGTTTTAAACAGGTCGGTTTGCTGTAGGGCACTGTTTCAGTGAAGCCAGTTTACTGTAGGGCACTGTTTTAAACGGGTTGGATTGCTGTAGGGCACTGTTTCAATGAAGCCGGTTTACTGTAGGGCACTGTTTTAATCGAGTCGGTTTACTGTAGGGCACTGTTTCAATAGAGATGGTTAACTGTCCGGCAATGTTTTAATAGAGTCGGTTTACTGTAAGACACTGTTTTAATAGAATCGGTTTACTGCAGGGCACTGTATTAATAGAGTCGGTTTACTGCACGGCACTGTTTCAATAGAGTCGGTTTAATTTAGGACACAGTTTTAATAGAGTCGGTTTACTATCGGGCACTGTTTTAATAGAGTCGGTTTACTGTAGGGCACTGTTTTATTAGAGTCGGTTTACTGTTGGGCACTGTTTTAATAGAGTCGGTTTACTGTAGCAGACTTTTTTAAACAGGTCGGTTTACTGAAGGACGCTTTTCAAAGAGTCAGTTTAATGTAGGGCACTTTTTGAATGGAGTCGGTGTACTGGAGGACACTGTTGTAATAGAGTCAGTTAACTGTGGGGCACTGTTTTAAACAGGTCGGTTTGCTGTAGGGCACTGTTTCAGTGATGCCGGTTTACTGTAGGGCACTGTTTTAAACGGGTTGGATTGCTGTAGGGCACTGTTTCAATGAAGCCTGTTTACTGTAGGGCACTGTTTTAATCGAGTGGGTTTACTCTAGGGCACTGTTTCAATAGAGTCGGTTTACTGTAGGGCACTATTTTAAACGGGTCGGTTTATTGTAGGGCACTTTTTTTATAGAGTGGGTTCACTGTCGGGCACTGTTTCAATAGAGTCGGTTTACTGTAGGGCACTGTTTCAATAGAGTCGGTTTACTGCAGGGCACTGTTTCAATAGAATCGGTTTACTGCAGGGCACTGTTTTAATAGAGTCGGTTTACTGTAGGACACTGTTTTAATTGAGTCGGTTTACTGTCGGGCACTGTTTTAATAGAGTCGGTTTAATTTAGGACACAGTTTTAATAGAGTCGGTTTACTATCGGGCACTGTTTTAATAGAGTCGGTTTACTGTTGGGCACTGTTTTAATAGAGTCGGTTTACTGTAGGGCACTGTTTTAATAGAGTCGGTTTACTGTAGCGGACTTTTTTAAACGAGTCGGTTTACTGAAGGACGCTTTTCAAAGAGTCAGTTTAATGTAGAGCACTTTTTGAATGAAGTCAGTTTACTGGAGAACACTGTTGTAATAGAGTCAGTTAACTGTGGGGCACTGTTTTTAACGGGTTGGATTGCTGTAGGGCACTGTTTCAATGAAGCCTGTTTACTGTAGGGCACTGTTTTAATCGAGTGGGTTTACTCTAGGGCACTGTTTCAATAGTCGGTTTACTGCAGGGCACAATTTTAAACGGGTCGGTTTACTGTAGGGCACTTTTTTTATAGAGTGGGTTCACTGTAGGGCACTGTTCCAATAGAGTCGGTTTACTTTAGGGCACTGTTTCAATAGAGTCGGTTTACTGTAGGCAATGTTTTAATAGAGTCGGTTTACTGTAAGGCACTGTTTTAATAGAATCAGTTTACTGCAGGGCACTGTTTTAATAGAGTCGTTTTACTGCAGGGCACTGTTTCAATAGAGTCGGTTTACTACAGGGCACTGTTTTAATAGAGTCGTTTTACTGCAGGGCACTGTTTCAATAGAGTCGGTTTACTGCAGGGCACTGTTTTAATAGAGTCGGTTTACAGTCGTGCATTAATTTATTGAGTCGGTTTTCAATCGTGCAATACTTTAATTGAGTCGGTTTACTGTAGGACATTGTTTTAATAGAGTCTGTTTACTGTAGGACACTGTTTTAAAAGAGTCAGTTTACTGCAGGGCACTGTTTTAAAAGAGTCGGTTTCATGTAGGGCACTGGTTCATGAGAACATAGAAAATAGAACAGTACAGCACAGAACAGGCCTTCCAGCCCTCGATGTCGTGCCGAGCCATGATCACCCTACTCAAACCCACGTATCCACCCTATACCCGTAACCCAACAACTCCCCGCCCCTTAACCTTACTTTTTAGGACACTACGGGCAATTTAGCATGGCCAATCCACCTAATCCGCACAACTTTGGACTGTGGGAGGAAACCGGAGCAGCCGGAGGGAACCCACGCACACACGGGGAGGACGTGCAGACTCCGCACAGACAGTGAGCCAGCCGGGAATCGAACCTGGGACCCTGGAGCTGTGAAGCATTTATGCAAACCACCATGCTACCGTGCTGGCGTTACTGTCGGGCACTGTTTTAAAAGAGTCGATTTACTGTAGGACACTGTTTTAATTGAGTCGGTTTACTGTCGGGCACTGTTTTAATAGAGTCGGTTTAATTTAGGGCACTGTTTTAATAGAGTTGGTTTACTGTAGGGCACTGTTTTAATTGAGTAGGTTTACTATCGGGCACTGTTTTAATAGAGTCGGTTTACTGTTGGGCACTGTTTTAAACGGGTTGGATTGCTGTAGGGCACTGTTTCAATGAAGCCGGTTTACTATAGGGCACTGTTTTAATCGAGTGGGTTTACTCTAGGGCACTGTTTCAATAGAGTTGGTTTACTGTAGGGCACTATTTTAAACGGGTCGGTTTACTGTCGGGCACTTTTTTTATTTAGAGTGGGTTCACTGTAGGGCACTGTTTCAATAGAGTCGGTTTACTGTAGGGCACTGTTTCAATAGAGTCGATTTACTGTCCGGCAATGTTTTAATAGAGTCGGTTAACTGTCCGGCAATGTTTTAATAGAGTCGGTTTACTGTAAGACACTGTTTTAATAGAGTCGGTTTACTGTAGGGCACTGTTTCAATAGAGTCGGTTTACTGTAGGGCACTGTTTCAATAGAGTCGGTTTACTGCAGGGCACTGTTTCAATAGAGACGGTTAACTGTCCGGCAATGTTTTAATAGAGTCGGTTTACTGTAAGACACTGTTTTAATAGAATCGGTTTACTGCAGGGCACTGTTTTAATAGAGTCGGTTTACTGTAGGACACTGTTTTAATTGAGTCGGTTTACTGTCGGGCACTGTTTTAATAGAGTCGGTTTAATTTAGGACACAGTTTTAATAGAGTCGGTTTACTATCGGGCACTGTTTTAATAGAGTCGGTTTACTGTTGGGCACTGTTTTAATAGAGTCGGTTTACTGTAGGGCACTGTTTTAATAGAGTCGGTTTACTGTAGCGGACTTTTTTAAACGGGTCGGTTTACTGAAGGACGCTTTTCAAAGAGTCAGTTTAATGTAGAGCACTTTTTGAATGAAGTCAGTTTACTGGAGGACACTGTTGTAATAGAGTCAGTTAACTGTGGGGCACTGTTTTTAACGGGTTGGATTGCTGTAGGGCACTGTTTCAATGAAGCCTGTTTACTGTAGGGCACTGTTTTAATCGAGTGGGTTTACTCTAGGGCACTGTTTCAATAGTCGGTTTACTGCAGGGCACAATTTTAAACGGGTCGGTTGACTGTAGGGCACTTTTTTTATAGAGTGGGTTCACTGTAGGGCACTGTTCCAATAGAGTCGGTTTACTTTAGGGCACTGTTTCAATAGAGTCGGTTTACTGTCCGGCAATGTTTTAATAGAGTCGGTTTACTGTAAGGCACTGTTTTAATAGAATCAGTTTACTGCAGGGCACTGTTTTAATAGAGTCGTTTTACTGCAGGGCACTGTTTCAATAGAGTCGGTTTACTACAGGGCACTGTTTTAATAGAGTCGGTTTACAGTCGTGCATTAATTTATTGAGTCGGTTTTCAATCGTGCAATACTTTAATTGAGTCGGTTTACTGTAGGACACTGTTTTAAAAGAGTCAGTTTACTGCAGGGCACTGTTTTAAAAGAGTCGGTTTCATGTAGGGCACTGGTTCATGAGAACATAGAAAATAGAACAGTACAGCACAGAACAGTCCCTTCGGCCCTCGATGTCATGCCGAGCCATGATCACCCTACTCAAACCCACGTATCCACCCTATACCCGTAACCCAACAACCCCCCGCCCCTTAACCTTACTTTTTAGGACACTACGGGCAATTTAGCATGGCCAATCCACCTAATCCGCACATCTTTGGACTGTGGGAGGAAACCGGAGCATCCGGAGGGAACCCACGCAAACACGGGGAGGACGTGCAGACTCCGCACAGACAGTGAGCCAGCCGGGAATCGAACATGGGACCCTGGAGCTGTGAAGCATTTATGCAAACCACCATGCTACAGTGCTGCCGTTACTGTCGGGCACTGTTTTAAAAGAGTCGATTTACTGTAGGACACTGTTTTCATTGAGTCGGTTTACTGTCAGGCACTGTTTTAATAGAGTCGGTTTAATTTAGGGCACTGTTTTAATAGAGTTGGTTTACTGTAGGGCACTGTTTTAATTGAGTAGGTTTACTATCGGGCACTGTTTTAATAGAGTCGGTTTACTGTTGGGCACTGTTTTAAACGGGTTGGATTGCTGTAGGGCACTGTTTCAATGAAGCCGGTTTACTGTAGGGCACTGTTTTAATCGAGTGGGTTTACTCTAGGGCACTGTTTCAATAGAGTCGGTTTACTGTAGGGCACTATTTTAAACGGGTCGGTTTACTGTAGGGCACTTTTTTTATAGAGTGGGTTCACTGTAGGGCACTATTTCAATAGAGTCGGTTTACTGTAGGGCACTATTTCAATAGAGTCAGTTTACTGTAGGGCACTATTTCAATAGAGTCGGTTTACTGTAGGGCACTATTTTAAACGGGTCGGTTTACTGTAGGGCACTTTTTTTATAGAGTGGGTTCACTGTAGGGCACTATTTCAATAGAGTCGGTTTACTGTAGGGCACTATTTCAATAGAGTCGGTTTACTGTAGGGCACTATTTCAATAGAGTCGGTTTACTGTAGGGCACTATTTCAATAGAGTCGGTTTACTGTAGGGCACTATTTCAATAGAGTCGGTTTACTGTAGGGCACTGTTTCAATAGAGACGGTTTACTGTCCGGCAATGTTTTAATAGAGTCGGTTTACTGTAAGACACTGTTTTAATAGAATCAGTTTACTGCAGGGCACTGTTTTAATAGAGTCGGTTTACTGCAGGGCACTGTTTCAATAGAACATAGAAAATAGAACAGTACAGCACAGAACAGGCCCTTTGGCCCTCGATGTCGTGCCGAGCCATGATCACCCTACTTAAACCCACGTATCCACCCTATACCCGTAACCCAACAACACCCCGCCCCTTAACATAACTTTTTAGGACACTACGGGCAATTTAGCATGGCCAATCCACCTAATCCGCTCATCTTTGGACTGTGGGAGGAAACCGGAGCACCCGGAGGGAACCCACGCACACACGGGGAGGACGTGCAGACTCCACACAGACAGTGACCCAGCCGGGAATCGAACCTGGGGCCCTGGAGCTGAGAAGCATTTATGCTAACCAGCTTGCTACCATGCTGCCGTTACTGTCGGGCACTGTTTTAAAAGAGTCGATTTACTGTAGGACACTGTTTTAATTGAGTCGGTTTACTGTCGGGCACTGTTTTAATAGAGTTGGTTTACTGTAGGGCACTGTTTTAATAGAGTCGGTTTACTGTTGGGCACTGTTTTAATAGAGTCGGTTTACTGTAGGGCACTGTTTTAATAGAGTCGGTTTACTGTAGCGGACTTTTTGAAACGGGTCGGTTTACTGAAGGACGCTTTTCAAAGAGTCAGTTTAATATAGGGCACTTTTTGAATGGAGTCGGTTTACTGGAGGACACTGTTGTAATAGAGTCAGTTAACTGTGGGGCACTGTTTTAAACAAGTCGGTTTGCTGTAGGGCACTGTTTCAGTGAAGCCGGTTTACTGTAGGGCACTGTTTTAAACGGGTTGGATTGCTGTCGGGCACTGTTTCAATGAAGCCTGTTTACTGTAGGGCACTGTTTTAATCGAGTGGGTTTACTCTAGGGCACTGTTTCAATTGAGTAGTTTTACTGTAGGGCACTATTTTAAACGGGTCGGTTTACTGTAGGGCACTTTTTTTATAGAGCGGATTCACTGTAGGGCACTGTTTCAATATAGACGGTTTACTGTAGGGCCATGTTTCAATAGAGACGGTTAACTGTCCGGCAATGTTTTAATAGAGTCGGTTTACTGTAAGACACTGTTTTAATAGAATCGGTTTACTGTAGGGCACTGATTTAATAGAGTCGGTTTACTGCAGGGCACTGTTTTAATAGAGTCGGTTTACTGCAGGGCACTGTTTTAATAGAGTCGGTTTACTGTCGGGCACTGTTTAAATAGAGTCGGTTTACAGTCGTGCATTAATTTATTGAGTCGGTTTTCAATCGTGCAATACTTTAATTGAGTCGGTTTACTGTAGGACATTGTTTTAATAGAGTCGGTTTACTGTAGGACACTGTTTTAAAAGAGTCAGTTTACTGCAGGGCACTGTTTTAAAAGAGTCGGTTTCATGTAGGGCACTGGTTCATGAGAACATAGAAAATAGAACAGTACAGCACAGAACAGTCCCTTCGGCCCTCGATGTCGTGCCGAGCTATGATCACCCTACTCAAACCCACGTATCCACCCTATACCCGTAGCCCAACAACCCCCCGCCCCTTAACATAACTTTTTAGGACACTACGGGCAATTTTGCATGGCCAATCCACCTAATCCGCACATCTTTGGACTGTGGGAGGAAACCGGAGCAGCCGGAGGGAACCCAAGCACACACGGGGAGGACGTGCAGACTCCGCACAGACAGTGAGCCAGCCGGGAATCGAACCTGGGACCCTGGAGCTGTGAAGCATTTATGCTAACCACCATGCTACCGTGCTGCCGTTACTGTCGGGCACTGTTTTAAAAGAGTCGATTTACTGTAGGACACTGTTTTAATTGAGTCGGTTTACTGTCGGGCACTGTTTTAATAGAGTCGGTTTAATTTAGGACACTGTTTTAATTGAGTCAGTTTACTATCGGGCACTGTTTTAATAGAGTTGGTTTACTGTAAGGCACTGTTTCAATAGAGTCAGTTTACTGTCGGGCACTGTTTTAATAGAGTCGGTTTAATTTAGGACACTGTTTTAATAGAGTCGGTTTACTGTCGGGCACTGTTTTAATAGAGTCGGTTTACTGTAGCTGACTTTTTTAAATGGGTCGGTTTACTGAAGGACGCTTTTCAAAGAGTCAGTTTAATGTAGGGCACTTTTTGAATGGAGTCGGTTTACTGGAGGACACTGTTGTAATAGAGTCAGTTAACTGTGGGGCACTGTTTTAAACAGGTCGGTTTGCTGTAGGGCACTGTTTCAGTGAAGCCGGTTTACTGTAGGGCACTGTTTTAAACGGGTTGGATTGCTGTAGGGCACTGTTTCAATGAAGCCGGATTACTGTAGGGCACTGTTTTAATCGAGTCGGTTTACTGTAGGGCACTGTTTCAATGAAGCCGGTTTACTGTAGGGCACTGTTTTAATCGAGTCGGTTTACTGTAGGGCACTGTTTCAATAGAGACGGTTAACTGTCCGGCAATGTTTTAATAGAGTCGGTTTACTGTAAGACACTGTTTTAATAGAATCGGTTTACTGCAGGGCACTGTATTAATAGAGTCGGTTTACTGCACGGCACTGTTTCAATAGAGTCGGTTTAATTTAGGACACAGTTTTAATAGAGTCGGTTTACTATCGGGCACTGTTTTAATAGAGTCGGTTTACTGTAGGGCACTGTTTTATTAGAGTCGGTTTACTGTTGGGCACTGTTTTAATAGAGTCGGTTTACTGTAGCGGACTTTTTTAAACGGGTCGGTTTACTGAAGGACGCTTTTCAAAGAGTCAGTTTAATGTAGGGCACTTTTTGAATGGAGTCGGTTTACTGGAGGACACTGTTGTAATAGAGTCAGTTAACTGTGGGGCACTGTTTTAAACAGGTCGGTTTGCTGTAGGGCACTGTTTCAGTGAAGCCGGTTTACTGTAGGGCACTGTTTTAAACGGGTTGGATTGCTGTAGGGCACTGTTTCAATGAAGCCTGTTTACTGTAGGGCACTGTTTTAATCGAGTGGGTTTACTCTAGGGCACTGTTTCAATAGAGTCGGTTTACTGTAGGGCACTATTTTAAACGGGTCGGTTTACTGTAGGGCACTTTTTTTATAGAGTGGGTTCACTGTCGGGCACTGTTTCAATAGAGTCGGTTTACTGTAGGGCACTGTTTCAATAGAGTCGGTTTACTGTAGGGCACTGTTTCAATAGAGTCGATTTACTGTAGGGCACTGTTTCAATACAGTCGGTTTACTGTAGGGCACTGTTTCAATAGAGACGGTTAACTGTCCGGCAATGTTTTAATAGAGTCGGTTTACTGTAAGACACTGTTTTAATAGAATCAGTTTACTGCAGGGCACTGTTTTAATAGAGTCGTTTTACTGCAGGGCACTGTTTTAATAGAGTCGGTTTACAGTTGTGCATTAATTTATTGAGTCGGTTTTCAATCGTGCAATACTTTAATTGAGTCGGTTTACTGTAGGACATTTTTTTAATAGAGCCGGTTTACTGTAGGACACTGTTTTAATAGAGTCAGTTTACTGCAGGGCACTGTTTTAAAAGAGTCGGGTTCATGTAGGGCACTGGTTCATGAGAACATAGAAAATAGAACAGTACAGCACAGAACAGTCCCTTCGGCCCTCGATGTCGTGCCGAGCCATGATCACCCTACTCAAACCCACGTTTCCACGCTATACCCGTAACCCAACAACCCCCCGCCCCTTAACCTTACTTTTTAGGACACTACGGGCAATTTAGCATGGCCAATCCACCTAATCCGCACATCTTTGGACTGTGGGAGGAAACCGGAGCACCCGAAGGGAACCCACGCAAACAGGGGGAGGACGTGCAGACTCCGCACAGACAGAGAGCCAGCCGGGAATCGAACCTGGGACCCTGGAGCTGTAAAGCATTTATGCTAACCACCATGCTACCGTGCTGCCGTTACTGTCGGGCACTGTTTTAAAAGAGCCGATTTACTGTAGGACACTGTTTTAATTGAGTCGGTTTACTGTCGGGCACTGTTTTAATAGAGTCGGTTTACTATCGGGCACTTTTTTAATAGAGTCAGTTTACTGTTGGGCACTGTTTTAATAGAGTCGGTTTACTGTAGGGCACTGTTTTAATAGAGTCGGTTTACTGTAGCGGTCTTTTTTAAACGGGTCGGTTTACTGCAGGGCACTGTTTTAATAGAGTCGGTTTACTGCAGGGCACTGTTTTAATAGAGTCGGTTTACAGTCGTGCATTAATTTATTGAGTCGGTTTTCAATCGTGCAATACTTTAATTGAGTCGGTTTTCTGTAGGACATTGTTTTAATAGAGTCGGTTTACTGTAGGACACTGTTTCAATATAGTCGGTTTACTGTCGGGCACTGTTTTAATAGAGTCGGTTTACCATTGTTCACTACTTTAATTGAATCGGTTTACTGCAGGACACTGTTTTAAAAGAGTTGGTTTAATGGAGGGCACTGTTTCAACAGAGTCGGTTTACTGTCGGGCACTGTATTAAAAGAGTTGGTTTACCATTGTTCACTACTTTAATTGAGTCGGTTTACTGCAGGACACTGTTATAAAAGAGTTGGTTTACTGTAGCGTACTGTTTTAAAAGGGTCGGTTAACTGAATGACATTGTTTTAAAAGGTTCGGTTTACTGTAAGAGACCATTTTATTAGAGTCGGTTTACTGTTGAGCACAGTTTTAAAAGAATCGGTTTAATGTAGGACACTGTTTCAATAGAGTCGGTTTACTGTAGGACACTGTTTTAATAGATTCGGTTTACTGTAGGACACTGTTTCAATAGAGTCTGTTTGATGCAGGACACTGTTTCATTAGAGTCGGTTTACTGTAGGGCACTGTTTCAATAGAGTCGGTTTACTGTCGGGCACTGTTTTAAAAGAGTCGGTTTACTGTAGGGCACTGTTTCAATGGAGTCGGATTACTGTCGGGCACTGTTTTAAAAGAGTCGGTTTACTGTAGGGCACTGTTTTAATAGAGTCAGTTTACAGTCGTGCATTACTTTAATTGAGTCGGTTTACAATCATGCACAAATTTAATTGAGTCCGTTTACTGTTGGGCACTGTTTTAAAAGAGTCGGTTTACTGCAGTGCACTGTTTTAGTAGAGTCGGTATACTGTAGGTTACTGTTTTAATAACGTCTGTTTACTGTAGAGCACTGTTTTATAAGAGTCGGTTTACTGTAGGGCACTGTTTTAATAGAGTCGGTTTAATGTCGGGCACTGTTTCAATAGAGTCGGTTTACTGCCTGGCACTGTTTTAAAAGAGTCGGTTTACTGTAGGGCAATGTTTTAGTAGAGTCGGTTTACTGTCGGACGCTGTTTTAAAAGAGTCGGTTTACTGTAGGGCACTGTTTTAAAAGAGTCGTTTTACTGTAGGTCACTGTTTTAATAGTCGGTTTAATGTAGGGCACTGTTTTAAAAGAGCCGGTTTACTGGTGTGCATTGTTTTGTAAGATTCGGTTTAATGTAGGGCACTGTTTTAATAGAGTCAGTTTACTGTCGAGCAATGTTTTAATAGAGTCAGTTTACAGTCATGCATTACTTTAATTGAGTCGGTTTACAATCATGCACTAATTTAATTGAGTCGGTTTACTGTAGGAGACTGTTTTAATAGAGTTGGCTTACTGTAGGACACTGTTTTAATTGAGTCGGTTTACTATAGGGCACTGTTTTAATAGAGTCGGTTTACTGTCGGCCACTGTTTTAATAGTCGGTTTACTGCAGGGCACTGTTTCAATAGAGTCGGTTTACTGCCGGGCACTATTTTAATAGAGACGGTTTACTGTAGGTCACTGTTTTAATAGAGTCGGTTTACTATAGGGCACTGTTTTAATAGAGTCGGTTTACTGTCGGCCACTGTTTTAATAGTCGGTTTACTGCAGGGCACTGTTTCAATAGAGTCGGTTTACTGCAGGGCACTGTTTCAATAGAGTCGGTTTACTGCCGGGCACTATTTTAATAGAGTCGGTTTACTGTAGGACACTGTTTCATTAGAGTCGGTTTACCGCAGGGCACTGTTTCAATAGAGTCGGTTTACTGCCGGGCACTGTTTTAATAGAGACGGTTTACTGTAGGTCACTGTTTTAATAGAGACGGTTTAGAACATAGAACAGTACAGCACAGAACAGGCCCTTCGGCCCTCGATGTTGTGCCGAGCCATGATCACCCTACTCAAACCCACGTATCCACCCTATACCCGTAACCCAACAACCTCCCCCTTAACCCTACTTTTATTAGGACACTACGGGCAATTTAGCATGGCCAATCCACCTAACCCGCACATCTTTGGACTGTGGGAGGAAACCGGAGCACCCGGAGGAAACCCACGCAAACAGGGGGAGGACGTGTAGACTCCACACAGACAGTGACCCAGCCGGGAATCGAACCTGGGACCCTGGAGCTGTGAAGCATTTATGCTAACCACCATGCTACCCTGCTGCCCCGGTATACTGCAAGACACTGTTTTAATAGAGTCGCTTTAATTTAGGACACTGTTTTAATAGTCTTTTTACTCTCGGGCACTATTTTGAAAGAGTCGGTTTAATGTAGGCCACTGTTTTAAAAGAGCCGGTTTAGTGGTGTGCCTTGTTTTGAAAGATTCGGTTTAATGTAGGGCACTGTTTTAATAGAGTCGGTTTACCGTCGTGCATTACTTTAGTTGAGTCGGTTTACAATCATGCACAAATTTAATTGAGTCCGTTTACTGTAGGGCACTGTTTCAATAGAGTCCGTTCACTGTAGGGCACTGTTTTAAAAGAGTCGGTTTACTGTAGTGCACTGATTTAGTAGAGTCGGTATACTGTAGGTTACTGTTTTAATAACGTTGGTTTACTGTAGAGCACTGTTTTAAAAGAGTCGGTTTACTGTAGGGCACTGTTTCAATACAGTCAGTTTACTGTAGGGCACTGTTTCAATAGAGTCGGTTTACTGTCGGGCACTGTTTTAATAGAGTCGGTTTACTGTAGGGCACTGTTTTAATAGAGTTGGTTTACTGTCGGGCACTGTTTTAATAGAGTCGGTTTACTGTAGGACACTGTTTCAATAGAGTCCGTTCACTGTAGGGCACTGTTTCAATACAGTCGGTTTACTGTAGGGCACTGTTTTAATAGAGTCGGTTTACTATAGGGCACTGTTTTAATAGAGTCGGTTTACTGTCGGCCACTGTTTTAATAGTCGGTTTACTGCAGGGCACTGTTTCAATAGAGTCGGTTTACTGCAGGGCACTGTTTCAATAGAGTCGGTTTACTGCCGGGCACTATTTTAATAGAGTCGGTTTACTGTAGGACACTGTTTCATTAGAGTCGGTTTACCGCAGGGCACTGTTTCAATAGAGTCGGTTTACTGCCGGGCACTGTTTTAATAGAGACGGTTTACTGTAGGTCACTGTTTTAATAGAGACGGTTTACTGCAAGACACTGTTTTAATAGAGTCGCTTTAATTTAGGACACTGTTTTAATAGTCTTTTTACTCTCGGGCACTGTTTTGAAAGAGTCGGTTTAATGTAGGGCACTGTTTTAAAAGAGCCGGTTTAGTGGTGTGCCTTGTTTTGTAAGATTCGGTTTAATGTAGGGCACTGTTTTAATAGAGTCGGTTTACCGTCGTGCATTACTTTAGTTGAGTCGGTTTACAATCATGCACAAATTTAATTGAGTCCGTTTACTGTAGGGCACTGTTTTAAAAGAGTCGGTTTACTGTAGGACACTGTTTCAATAGAGTCCGTTCACTGTAGGGCACTGTTTTAAAAGAGTCGGTTTACTGTAGTGCACTGATTTAGTAGAGTCGGTATACTGTAGGTTACTGTTTTAATAACGTCGGTTTACTGTAGAGCACTGTTTTAAAAGAGTCAGTTTACTGTAGGGCACTGTTTCAATACAGTCGGTTTACTGTAGGGCACTGTTTTAATAGAGTCGGTTTACTGTAGGACACTGTTTTAATAGAGTCGGTTTACTGTCGGGCACTGTTTTAATAGAGTCGGTTTACTGTAGGACACTGTTTCAATAGAGTCCGTTCACTGTAGGGCACTGTTTCAATACAGTCGGTTTACTGTAGGGCACTGTTTCAATAGAGTCGGTTTACTGTCGGGCACTGTTTTAATAGAGTCGGTTTACTGTAGGGCACTGTTTCAATACAGTCGGTTTACTGTAGGGCACTGTTTCAATACAGTCGGTTTACTGTAGGGCACTGTTTCAATAGAGTCGGTTTACTGTCGGGCACTGTTTTAATAGAGTCGGTTTACTGTAAGGCACTGTTTCAATAGAGTCGGTTTACTGTAGGGCACTGTTTCAATAGAGTCGGTTAACTGTCCGGCAATGTTTTAATAGAGTCGGTTTACTGTAAGACACTGTTTTAATAGAATCGGTTTACTGCAGGGCACTGTTTTAATAGAGTCGGTTTACTGCAGGGCACTGTTTTAATAGAGTCGGTTTACAGTCGTGCATTAATTTATTGAGTCGGTTTTCAATCGTGCAATACTTTAATTGACTCGGTTTACTGTAGGGCATTGTTTTAACAGAGTTGGTTTACTGTAGGACACTGTTTTAAAAGAGTCGGTTTCATGGCAGCAGGGAAGCATGGTGGTTAGCATAAATGCTTCACAGCTCCAGGGTCCCAGGTTCGATTCCCGGCTGGGTCACTGTCTGTGTGGAGTCTGCACGTCCTCCCCCTGTGTGCGTGGGTTTCCTCCGGGTGCTCCGGTTTCCTCCCACAGTCCAAAGATGTGCGGGTTAGGTGGATTGGCCATGCTAAATTGCCCGTAGTGTCCTAATAAAAGTAAGGTTAAGGGGGATGTTGTTGGATTATGGGTATAGGGTGGATACGTGGGTTTGAGTAGGGTGATCATGGCTCGGCACAACATTGAGGGCCGAAGGGCCTGTTCTGTGCTGTACTGTTCTATGTTCTATGTTCTATGTAGGGCACTGGTTCATGAGAACATAGAAAATAGAACAGTACAGCACAGAACAGGCCTTCCAGCCCTCGATGTGGTGCCGAGCCATGATCACCCTACTCAAACCCACGTATCCACCCTATACCCGTAACCCAACAACCCCCGCCCCTTAACATAACTTTTTAGGACACTACGGTCAATTTAGCATGGCCAATCCACCTAATCCGCACATCTTTGGACTGTGGGAGGAAACCGGAGCAGCCGGAGGGAACCCACGCACACACGGGGAGGACGTACAGACTCCGCACAGACAGTGAGCCAGCCGGGAATCGAACCTGGGACCCTGGAGCTGTGAAGCATTTATGCTAACCACCATGCTACCGTGCTGCCGTTACTGTCGGGCACTGTTTTAAAAGAGTCGATTTACTGTAGGACACTGTTTTAATTGAGTCGGTTTACTGTCGGGCACTGTTTTAATAGAGTCGGTTTAATTTAGGGCACTGTTTTAATAGAGTTGGTTTACTGCAGGGCACTGTTTTAATTGAGTAGGTTTACTATCGGGCACTGTTTTAATAGAGTCGGTTTACTGTTGGGCACTGTTTTAAACGGGTTGGATTGCTGTAGGGCACTGTTTCAATGAAGCCGGTTTACTGTAGGGCACTGTTTTAATCGAGTGGGTTTACTCTAGGGCACTGTTTCAATAGAGTCGGTTTACTGTAGGGCACTATTTTAAACGGGTCGGTTTACTGTAGGGCACTGTTTTAATCGAGTGGGTTTACTCTTGGGCACTGTTTCAATAGAGTCGGTTTACTGTAGGGCACTATTTTAAACGGGTCGGTTTACTGTAGGGCACTTTTTTTATAGAGTGGGTTCACTGTAGGGCACTGTTTCAATAGAGTCGGTTTACTGTAGGGCACTGTTTCAATAGAGTCGATTTACTGTAGGGCACTGTTTCAATAGAGTCGGTTTACTGTAAGACACTGTTTTAATAGAATCGGTTTACTGTAGGGCACTGATTCAATAGAGATGGTTAACTGTCCGGCAATGTTTTAATAGAGTCGGTTTACTGTAAGACACTGTTTTAATAGAATCGGTTTACTGCAGGGCAAAGTTTTAATAGAGTCAGTTTACTACAGGGCACTGTTTTAATGGAGTCGGTTTACAGTCGTGCATTAATTTATTGAGTCGGTTTTCAATCGTGCAATACTTTAATTGAGTCGGTTTACTGTAGGACATTGTTTTAATAGAGTCGGTTTACTGTAGGACACTGTTTCAATAGAGTCGGTTTACTGTCGGGCACTGTTTTAATAGAGTCGGTTTACCATTGTTCACTACTTTAATTGAATCGGTTTACTGCAGGACACTGTTTTAAAATAGTTGGTTTAATGTAGGGCACTGTTTCAATAGAGTCGGTTTACTGTCGGGCACTGTATTAAAAGAGTTGGTTTACCATTGTTCACTACTTTAATTGAGTCGGTTTACTGCAGGGCACTGTTGTAAAAGAGTTGGTTTACTGTAGCGTACTGTTTTAAAAGGGTCGGTTAACTGAATGACATTGTTTTAAAAGGGTCGGTTTACTGTAGGAGACCATTTTATTAGAGTCGGTTTACTGTTGAGCACAGTTTTAAAAGAATCGGTTTAATGTAGGACACTGTTTCAATAGAGTCGGTTTACTGTAGGACACTGTTTTAATAGAGTCGGTTTACTGTAGGACACTGTTTCAATAGAGTCTGTTTGATGCAGGACACTGTTTCATTAGAGTCGGTTTACTGTAGGACGCTGTTCTAAAAGAGTCGGTTTACTGTAGGGCACTGTTTCAATAGAGTCGGTTTACTGTCGGGCACTGTTTTAAAAGAGTCGGTTTACTGTAGGGCACTGTTTTAATAGAGTCGGTTTACTGTCGAGCACTGTTTTAATAGAGTCAGTTTACAGTCGTGCATTACTTTAATTGAGTCGGTTTACAATCATGCACAAATTTAATTGAGTCCGTTTACTGTTGGGCACTGTTTTAAAAGAGTCGGTTTACTGCAGTGCACTGTTTTAGTAGAGTCGGTATACTGTAGGTTACTGTTTTAATAACGTCTGTTTACTGTAGAGCGCTGTTTTAAAAGAGTCGGTTTACTGTAGGGCACTGTTTTAATAGAGTTGGTTTAATGTCGGGCACTGTTTTAATAGAGTCGGTTTACTGCCGGGCACTGTTTTAAACGAGTCGGTTTACTGTAGGGCAATGTTTTAGTAGAGTCGGTTTACTGTAGGATGCTGTTTTAAAAGTGTCGGTTTACTGTAGGGCACTGTTTTAAAAGAGTCGTTTTACTGTAGGTCACTGTTTTAATAGAGTCGGTTTAATGTAGGGCACTGTTTTAAAAGAGCCAGTTTACTGGTGTGCATTGTTTTGTAAGATTCGGTTTAATGTAGGGCACTGTTTTAATAGAGTCGGTTTACTGTCGAGCACTGTTTTAATAGAGTCAGTTTACAGTCATGCATTACTTTAATTGAGTCGGTTTACAATCATGCACTAATTTAATTGAGTCGGTTTACTGTAGGAGACTGTTTTAATAGAGTTGGCTTACTGTAGGACACTGTTTTAATTGAGTCGGTTTACTATAGGGCACTGTTTTAATAGAGTCGGTTTACTGTCGGCCACTGTTTTAATAGAGTCGGTTTACTGCAGGGCACTGTTTCAATAGAGTCGGTTTACTGCCGGGCACTGTTTTAATAGAGATGGTTTACTGTAGGTCACTGTTTTAATAGAGACGGTTTACTGCAAGACACTGTTTTAATAGAGTCGCTTTAATTTAGGACACTGTTTTAATAGAGTCTTTTTACTGTCGGGCACTGTTTTGAAAGAGTCGGTTTAATGTAGGGCACTGTTTTAAAACAGCCGGTTTACTGGTGTGCCTTGTTTTGTAAGATTCGGTTTAATGTAGGGTACTGTTTTAATAGAGTCGGTTTACCGTCGTGCATTACTTTAGTTGAGTCGGTTTACAATCATGCACAAATTTAATTGAGTCCGTTTACTGTAGGGCACTGTTTTAAAAGAGTCGGTTTACTGTAGGACACTGTTTCATTTGAGTCGGTTTACTGTAGGACACTGTTTCAATAGAGTCCGTTCACTGCAGGGCACTGTTTTAAAAGAGTCGGTTTACTGTAGTGCACTGATTTAGTAGAGTCGGTATACTGTAGGTTACTGTTTTAATAACGTCGGTTTACTGTAGAGCACTGTTTTAAAAGAGTCGGTTTACTGTAGGGCACTGTTTTAATAGAGTCGGTTTAATGTAGGGCACTGTTTCAATAGAGTCGGTTTACTGTCGGGCACTGTTTTAATAGAGTCGGTTTACTGTCGGGCAATGTTTTAGTAGAGTAGGTTTACTTTAGGACGCTGTATTAAAAGAATCGGTGTACTGTAGGGCACTGTTTTAAAAGAGTCGTTTTACTGTAGGTCACTGTTTTAATAGAGTCGGTTTAATGTAGGGCACTGTTCTAAAAGAGCCGGTTTACTGGTGTGCCTTGTTTTGTAAGATTCGGTTTAATGTAGGACACTGTTTTAATAGAGTCGGTTTACTGTCGAGCACTGTTTTAATAGAGTCAGTTTACAGTGCATTACTTTAATTGAGTCGGTTTACTGTAGGACACTGTTTTAAAAGAGTTGGTTTACTTCAAAGCACTGTTGTAAAAGGGTCGGTTAACTGAATGACACTGTTTTAAAAGGGTCAGTTTACTGTTGAACACTGTTTAATAGAGTCGGTTTCCTGTAGGACCCTGTTTTAAAAGAGTCGGTTTACTGTCGAACACGGTTTCATTTGACTTGGTTTACCGTAGAGCACTGTATTAATAGAGTCGGATTTTTGTAGGACACTGTTTCATTTGACTCGGTTTACCGTAGGGCACTGTTTTAAAAGAGTCGGTTTAATGTAGGACACTGTTTTAATAGAGTCGGTTTATTGTAGGACACTGTTTCAATTGAGTCGGTTTACTATAGGGCACTGTTTTAATTGTGTCAGTTTACTAGATGTCACTGTTTGAATAGTCGGTTTACTGTAGGGCACTGTTTTAATAGAGTCGGTTTACTGTAGGGCACTGTTTTAATAGAGTCGGTTTAATGTAGGACACTGTTTTAAAAGAGCCGGTTTACTGTTGGGCATTGTTTTGAAAGAGTCGGTTTACTGTCGGGCACTGTTTTAATAGAGTCAGCTTACTGCAGGAAACTGTTTTAATTGAACATAGAACATAGAACAGTACAGCACAGAACAGGCCCTTCGGCCCTCGATGTTGTGCCGAACAATGATCACCCTACTTAAACCCACGTAACCCCATAACCCAACAATCCCCCCATTAACCTTACACTACGGGCAATTTAGCATGGCCAATACACCTAACCCGCACATCTTTGGACTGTGGGAGGAAACCGGAGCACCCGGAGGAAACCCACGCACACACGGGGAGGACGTGCAGACTCCACACAGACAGTGACCCAGCCGAGAATCGAACCTGGGACCCTGGAGCTGTGAAGCATTGATGCTAACCACCATGCTACCGTGAGGGCAAATAGAGTCGGTTTAATGTAGGACACTGTTTTAAAAGAGCCGGTTTACTGTTGGGCATTGTTTTAAAAGAGTCAGTTTACTGTAGGAAGCTCTTTTATTAGAGTGGGTTTTCTGTAGGACACTGTTTTAAAATAGTCGGTTTCCTGTACAGCAATGTTTTATAAGAGTCGGTTTACACTAGGGCACTGCTTTAATTGAGCGGGTTTACTGCCGGGCACTGTTTCAATATATTCGTTTTACTGTAGGGCACTGTTTCAATGCAGTTGGTTTAATGCAACGTAGCTGGAAACAGCCAATATTTCAGAGATGTTAATGTTTTGTGAATGGGCAAAACTGGCGGATGTGTTTCGGGAAATGTAAGTTGAAGTATATTCGAATAAAAAGGGGCAGAACGGTGCTCTTTATAAATGATGGATAGACAGAAAGACAGGATTCCATTGTTAAGAATAGACCCTCTCCAGATTCGGAAGAATTGCATTCTATTAAAAAACTGGATATAACAAAACAAGGACAATAAGATGGAGGAGTAAGATCCCAGCCTGTGGCCTGTAACGTGCCTCATTGGAAGATGAGGTGCTGTTCCTCCAGCTTACGTTGGGCTTCACTGGAACCTGGCAGCAGGCCGAGGACAGACATGTGGGCAGGAGGGCAAGGTGCTGAGTTAAAATCTATCTGAAGGAAGGATTCATGAGAGTATGAACGAAATAACACTGAGTGTGGCTGAATGACCAGAGTGGAATATCTGACAGCAGTGAACAAGAATTATTGGAAGTATCCGCCTCCTACATGAAGCCTAGGTCCATGCATGAGGGGTGAGTGGAGGTGTTACGCAAAGCGGTCTCACAGTCTGCGTTTAGTCTCACCAATGTAGAGGTGACGGTATTGGGAGCAGCAAAAACAGTCGCCCAAATGGAAAGAGAAGCGTGAAACGCTGCTTCACCTAAAAGGAGAGTTTGCTGCCTCGAATCTTGTGACAGGAGGGGGTAAAGGGCAGTTGTTGCAGCATCTGCGATTGCAAAGGAAGGTGTCATGTGATCCACACGCAGTACAATTCTGTGCTGACAGATATTTCGGGTGATAGTTGTTCACTGCTGTCAGATATTCCACTCTGGTTAGTGACCCACACTCAGTGTGATTTTGTTCTTACTCTCACTAATCCTTCATTCCGAGAGATTGCCTTCACTGAGATACAATCTAACATGACACCGCATTCCACTAAATATAGTAACTTCATTGCTAAGATATCCCCTGAGTTACAAACAGGTTTATTATCAGTTGATGAGATGGATTTAAACCACAGACATATTTCGAGACATTTTACTGAAGTGAATAATATCGTTGATCAGGTGTCTGAATAACAGTGAGCACGAGATCAGCATTTAACATTTTCAGACACAGTTTAAAATCAGGGAGCTGCTCACACACAGGTTTCCACAACTTAAATGGTGTAGTCAGTTACCAGGAACTCCAACAATAGTAAGGATTGGGTAGAATATTTTCTCAGCAATATTAATTGGACGATGCATGTTCAGTGTCAAGTAATGTGTGCCTTCGTGCTGCTGACAGTCTCTCTGTCTTAAACTCTGAGGTTATACATTTCCAAAGTCTTTAATTTATACCCTGTGGATCCACCTCGGGGATGTTGTGTTTGCAAAATCGTTTGATCTATTTGAAAAGATATGAACAAAGATATCACGACATTTTTTTAAATTTTTAAATAAATTTAGGTGTACCCAATCATTTTTCCAATTAAGGGGCAATTTAGAGTGGCCAATCCACCTAGTTTGCACATTTTTGGGTTGTGGGGGCGAAACCCACGCAAACACGGCAAGAACGTGCAAACTCCACACAGACAGTGACCAGAGCCGGAATCGAACCTGGGACCTCAGCGCCGTGAGGCCGCAGTGCTAACCCAGACGCCACCGTGCTGCCCCTAAGATATCACGACATTGAGTACAGTGATAGAAAATATTATTTTAACGAAGTGACCTCTTTCCAAACACTGGACTGTGTTGATTAAATTGTTCAACTAAATATAACAGAAAGGATGCCGTCCACGCAAACACCATCAGTCCCATCTCTCGATCTCACATTGTTTCAGTGACATCCCTCACTCGACTGCGACCATTCACTGATTCAGTTCCAATTGTCAATGTGTTTCTCTAGGTTATTCCCCTGCACTCTGGGGTGTAACCGCCTCTGTAACTGTGACCATTCAGTGATTCAGTTCCGATTGTCAGTGTGTTTCTCTGGGTAGTTCCACTGCACTTTGCGAATAGTGTGGGGATTGAATGGTGACACTCAGACTCTGAATATTGAGTCAATTCCTCCATCGGCAAAGGGACCGAGCACCGATCCCTGTGGAACACCACTGGAGACCGGCTTTCATTCACACACAAGGAAACCCTTTGTCCAGTTTTAATCACTGCTGCCTCATAGCGCCAGGGACCCAGGTTCTATCCTGACCCCGGGTCACTGTCCATGTGGATTTTGCGCATTCTCCCCGTTTCCTGCGTGCTATTCACCCCCACAATCCAAATATGTGCAGGAAATGTGGATTCGCGATGCTAAAATGTCCATTTATTTCAAAATTAATTAGGTACTCTGTGTCTGTGACTGATTGTTTGTGACTGTAACTGAATGTGGATGTGTGTCTGGGTGTGAGTGAGTGTTTCTGTGTGTGTCTGAATATGTGTGTGTGTGTCTGTGTTTAAGCGAGAGTTTGTGACTTGATGTTTTGTGTGAGTGAATGTATTTGTGAGTGTCTGTCTGAGTGTGTATGTGTCTGTGTGTGTTGCGATTGTGTGTGGGTGCGATGCATGTCTGTGTGTGAGAGTGTGCGTGTGCAATTTTGTATGCGTGTGCATGCGAGTGTGGCTCTGTGAGTCTTTGTGACTGTGAGTCTCTTCATGCGTGTATGAGTTTGCCTGTGTGTGCACATGTGTATGAATGAGTCTGTCTTTTTGCACATATGTATGAGTGCGTCTGTGTGTCTGCACATATGTACAAGTGTGTCGGTGTGTGCACATGTGTATGAGTGCGTCTGTGTGTCCACATTTGTTTGAACGAGTTTGTGTTGTCCACATGTGTATGAGTGAGTCTGTGTGTCCACATTTGTTTGAACGAGTTTGTGTTGTCCACATGTGTATGAGTGTGTCTGTGTCTGTGCACATGGTGATGAGTAAGTCTATGTGTGCACATCTGTATGAGTGAGTCTGTGTGTGCACATGTGTATGAGCGAGTATATGTGTGTGCACATGGTGATGAGTGAGTCTGTATGTGCACACATGTGTATGAGTGATTCTGTTTGTGCACATGTGTATGAGTGAGTCTGTGTGTGTCCACATCTGTATGAGTAATTATATGTGTGCACATGCGTATGAGCGAGTCTCTGTGTGCACATGTGTTTGCGCTAGTCTGTGTGTGCACATGTGTATGAGTGATTCTGATTGTGTGCACATCTGTATGAGTGAGTCTGTGTGTGTCTACGTCTGTATGTGTGTCTGTGTGCGCACATGTGTATGAATGAGTCTGTGTGTGTGCACATGTGTATGAGTGAGTCTGATTATGTGCATGTACGTACGAGTGAGTCTGTGTGTATATACATCTGTATGAGTGAGTCTATGAGTGCACATGTGTATGAGTGAGTCTGTGTTTGTGCACATGTGTATGAATGAGTCTGTGTGTATGTACATGTGTGTGGGTCAGCCTGTGTGGGTCCACATGTGTATGAGTGAATCTGTGTGTGTCTACATGCGCATGGTGAGTCTGTGTGTTTCCACATGTGTATGAATGAGTCTGTCTGTGTGCACATGTGTCTGAGTGAGTCTGTGTGTACACATGTTTATGAATGAGTCAGTGTGTGTACATGTGTATGAGTGAGTCTGTGTGTGTACACATATGTATTAGTGAGTCTGTGTGTTCACATGTGTATGGGTGAGATTGCCTCTGTGCCTGGGCGTGTGCAGTATGTATAATTGAGCAAGTGTGTGTGAGTATGTCTGTGTTGTGCGTCTGTGAGTGTTTGAGGGGCAGTGATTGTGAGTGTGTGCATGAGTGTGCATGTTTGGGTCTATGTATATATGCACGACTGTGTGGGTTTCTGTATGCTTGTGTGTGAGCGTCGTGTGACTGTGTGTTTGTTTGTGTGTGTCTGTATGTTGTGTGCTTTAGTGTGTGTATTGCACTTTCGGCGGGTCAGTACTGAGGGAGTGCTGCACTGTCAGAGGGTCAATGCTGAGGAAGTGCTGTACTGTCGGGGTTCAGTGCTGAGGGAATGCTGCACTGTCGGAGGGTCAGTGATGAATGAGTGCGCACTTTCACAGGGTAAGTACAGAGGGAGTGCTGCACTTTCACAGTGTCAGTACAGATGGAGCGCCGCACGGTCAGTGAACAGTGCTGCGGGAGTGCTGCGCTGTAAGAGGGTCAGTCCTGAGGGTACTGCACCGTCAGAGAGTCAGTACTGAGGCAGTTCCGCACTTTCAGGGGCCAGTACTGAGGTAGTGATGGGTTGCAAGAGGGCGAGTGCTGAGGGAGTGTTGTACTTTCGGAGGGTCAGTGCTGTAGGTGTGCCGGACTGTCAGAGGGTCAGTGCTGAGGGAGTGCAGCACTGTCAGGGGTCGGCACTGAGGGAGTGCCGCACTGTCGGAGGGTCGCTACTGAGGGAGTGCCGCACTGTCAGAAGGTCAATACTGAGGGAGTGCCGCACTGTCAGAGGGTCAATACTGAGGGAGAGCTGCACTTGAAGAGTGTCAGTGCTGATGGAGTGCCGCACTATGGGAGCATCAGTGCTGAGGGAGTGCCGCTCTGTCGGGGGGTCAGTACTGAGGGAGCGCTGCACTGTCAGAAGGTCGGTGCTGATGGAGCGCTGCACTTGCGGAGTGTCAGGGCTGAGGGAGTGTCGCACTGTCGGAATGTCAGTACTGAGGGAGTGCCGCACTGTCAGAGGGTCAGTACTGAGGGAGTGCCGGACTGTCAGACGGTCAGAACTGAGGGAGTGCTGCACTATCAGACGGTCAGGTCTGAGGGATGTTGCACTGTGGGATGGTCAATACTGAGGGAGTGCCGCACTGTCAGAGGGTCAGTACTGAGGGAGCTCTGCACTGTCAGGTGGTCTGCGTTGAGGGAGTGCTGCACTGTCAGAGGGTCAGTGCCTAGGTAGTGCAGCACTGTCAGGGATCAGAACTGAGGAAGCGCCGCACTGTCAGAGGGTCAGTGCTGAGGGAGTGCTGCACGTTCAGAGGGTCAGTGCTGAGTGAGTGCAGCACTGTCAGCGGGGTCAGTGCTGAGGGAGCGCTGCACTGTTGTAGGGTCAGCACTGAGGGAGTGCCGCACTGTCAGAGGGTTAGTACTGAGGGAGCGCTTCACTGGCGGAGTATCAATGATGAGTGAGTGCTGCACTGTGGGAGGATTAGTGCTGAGGGAGCGCCGCACTGTTAAAGAGTCTGTACTGAGGGAGCGCTGTACAATCGGTGTGTCCGTGCTGAGGGAATGCCACACTGTCAGAGGGTCAATACTGACGTACGCTGCACTTGAGGAATGTCAGTGCTGACGGAGTTCCGCTGTCGGAGGGTCAGTGCAGAGGGAGTGCTGCACTGTTGGAGGGTCAGTACAGAGGGTGCGCAGCGCTTGCGGAGTGTCAGTGCCGAGGGAGTGCCGTACTGTCAGAGGATCAGTACTGAGGGAGCGCCGCACTGTCAGTGCTCAGGGAGGGCCGCACTGTCAGCGGGTCAGTACTGAGGGAATACCGGACTGTTAGAGGGTCAGGACTGAGGGACGTTGCACTGTCGGAGCGTCAATGCTGAGGGAACGCTGCAATGTCAGAGGGTCTCTGCTGAGGGAGTGCTGCACTTTAAGAGGGTCAGTGCTGAGGGAGTTCAGCACTGTCAGGGGGTCGGCACTGAGGGAGTGCCGCACTGTCGGAGGGTCGCTACTGAGGGAGTGCCGCATTGTCAGAAGGTCAATACTGAGGGAGTGCCGCACTGTCAGAGGGTCAATACTGAGGGAGAGCTGCACTTGAAGAGTGTCAGTGCTGATGGAGTGCCGCACTATGGGAGCATTATTGCTGAGGGAGTGCCGCTCTGTCGGGGGGTCAGTACTGAGGGAGCGCTGCACTGTCAGAAGGTCGGTGCTGATGGAGCGCTGCACTTGCGGAGTGTCAGGGCTGAGGGAGTGTCGCACTGTCGGAATGTCAGTACTGAGGGAGTGCCGCACTGTCAGATGGTCAGTACTGAGGGAGTGCCGCACTGTCAGTGGGTCAGTACTGAGGGAGTGCTGCACTGTCAGAGGGTCAGTACTGACGGAGTGCTGCACTGTCAGAGATCAGTACTGAGGGAGCGCTGCACTGTCAGAGGGTCAGTACTGAGGGAGTGCTGCACTGTCAGAGGGTCAGTACTGAGGGAGTGCCGCACTGTCAGAGATCAGTACTGAGGGAGCGCTGCACTTGCGGTGTGTCAGTGCGGCGTGACTGCCGCACTGTTGGAAGGTTAGTGCTGAGGGAGCGCTGCACATGCGGAGTGTCAGGGCTGAGGGAGTGTCGCTCTGTCGGAATGTCAGTACAGAGGGAGTGCTGCACTGTAAGAGGGTCAGTACTGAGGGAGCGCTGCACTTGGGGCATATCCTGATCTCAAAGTTGATTGTTTGAGCATTCAGAAGATTCTGGAAGTGGGGGGGGGGGGGGGGGGGGGGGAGAGAGAGGGGGGGGGGGAGACTCCATTTTTATTTCAGTTCTGTTTAGATCTCAAGAGGAGCAAGAAGCAGGATTAAAACTCTCTCTCTTAATCATCACTCCATCTGGCAATTTAAATGCCCCAGGCTTTGAAAATTCCACACTTGATCAAGAAACTGGGAGACGTTGGAAAGTACACATTTGTATTCTGATCAGGCAACTGTGAAGTCAGAGATTTGAATTCACTCTTACCTGATGGACTCTTCCTGAAGGTTCAGGATAACCTGGAGGTTGACCCAGTCCAGTGCCATCTGCAGGCAGAGGGGCTGTTTGAAAACCCATTTAAAACACTCCGTTGAGAACTTTATGTTTAGCTAAAGAGGCTGCGAGTCCATCTGGTGGACACAAGTTAGAATTGCGCAGATCTGAGGCGAATCTTCTGTGGGATGGCCGAGGTCGGTAGAAGTGATGGTGACTTTCCAGAAAAAGATTTACAGCATAAGAGCTCTAATTGAAGGCACATACTAAAATATGCAAAACAACCAATGGTTTCAACATCTTCATTTTGAAAAGATTGTCACCTACAAAGACCACCATCTCAGCAGCGAAGACAACCATGACTCATTCCCAATGTATTCCCTGCAGTTTTGATCCTTTCCGACCCCCACCGTGTTTCTGTCTTGTGCGTGCGTGTGTGTGTGCATGGAGTGTGGGTTAGTGTTAGGAGAATAGTTAGATTAGGGTGACATGTTGGCACAACGGCTAGCACTGCAGCCTCACAGTGCCAGCAGCCCGTTTCAAATTCAGGTCTTCGGTGTCTGTCTGTGTGGCGTTTGCACATTCTCCCCACGTGTGCGTGAGTTTCCTCCGGGTGCTACATTTCCTCCCATAGTCCAAGGATGTGCAGGTTAGGATGGGCCGTGCTAAATTGACCCTTAGTGTGTAAAAGTTAGTAGGGGTCAGAGCATATGGCGGGTAGTTGGCCGAGGTGAAATGCTCTTTCGGAGGGTTGGTACAGACTTGATGGGGCTGAATGGCCTACTTCTGCACGGTCGGGATTCTATGATTCGCCGATCATTAGCAGACCGTTGTTTTATTAATACCATTACATGTTTATCTATTCTCCTGTTATAAATAAACAGTTTTCAATGTTTTACTTACAAAAGTGCAGCCTGTTAGTCACTGGAGCAGTCAAGGGTCAAAACTCTCACGTAAACATGTAACCTGTTGGTTAATTCACTTGTGTTAGTTCTCCGAGGCCTGTGGGACTGGAACTGACCTCGCACTAGCCAAGGGTGGAGCGGTCTGTTCCCCGGAAAGAGTTGGTAGACGTGGTGGGGAGGGGGGGGGGGGCGTACCCATGGGGACCCATAGAGCAGCACGGTAGCATTGTGGATAGCACAATCGTTTCACAGCTCCAGGGTCCCAGATTCGATTCCGGCTTGGGTTTCTGTTTGTGCGGAGTCTGCACATCCTCCCCGTGTGTGCGTGGGTTTCCTCCGGGTGCTCCAGTTTCCTCCCACAGTCCAAAGATGTGCAGGTGATGTGGATTGGCCATGATAAATTGCCCTTAGTGTCCAAAATTGCCCTTAGTGTTGGGTGGCGTTACTGGGTTATGGGGTTATGGGGATAGGGTGTTGGCCTTGGGTAGGGTGCTCTTTCCAAAAGCCGGTGCAGACTCGATGGGCCGAATGGCCTCCTCGTGCACTGTAAATTCTATATTCTGTGACTCTATCTCTGACTCCAAAACCCCCGGGGAGAGTCTGTTCCCATGGGGGCTCTCTAACCCCAAGGGAGAGTGTTCCCCTGGGGGCCCCCAACCCCAGTGGAGAGTCTGTTCCCATGGGGACCTCCCAACCCCAGCGGAGAGTGTGTTCCCATGGGGACTCCCCAACCCCAGGGGAGAGTCTGTTCCCATGGGGGCTTCCAACCTCCAGGGGAGAGTCAGGTCCCATGAGGGCTTCCAACCCCCAGGGGAGAGTCTGTTCCCCTGGGGACTCCCAAACCCCAGTGGAGTGTCTTTTCCATAGGGACTCCCAAACCCCGGGAGAGAGTCGGTCTCATGGCGAATCCCAAACTACAGTGGAAAGTCAGTGCCCAGGAGGTACCCATACCGCGGGGAGAGTGCGTGCCACTGGGGGGACCAGTGCCCCGGAGAGAGTCGAGTGTACAATCAAAGCACAGTAAGAAGTCTTACAACACCAGGTTAAAGTCCAACAGGTTTGTTTCAAACACGAGCTTTCGGAGCACGGCTCCTTCTTCAGGTGAATGAAGGTGACTCTATCTCTTCACCTGAAGAAGGAGCCGTGCTCCGAAAGCTCGTGTTTGAAACAAACCTGTTGGACTTTAACCTGGTGTTGTAAGACTTCTTACTGTGCTCACCCCAGTCCAACGCCGGCATCTCCACATCATACAATCAAAGCAGGATTAGAAACATAATTAAGCGTGCGAGGAGGCCATTCAGCCCTTCGAGTCTGCTCCACTATATATTATGATAATGGCTGGTCATCCAACTCAATAGACTGATTCCACCGTCCTCCAATATTGTTAGAATCCCGTCGCCCTAAGTGCTATATCATTTTCTGCAATAGATTTTGAGTAATCCATTACTTTTTTCCAATTAAGGGGCAATTTAGCCTGGCAAATCCACTTACGCTGCAGATGTTTGGGTTGTCGGGGTGACTCCCACACAGACACGGGGAGAAAGTGCAAACAGCACATGGCCAGTGACCCGGGGCCGGGATCGAACGTTGGTCCTCAGCGCCGTGAGGCAGCAGTGCTAACCAGTGCGCAACACCCCACCCCCCTCAAGTGCGATGTCCAATTGTTTCTTGGAAAAATTCAATGTTTTGGCGTCAACTACTTCCTCTGGGAATCAATTCCACACCCGACCACTCTCTCGTACATTCAAAGAATTTACAGTGCAGCAGGATGCCATTCGGCCCATCGAGTTTGTACCAGCGTTTACAAAGAGCACGCTTCCTAAACCCACACCTCCACCCCATCCCCACACTTCCACCCTATTCCCGTAACCCCACCTTACCTTTTTTGGACACTAAGAACAATTTATCATGGCCAATCCAGCTAACCTGCACATCTTTGGACTGTGGGAGGAAATCGGAGCACCCGGAGGAAACCCATGCCTTCACGGGGAGAACATGCAGACTCCACAGACAGTGACCCAAGCCGGGAATCGAAGCTGGGACACTGGCGCGGTGAAGCCACAGTACTAACCACTGTGCTGCATGACTGCCCAGAAATTTCTCCTCATCTCTTTCCTAAATGGTCTTCCCCATATCCTCACACTGTGACCCCTGGTTTCTGGACACATCCACCATCGGGAACATCCTTCCTGCATCAACTCTCTCAAATCCTGTCAGAATTCTATCAGAATATTGGAATATCTCCATTTGCAGGTATTGAACTGGTTGAGAAAATGGCGTCTCCGAGGGTGATTAAAACTCACCTCCCGATCCAACTGGTTCCCAAATCCTTCTGGGAGCAGGTCTGAAAGGTAGGGACCCGTGACACATCGTTCATCCCAATCATCCCCATCGACCCATGTCGATCTCACCAACCCTTCATTTCTCACACATTTCTACACTCCCTCACTCCCCCTACTTCAGTATCCAAACTGTGGGAAACCCTCCCTCACTCCCCCATCCCTCCCTCATGCCACCATCCCTCGGTCTCCAAACTGTGAGACTTCCTCACTCCTCCCTCCATTAGTCTCCAAACTGTGGGACTCCCTCACTCTACCTTACCTCAGTCTCCAAACTTTGGGACTCCCTCACTCCCCCGTCTCTCAGTCTCCAAACTGTGAGACTCACTCACGCGCCCTCTCAGTTTCCAAACTGTGAGACCCACTCACTCCTCCCTCCCTCAGTCTCCAAACTGTGGGACTCCCTCACTCCCCCTCCCTCAGTCTCCAAACTGTGTGAATATCTCACTCACCCCCTCGCTCAGTCTCCAAACTGTGGGCCTCCCTCACCTCCCCGCCCCCTTACTCTGACAGGTTACAGGGAAGAGTGAGGATCACTGATGGATTTGTATTTCCTATTTCCAGACCATCGTAGTCGCTCTTAACAGCAAAAATAATCTTCTGTCGTATTTTCTTTTCCATCCGATTGACAAGTGTTTCATGAGCCGGAAAACTGGTCGGAGTTATTCCAGAAATTCCGGCACGGGCAAGTTCAGATTTCTCTGCACATCAACAACCCTAAATGTGCATCAAACACAGGACGAGGTGCAGCACAGTGTTAGATGCAGAGTAAAGCTCCATCTCAACTGTCCCCACAAAACACTCTCAGGACCGACACAGCATGGTGTTCGATGCAGAGTAAAGCTCCCTCTCCACTGTTCCCAACAAACACTCCCAGGTGAAGTACAGCACGGTGTTAGGTACAGAGTAAAGCTCCATCTACACTGTCCCCATCAAACACTCCCAGGACAGGTACAGCATGGGGTTTGATGCTGAGTAAAGCTACCTCTACTCTGTCCCCATCAAACACCCCGAAGACAGGTACAGCACGGCGATAGATACAGAGTAAAGCTCCCTCTATATTGTCTCCATCGAACACTCCCAGGACAGGTACAGTAGGGGGTTAGATATAGTAAAGTTCCCTCTACACTACCAATCAAACAGTCCCAGGACAGGTACAGCACGGGGTTGGATACAGTGTATTGATACAGGAATTGAATTTTTAAACTCCACCAAAAGCATGATTTATCTGAGACCTTCAAACGTTTGGCCTATTTTCGAAGCTCTTATCCACCTGTCAAAATTACTCTGTTTGATCCTTTCAAACTCCACGTATCTTTGACCAAATTATTTCCTTAAATTTCTAAACCTTTGTCTGTACGCTTCAGTCACTAGTTCAGGTGCACTTAAGATGGATTTTTTCTCCACCTCATACGTCCCAGATACCTCCTCCGGTTGTGATGCCAACATTTCACGAGCTCTACCTATCAGCATTTTTTGAATGAGTAATACCCACATATTCTGTGACCATTTCATTTGTTTAGTTACCTTTTCAAATGTAATGAAAAAGGCTTCCACTTCCTTCTCGTCAAACATTGGCAATGCTTGGATATATGTAAATAGATCCCCACCAAGCCTTCGACTTTGACCATCTTTCACACAATCCTCATCACTATCATCCAACTGAACGTTTCCCTTTATCTCTGCCAAATTTAACTGACTGTCATATTTCACGGCCATTTTCTGAAGTTCAAGCTGTCTCTCTCTTAATCTTTTTTCCTGATCTGCATATCCATTTCTCTTTATTTTTGTTCTGCTCGGGATATTCTTTCTTTTCTCCTTCCTTCTCTCTTCTTTTCTTGTTAGTATCTCTCTTTTTCTCTTTCCTCTCTTTCGTATTCAAGCTGCTTTAATTCTTTCTCATGTTCAATTTGTTTAATTTGTCACTGAATTTTTGCCATTTCCAACGAGTCAAACTGTATCTCTCGTCATAACTTAAAGGTTCCATCACAGGCAACACACTGATGAATCTCCTCTGCACCCCTTCGAGAGCAATCACATCCTTCCTATAATTTGGTGACCAGAATTACACACAGTTCCAGCTGTGACCTCACCAAAGTTCTATACAACTCCAACATGTCCTCCGTGCTTTTGTAATTTATGCCCTGATTGATAAAGACAGGTTTCCCATATGCCCTTTTCACCACCATATTAACCTGTCCTTCGGTCATCAGAGATCCATTAAGGGCAGCACGGTGGCCTAGTGGTTAGCACAACCGCCTCCCGGCTCTGGGTCACTGTCCGTGTGGAGTTTGCACATTCTCCCCGTGTCTGCGTGGGTTTCGCCCCCACAACCTAAAAATGTGCAAAGTAGGTGGATTGGCCACGCTAAATTGCCCCTTAATTGGAAAAAAATAATTGGCTAATCTAAATTTATAAAAAAAAATAAAAATCAGAGATCCATTGACAAACAGGTCAAAGTCCCTTTGTTCTTCGGAGCTTCCCAGTATCAGGCCATTCATTTAATACTTTCATCTCATTTTACTCCTTCCAAAGAGTATCATCTCTGTCATGTGATAGTACCTTTAAGAAATGCGTGTTTATCAGTGAGGTCACAGCTGGAACTGTGTGTAATTCTGGTCACCAAATTATAGGAAGGATGTGATTGCACTCGAAGGGGTGCAGAGGAGATTCATCAGGGTGTTTGTGTGTTTGTCTGGGTGTTTCCACTGCACTCTAGGGTGTAGCTGCCTCTGTAACTGTGACCATTCCGTGATTCAGTTCCAATTGTCAGTGAGCTTCTGTGGATGTTTCCACTGCACTCTGAGACTAGTTTGTGGATTGAATGGTGACTCCGACTCAGACCCATTGAGTCTGTTCCTCCATTGGAAAAGTGCCGTCCTGTATTTTATTGATCCAGAATCTGATGGCTACTCCCTCCGAGAAGGAAGGCCCAGACTCCTGAGTGACCTCAGCCTGTTTGTCAATCCCCGCAGTGCCCAGAGCCGATTCCTCACCCCAGCTCACGTGTGTGCCCTGGTAACGCTCTTGAGACTGCACAGGCTCTATTAGTCCCATGATTATGAACTGGGGAGGTCCTGCACCTGTTTTATTTTCCCATTGATCCTGGAGGATTCCAATCATCCAAGAGTGTTGTCCAACTCCATCAGGAGTCCAGTCCAGGGAATGGTCTAATCCGTGGTGTGGTCCAATAATTGCGAATGAGGAAGTATGACATTCTCTGCTGTATTTCTATCCTGCTTGTGAAACCTGGCCAGTCTGAGCTAATCCTGTAAATCAGATTTATTGAGAAACCCTCTCCCAAAGATATTTGAATGATGAGCATTTTCCGACCACTGCCATCAAACTGACATGGCTGCAATTCGCAGTTCACTCCCTTCCCCTTCTTAAACACTTCAGGCACATTTTCTACTTCCCGCTCTGCAATTTTAATCGCTGTGCCCACTCATCTCCCAGCACCTCTGCCACCATACACCCAGTGCCCAGTTTATTGTTGCTGAGGCCCTGCACTCACTGTCTGTTCAGACGCAGAGAATGTTTCATCAGTCATTTTCAGGGTCTTCCCTCTTCTCTCTTTGACAGTTAACTTACTTGGAAATGCAATTCTGTGTCGGGGAAAGTGTGGCCTCTCTACCTGCACCACTGGTTACCCGGTCGCCATGGCAATGGCGATTCTGCTGTTTATTATCACTCACCCCATATTGAACTGCATCAATGGTTGTTTTTCCCCTTGAGTTTCCTGCCCCTCACCTCTCTGTGTCGTGTTAAGACTGCCCTGCTGCCTGCATCCAGAGACTGTTCTGTCTGGTTCACCCTCACTTTCTCCTTTGATCGATTTGTGGTAATTCGCTGCCAGAAACTGAAAACTGAATATTGCACTGGGAAAACTGCGGCTGTGGTTCTGTCAACAAGCGGCCTCCTGCTCTGTGTAAAAAAAACATCCCTATGTACTTTAAATATGAACCTGGAGTGATAATCGACAATGTGCAGTTGTTCTGCCAGACAAAGAGAAGCTTTTTCACTAACCCCGGGTGGGTTGTATTTCTCTGGTTTGTTCAGGTTTTAACCCCATCGAACCCATTCTTTTCAATCTTGTTGATCAATCTTCTGACAGTCAGACACATTTTACTCACCAGTCGTATCCGGAAGGCATTGAGGGCTCAGAGTCAGGGAGATAATCGCACAGACCCAGAGATGGAGTGCAGAATGAAGTCAATGATTTTACTCTTCAGCATTTCTGGAGCTTTCATTCTCCTCTGGATGGTGTATGTTACAGCATATTTATATTTGTATATGAGTGGATTGGATTACCTCCCCATTCGTCAATATAATTTACAACAATTCCGATATTGGCTGCAGGGTTTAAATTGCTGCTCAAACACATTTATTTACATTGTGACGCAGTCCAGTTTCAGGGAGCAGATCAGGATCATGGTGATATATCCGGCAATATCACCTATTGAATTAATGAACAAACAAACCTGACTGACAGCCCCTCAGCCAATCGAGGGTTCCAATTCTGAATGGAAGCCCCACAGCCAATCAGGAGCCCCAGCCACAGATGACAGCCGCCGTCGCAAATCAGGTAGTTGTGCCTGCTGGGGAAGAGGCTCCACAGCCAATCAGGGAGTCCAGCTTCTCAGTGGGAGCCACCTGAGCCAATCAGATGCATGGCTTTCAAACTGACAGCGGCTACAACCAATCACGGCGCTTTACAACATGCGACTCAGAAGGCTCAACCAATCAGGGAGCTGAACTGTGACTGGGAAACTCGCCCAGGAACAGGAATGTTGAGCCGATGCGTTGGCCGTTTCTGAGTAAATTTGTAATGTTCAGTAACCCGACCGAGTGCCTCTGACAACATTTGCGGCACTTCCAAAATCTCAGACACATTGCTGTCTGTATTGTGTGACTCTAGCTGTGAAATATCTGCACATTTTAAACTTCCACTGTTGCTGTCTTCTCATCATTTATTAAGAACATGCTGGATTCTGCGCTCTCGGGATTCTCCGCTGTCTGGATTCCCCGCTGTCGGGATTCTCCACTGTCGGTGTTCTCCACTGTCTGGATTCGTGTGTGTGTGAGTGCACATGTGCCTGTGCGCACATGTATCTTTACTTAATTTATCATAGAATTTACAGTGCAGAAGGAGGCCATTCGGCCCATCGAGTCTGCACCGGCTCCTGGAAAGAGCACCCTACCCAAGGTTAACACCTCCACCCTATCCCCGTAACTCAGTAGCCCCACCCAATACTAAGGGCAATTTTGGACACTAAGGGCAATTTATCATGTCCAATCCACCTAACTTGCACATCTTTGGACTGTGGGAGGAAACCGGAGCACCCGGAGTAAACCCACGCACACACGGGGAGTGATGTGCAGACTCCGCTCAGACAGTGACCCAAGCCGAAATCGAACCTGGGACCCTGGAGCTGTGAAGCGATTGTGCTATTCACAATGCTACCGTGCTGCCCTTAAGTTTTAAAAGAAAATAGGAGCAGATCTAGGTCATTTTGCCCATCGATGCTGCTCCAACATTCATCATATCATGGCACGCACGCACACACACACACACATACACACACAAGCACATACACACACACTCACACACACACATACACACACATACACACATGCACATAAACACACACACACAAGCACACACAGACACATCCATGCTCACACACATATAAACACACAAACAAACGCACACAAACACACACATACACACACACAGTCACACACTCACACACACATACACACACACATGCACATACGCACACACAGACACATACACACACTCACACACATACACACACAAACATACGCACACACACATATACACACTCACACACACATATATACACACAGACACATACGCACACTCACACACTCATGCACACACACATACACACTGACACACATACACATACACATACGCACACACACAGACACACACAATCACACACACAAACATATGCACACAAACACACACACACACACACACACACAGACACACATGCATACACACACACGCACATACACACACACTCAGACACACACATACTCACACATACAATATAAGGCGGGAACTGGAAGTACGACCCGCGGACTTCTGGGAAGGTTTTTTGTTCCCCCAGCCAATAAATCCTGGTGGAGAGGAAACCCGAGACACTACACGTATAGTGTCTCCCACCCGCCCTTCTCCTCTAACCTAATAATAAGACCCATTGGTGTGAGCAGGTAAGTGCTATATTATATTATTATTTTTTATTTGTTTTATATTTGTTTACCAGAACTTGGTTGAAATTAAGTGGGATGGCAGGGAAGGTAGTGCAATGTTCCTCCTGCAGGATGTTTGAGCACAGTAAGAAGTCTTACAACACCAGGTTAAAGTCCAACAGGTTTGTTTCAAACACGAGCTTTCGGAGCACGGCTCCTTCTTCAGGTGAATGGAAAGGCTTGTTCCAGAAATGTTTATATAGACACAGTCAGAGATGCCCCGGAATGCGAGCACCTGCAGGCAATCAAATCATCAAAGATGCAGAGAGAGAGGTAACTCCAGGTTAAAGAGGTGTGAATTGTCCCAAGCCAGTTCAGTCGGTAGGCCTCTGCAAGTCCAGGCTTGTTGGTGGGGGCCGAATGTAATGCGACATGAATCCCAGATCCCGGTTGAGTCCGCATTCATGCGTGCGGAACTTAGCTATAAGTTTTTGCTCAGCAATTTTGCGTTGTCGCGTCTCCTGAAGGCCTCCTTGTAGAATGCTGACCCGGAGATCAGAGGCTGAATGTCCTTTTGATCTGATCTGATCTGATCTGATCTGATCTCCGGGTCAGCATTCTACAAGGAGGCCTTCAGGAGACGCGACAACGCAAAATTGCTGAGCAAAAACTTATAGCTAAGTTCCGCACGCATGAATGCGGACTCAACCGGGATCTGGGATTCATGTCGCATTACATTCGGCCCCCACCAACAAGCCTGGACTTGCAGAGGCCTACCGACTGAACTGGCTTGGGATAATTCACACCTCTTTAACCTGGAGTTACCTCTCTCTCTGCATCTTTGATGATTTGATTGCCTGCAGGTGCTCGCATTCCGGGGCATCTCTGACTGTGTCTATATAAACATTTCTGGAACAAGCCTTTCCATTCACCTGAAGAAGGAGCCGTGCTCCGAAAGCTCGTGTTTGAAACAAACCTGTTGGACTTTAACCTGGTGTTGTAAGACTTCTTACTGTGCTCACCCCAGTCCAACGCCGGCATCTCCACATCAAGGATGTTTGAGGTGAGGGATGCCGTTAGTGTCCCTGCTGATTTTATCTGCAGGAAGTGCAGCCAGCTCCAGCTCCAACAAGACCGAGTTATGGTACTGGAGCTGGAGTTGGGTGAACTTCGGATCATTCGGGAGGCAGAGGGGGTCATAGATAGGAGCTTCAGGGAAGTTGTTACACCAAAGACTGGACATAGATGGGTAACTGTCAGAGGGACTGGGGAGAAGCTGTCAGTGCAGGGACCCCCTGCGGTCGTTCCCCTGAGTAACAAGTATACCGTTTTGGATACTTGTGGGGGGGGGGAAGACTTACCAGGTATAAGCCCTGGGGTACGGGCCTCTGGCACGGAGTCTGTCCCTGTTGCTCAGAAGGGAAGGGGTAGAGGAGCAGAGCATTAGTAATTGGATACTCACTAGTCAGGGGCACAGACAGGAGATTTTGTGGGAGCGAGAGACTCACGTTTGGTATGTTGCCTCCCAGGTGCAAGGGTACGTGATGTCTCAGATCGTGTTTTCCGGGTCCTTAAGGGGGAGGGGGAGCAGCCCCAAGTCGTAGTCCACATTGGCACTGACGGCATAGGTAGGAAAGGGGACAAGTATGTCAGGCAGGCCTTTAGGGAGCTAGGATGGAAGCTCAGAGCGAGAACAAAGAGAGTTGCTATCTCTGGGTTGTTGCCCGTGCCACGTGATACAGAGACGAGGAATAGGGAGAGAGAGCAATTAAACACGTGGCTACAGGGATGGTGCAGGCGGGAGGGATTCAGATTTCTGGATAACTGGGGCTCTTTCTGGGGAAGGTGGGAACTCTAAAGACAGGATGGTCTGCATCTGAACCTGAGGGGCACCAATATCCTGGGGGGGGGAGAGAGATTTATTAGTGCTCTTTGTGGGGGGGGGGGGTTAAACTAATTCAGCAGGGACATGGGAACCTGGATTGTAGTTTTGAAGTACGGGGGATTGAGAGTATAGAGGTCAGGAGCACAAATTTTACTTTGCATGAGGGTGCGAGTGTTCAGGGAGGTGGTTTGAAGTGTGTCTACTTCAATGCCAGGAGTATACGAAATAAGGTAGGGGAACTGGCAGCATGGGTTGGTACCTGGGACTTCGATGTTGTGGCCATTTCAGAGACATGGATAGAGCAGGGACAGGAATGGTTGTTGCAGGTTCCGGGGTTTAGGTGTTTTAGTAAGCTTAGAGAAGGGGGCAAAAGAGGGGGAGGTGTGGTGCTGTTAGTCAAGGACAGTATTACGGTGGCGGAAAGGATGCCAGATGGGGACTCTTCTTCCGAGGTAGTATGGGCTGAGGTTAGAAACTTGAAAGGAGAGGTCACCCTGTTGGGAGTTTCCTATAGGCCACCTAATAGTTCTCCGGATGTAGAGGAAAGGATGGCGAAGATGATTCTGGAAAAGAGCGAAAGTACCAGGGTAGTTGTTATGGGAGACTTTAACTTTCCAAATATTGACTGGAAAATATATAGTTCGAGTACATTAGATGGGTCGTTCTTTGTACAATGTGTGCAGGAGGGTTTCCTAACACAATATGTTGACAGGCCAACAAGAGGCGAGGCCACATTGGATTTGGTTTTGGGTAATGAACCATGCCAGGTGTTAGATCTGGAGGTAGGTGAGCACTTTGGAGACAGTGACCACAATTCGGTGACCTTTACGTTAGTGATGGAAAGGGATAAGTATACCCCGCAGGGCAAGAGTTATAGCTGGGGGAAGGGCAATTATGATGCCATTATACATGACTTAGGATGTGTAGGTGGAGAAGTAGGCTGCAAGGGTTGGGCACACTGGACATGTAGAGCTTGTTCAAGGAACAGCTATTGCGTTCTTGATAAGTACGTACCAGTCAGGCAGGGAGGAAGGGGTCGAGCGATGGAACCGTGGTTTACCAAAGAAGTGGAATCTCTTGTTAAGAAGAAGAAGGAGGCCTATGTGAAGATGAGGCGTGAAGTCTCAGTTGGGGCACTTGATAGTTACAAGGAAGCGATGAAGGATCTAAAGAGAGAGCTAAGACGAGCAAGGAGGGGACATGAGAAGTCTTTGGCAGGTAGGATCAAGGAAAACCCAAAAGCATTCTATAGGTATGTCAGGAATAAAAGAATGACTAGGGTAAGAGTAGGGCCAGTCAAGTACAGTGGTGGGAAGTTGTGTGTGGAGGCTGAGGAGATCAGCGAGATACTAAATGAATACTTTTCGTCAGTATTCACTTAGGAAAAAGATAATGTTGTGGAGGAGAATGCTGAGACCCAGGCTATTAGAATAGATGACATTGAGTTGCATAGTGAAGAAGCGTTGGCAATTCTGGACAAGGTGAAAATAGATAAGTCCCCGGGGCCTGATGGAATTTATCCTAGGATTCTCTGGGAAGCCAGGGAAGAGATTGCTGAGCCTTTGGCTTTGATTTTTATGTCATCAATTCCTACATGAATAGTGGCAGAGGACTGGAGGATAGCAAATGTGGTCCCTTTGTTCAAGAAGGGGAGTAGAGATAACCCCGGTAACTATAGGCCGGTGAGCCTCACGTCTGTTGTGGGTAAAGTCTTGGAGAGGATTATAAGAGATACGATTTATAATTTCTAGATAGGAATAATATGATTAGGGATAGTCAGCATGGTTTTGTGAAGGGTAGGTCATGCCTCTCAAACCTTATCGAGTTATTTGAGAAGGTGACTGAACAGGTAGACGAGGGTAGAGCAGTTGATGTGGTGTATATGGATTTTAGTAAAGCGTTTGATAAGGTTCCCCACGGTCGGTTATTGCAGAAAATACGGAGGCTGGGGATGGAGGGTGATTTAGAGATGTGGATCAGAAATTGGCTAGTTGAAAGAAGGCAGAGGGTGGTGGTTGATGGGAAATGTTCAGAATGGAGTTCAGTTACGAGTGTCGTACCACAAGGATCTGTTCTGGGGCCGTTGCTGTTTGTCATTTTTATCAATGACCTAGAGGAGGGCGCAGAAGGTTGGGTGAGTAAATTTGCAGACGACACTAAAGTCGGTGGAGTTGTAGACAGTGCGGAAGGATGTTGCAGGTTACAGAGGGACATAGATAAGCTGCAGAGCTGGGCTGAGAGGTGGCAAATGGAGTTTAATGTAGAGAAGTGTGAGGTGATTCACTTTGGAAAGAATAACAGGAATGCGGACTATTTCACTAATGGTAAAATACTTGGTAGTGTGGATGAGCAGAGGGATCTCCGTTTCAATGTACATAGATCCCTGAAAGTTGCCACCCAGGTTGATAGGGTTGTGAAGAAGGCCTATGGTGTGTTGGCCTTTATTGGTAGAGGGATTGAGTTCCGGAGCCATGAGGTCATGTTGCAGCTGTACAAAACTCTGGTACGGCCGCATTTGGAGTATTGCGTACAGTTCTGGTCGCCTCATTATAGGAAGGACGTGGAAGCTTTGGAACGGGTGCAGAGGAGATTTACCAGGATGTTGCCTGATATGGAGAGAAACTCTTATGAGGAAAGGCTGATGGACTTGAGGTTAATTTCGTTAGAGAGAAGAAGGTTAAGAGGTGACTTAATAGAGGCATACAAAATGATCAGAGAGTTAGATAGGGTGGACAGTGAGAGCTTTCTCCCACGGATGGAGGTGGCTAGCACGAGGGGACATAGCCTTAAATTGAGGGGTAATAGATATAGGACAGAGGTCAGAGGTAGGTTTTCGCAAAGAGTAGTGAGGCAGTGGAATGCCCTACCTGCAACAGTAGTGAACTCGCCAACATTGAGGGCATTTAAAAGTTTATTGGGTAAGCATATGGATGATAATGGCATAGTATAAGTTAGATGGCCTTTAGTTTTTGACTTCCCATGTCGGTGCAACATCGTGGGCCGAAGGGCCTGTACTGCGCTGTATCGTTCTATGTCCTATGTTCTCTGTACACAGACATTCACACACTCACACACACACATACACACACACACACATATACACACTCACACATACGCACACACACACACACATACACGTATTGACATGCACACACAAACACACACAAATGTACACACACATATACATACACTCACACACAAACATACGCACACAAACACACACACATACACACACACTCACAGAGACACACATACATACATTCACACAGACATACACATGCGTGCGCACACACAGACACATACACACACTCACCCACACATACACACAAACATACACGCACACACACATACACAGACTCACACACACACATACACATACACACAAACATGCACATACTCACACACACTCACACACACATATACACACTCACACAAACTCATACACACACACACACACGCTCTCACACACATTCACACAGCACACACATACACACACGCACACGCACGGACACAGACTCATGCAGACACTCTCACACACACTCACACACACTCTCACTCATACAAACACACAGACCCACACACAGACACACACTCAGACAGACACACCCAGACACTCACACATACACACTCACACACATATACACACACTCACACACACATACACACAAAAGCATACACATACACGCATACACCCACACAAGCATACCCACACAAACACGCATGCATGTCTACACACACACATGCATGCATACGCACACATATTCACACACACTGACACACACACACATATTGGACGGACACATAACTGGCTAGTTGACAGAAGTCAGAGAGTAGCAAAGGAAGGGTGTTTTTTCTGAATGGAGGGCTGTGACTAGTGGTGTTCCGCAGCGATCAGTGCTGGGACCTTTGCTGTTCGTGGTATATTTAAATGATTTGGAGGAAATGTAACTGGTCTGATTAGTAAGTTTGCAGACGACACAACGGTTGGTGGAATTCTGGACAGCGATGAGGACTGTCATTGGATTCAGCAGGATTTCGATCATTTGAAGATTTGGGCGGAGTGATGGCAGATAGAGTTTAATCCGTACAAATGTGAGGTCATGCATTTTAGAAGGTCTAATACAGGGGAGGCAATATACAGTGGATGGTAGAACACTCAAGAGTATTGACAGTCATAGAGATCTTGGTATACTTGTCCACAGGTCACTGAAAGGGACAACGCATCCGGAGAAGGTCGTCAAGAAGGCTTACGGGATGCTTGCCTTCATTGGCCGGGGCATTGAGTATACACATTGGAAAATCATGATGCAACTGTAGAGAACATTAGCTAGGCCACACTTGGAGTATAGTGTTCAATTCTGGACGCCACTACCTGAAGAATGTGAAGGCTTTAGAGAGGGTGCAAAAGAGATTTACCAGCATGTTGCCTGGTATGGAGGGCATTAGCTGTGAGGAGAGGTTGATTAAACTTGGTTTGTTCTCACTGGAACGAAGGGGGTTGAGAGGCGACCTGACAGAGGTCTACAAAATTATCAGGGGCATTGACAGAGTCGATAGGCAGACACATTTTCCCAGGGTGGAGGGGTCAATTACTAGGGGGCGTGGGTTTAAGATGTGAGGGGCAAGGTTTAGAGGAGATGCACGAGGCAAGTTTTTTCCACAGACGGTCGTGGGTGCCTGGAACTCGTTGCCTGAGGAGGTAGTGAAAGCTGGGGACGATAGTGACGTTTAAGGGGCATCTTGACAAATACATGAATAGGATGGGAATAGAGGGATGCAGACCCCGGCAGTGCAGAAGATTTTAGTTTGGACGGGCAGCATGGTCGGCGCAGGCTTCGATGGCCGAAGGGTCTGTTCCTGTGCTGCACTTTTCTTTGTTCTTTGAATGGCCTCCTTCTGTACTGTAAATTCTTGGATATGTCTATGGTATATAGATAGGTCAGAGACTTAGGCACAGAAATGGCAGACTGAGATTAATCAGACAAATGCAAGGTGATGCATTTTGGATGATTAAATCTAGTTATAAGTTATATTCTAAATGGCAGCACTCTTAGGAACATTAACATACAGAGGGATCTGGGTGTGCCAGTCTACAGTTCCCTAAAAGTGGCCACACATGTGGCCAAGGTGACTAAGAATTGTATATGGCATGTTTGCTTTTATCAGCTCGGGCATTGAGTACAAGAGTTGGAAAATCATGTTGCAGCTGTATAAAACGTTGATCAGGCCGCATTTGGAGTATGGTGTGCAGTCTGGTCACCAGATTGTCAGAAGCAAGTGGACGCTTTGGACAGAGTGCAAAGAAGGTTCACCAGAATATTTCCTGGTCTAGAGCGTATAGGCCATCAGGAGAGGTTGAATAAACTAGGATTGTTTTCACTGGAAAGACGGACGCTGAAGGGACATCTGATAGAGGTCTACAGAATTCTGAGAGGCATAGACAGGGTGGGTAGTTAGAGGCTTTTTCCAAGGGTGTAAGTGTCAATTACAAGGGAGCACAGGTTCAAGGTGACAGGGGGACAGTTAGGGAAGAGGCGTGGGGTACCTTCTTCACAAAGAGAGTGGTGGTTGCCTGGAAAGCGCTGCCAGAGGATGTGGTGGAAGCCAGCACATTAGCAACATTAAAGAGGTATCTGGATGGATACATGAATAGGGAGGAAATAGAAGCTACGGACCGAGTAGAGGCAGAAGATGTTTTTTCTAGTTCGGGCATCATGATCGGCACAGGCTTTGAGGGCCGAGGGCCCTGTTCCTGTGGTGCAATTTTCGTTTTTCATTGTTCTTCTACGCATGTGACGACACACTGGGTGAGCGTACTGTCAGTCCCACCCCCATGACATGGGTGAATTAACCACAAATTCTTATTAATTTATGGAGATTCTGGCCCGATATGCAGACATCAGATTTATAAGTAAAAACGTAAACAAACTTTGTATTGATAACAAGAGGAAAAGGTGAGTCAATGGAGTAATATCAGAACAATGATCTAACAATCTACCTCATCTCAAAATCCACCCTCCACCCAGACATACATAATAATAGTAATAATCTTTATTGTCACAAGTGGGCTTATATGAACGCTGCAATGAAGGTACAGTGAAAAACCCCTAGTCGCCACATTCCGGCGCCTGTTCGGGAACTGGAATGGGATTGTCCGTTTGAGAAACGTTTTTGTCTGATCACGTGGCTTCAGTGATGACATTGTGTGGGTGGAGCTGGGCTTTGGATGTGTGAGTTTTTACTTTCGGTCTGAGTTTTGGAGGTGGTTTGAACCGCACAGGTTGAAAGACGTGTTTCTCTGTCTTCATTTTAAAAGTTATTTCCAACTACTTCATAACTCAAAAGAGATAATTGATTTCTGGAAGGAATTTAAACCTGCTGTTTGAGAAGGTGAAACGAGTATCAATAACAAGTCCGATACCAGTAAGATTGACGTGTGCTGGGCCACACCCTTGAAAAGGGGTTTCTGCTTTTTCTTGGATTTTGTTATTGAATTAGAACAGTTAAGGGGAATTCATTAAGGGTTATACATAGATTACTGTAGCTGTGTGGGGTCTTTATGTTTGTAGTTGATAACAATTCTTACTGTGTGTGTTTATAAATTTGTTAACTAAATTTATAGAATAAAGCTTGTTTTTTTATTAAAAGCGCCGAGAACACTGTTGAATAACACCTGAAAGGCAGTCTCTTGTGCTCATCGTAAACAAAATAAAATAACAGTTGTAGGTCAGGAAAACTCCATGATATACTTTTGGAGTTTTCGAACCCCTGGGACATACCGGCACACAGAGGGGGAATTCAGAACGTCCAATTCACCAAAGAGCGTGTCTTTCAGAATTTGTGGGTGGAAACCGGAGCACCCGGAGGAAACCACGTAGACACAGAGCGAACATGCCAACTCCGCGCAGACAGTGACTTCAGCCAGGAATCCAACCTGGGACCTCAGCGCTGTGAAGCAACAGTGCGAACCACTGTGCCATTGGGTCGCCCCCAAGACTTACACGACAGGAATGGGGGGGGGGGGAGGGAGGTTTAAACTGCGAAAGAATTAATTCTTATGAAATTGTTCTTTGCTGCCGATGTGGCTCTTTCTAGCCATCGATCTCCAATTCATGTATCGAATCAGAAACTGGAGTTGAGAGAAAACTCTCTAAATCAACAGGCTGAGAGAGTGATTCAAAGCTGACTCGTGCCTGGATCTCTTCACAGCGCACACCCAAAACAATATGGCACTCTTCACAAGAACCGTTTTCCTTCTGGAACATTCTGTCTGGCTACACCAATCACTATCCTCAAAATAAAATTATACATTTCGAATTGACTGCTTGCCAAGTCTATCAATTGATGATCACCTGTTTTGCAACAGGACCTCAAGGGGATGTTGTGGATTGAACCATCACGACTGGGTTCCATCTCTGACTAAAATCTGCAGCTAAACAGAAATTTCAGATGTCGCAGCAATGGTGTGGCAGCTTAACCAGAAGACAGGCAGCAGGTAGGAGATAGAAATGAGAACCCAGGACGTAGCAAAAGGGTTTTACAACTGTATCTTAGAACACAAAACACACAATCACACTGACATCACCCAAAAATTCTCAAAAACACACTCATGGACACACACATATACACACACACACATACACACACACACACACACACAAGTTGACTCTCACAATGATGCTCAAAACACACCCACACGCACGCATACAGACAAAAAAACAAACACAAACTGACATTCGCACTCTTGCATGCTCACACACACACCAACATTCAGACAGAAACACACTGATCGACCATCAATTCAGTCGAGACATGAGTAGAAGTAAACTGTGGCTTTAATCAACTTAGAACAGTGCCTGCCTGCGACTGCTCCAATACTGAGATCCACCTACAGGTCGACTGCTCTTCATACCTCCCTTCAAGGGGAGGACTCATGGGTGGAGCAAATACATGCTCCAACATTTTCCCCTTGGATAATGCCATACAATGGCACATAGTAGAAGCCCACAAGGTCAACAGCATCGCACAGATACAAATACAAGGGCAACAGGACAGATACAAATACAATGGTGCATTATTGTTATTATGCATTCACCACATTCACCCCCTGTTACAAAATGAAGCCCGGCGGGAGTGACGGGTTAATAAGTTGAGCCGGTCTGGCGGACGGATTCTGCACTGTGTTCGCTGAAGCTCTGGGGTTGTTGCTGGCCCGGGTGTCCGTGCTGGCATCGGTAATGAGGGCGCCGGTGCGTGCACAGACGTGGACTCTGGAAGCGTCTCTTCTGTAGCTTCATTACTGTGGATTGGTGAAGGGAGGGGGAGGGAGTGGCGGGTGGGACGGAGCGCATGAGCCATATAGGGGTGGGGGCGATGGTCATGTAGGTTGGCCGGATATTGAGTGGAATGGAGGTGGTGGTGGAACTGGCGGGCGCCAGGTCCCGGAGAGAGACCATATCCTGTCGGCCATCGGGGTGTTCGATATACAAACACAAAGTGACATTTGTACATGTCAGGCAGGCAGTGTTCTAAGTTCGGTGTTGGAGTGTAGGAGCTGGACCCTCTCTATCAGGGGGTCGGACTTATGGCTCCTGACGTGCTTTCTGAGTAGGACCGGCCCTGGTGTCTTCAGCCAGGATGGAAGCGAGGCCCCTGAGGTTGATCTGCTAGGGAAAACCAATAGGCGGTCATGACGGGTCTCGTTTGTGGCCGTGCAACGTAGGGACCTAATAGAGTGGAGTGCATCGGGGAGGACCTCCTGCCAGTGGGAAACTGGGAGATTCCTGGACCGCAGGGTCAGTAGGACAGTCATCCAGACCATCGCGTTCTCCCTCTCCACCTGCCCGTTCCCCCGGGGTTATAACTGGTAGTGCTGTTCGAGGCGATGCCCTGACTGAGCAGGTACTGATGCAGATCGTCGGTCATGAAAGACGAGCCCCGTCGTGGACATAATTGGAGAAACCAAACAGGGTGAAGACACTATGTAGGGCTTTAATGACGATGGACGTGGTTATGTCGGGGCAAGGCATGGCAAAGGGGAAGTGGGAGAACTCATCAGTAATATTGAGGAAATATGTATTGCGGTTATTGGAGGGGAGGGGAACTTTCAAATCAATACTGAGGCGGTCAAAGGACCAGGAAGCCTTATTTGGTCGATGGAAGTGCGGTTTACACTCCGCACAGATCTGTCAGTCCCTGGTCATGGCCCTGACCTCCTCGGTGGAGCAGGGCAGGTTGCGGGCCTTGATGTAGTGGAGAAGCCTGGTAACCCCCGGGTGGCAGAGGTAATCGTAGATAGCCCAGAGTCGGTCATCTTGCGCGCTGACGCATGTGCCGCGGAACAGGGCATCTGGGGGCTCGTTGAGCTTCCCAGGACGAAATACTACGTCGTAATTATCAGTGGAGAGTTTGATCCTCCACCTCAAGATCTTATCATTCTTGATTTTGCCCCGCTGCGTATTGTCGAACTTGAAGGCTATTAATCGTTGGTCGGTGATGAGGGTAAACCTCCTACCCGCAAGGTATTGCCTCCAATGCCGTATGGCTTCCACGATGGCTGGGGCCTCCTTCTCGACTGAGGAGTGGTGAATTTCGGAGGTGGTGAGGGTACGTGTGAAAAACGCTACCGGCCTGCCTGCTTGATTGAGGATAGCGGTGAGAGCAACCTCTGATGCGTCGCTCTCTGCCTGAAAGGGGATGGTCTCGTCCACCGCTCGCATCGCGGCTTTAGCGATGTCCGCCTTGATGCGGCTGAAGGCCTGGCAGGCCTCGGCCGCCAGTGGGAAGATAGTGGCCTTGATTAGTGGGCAGCCTTTGTCCGCATAGTTGAGGACCCACTGGGCATATTATGAAAAGAACCCGAGGCACGTCTTCAGTGCCTTGGTGCAGTGGGGAAGGGAAAATTGCAGGAGGGGGCGCTCATAGTCATGGTCGGTCCTAGAACCCCGTAGCCGAGGGTGGCTTGTCTGGTAGTGCAGCAAACGCATTTCTCCTTGTTGTGCGTGAGGTTTAGGGTTTGGGTGGTTTGGTGAAATCTGTGGAGGTTGGCGTCGTGGTCCTACTGATCATGGTCACAGATGGTGACATTGTCCAAGCACGGAAATGTGGCCCGCAGCCTGTACTGGTCCACCATTCGGTCCATTGCTCTTTGGAACACCGAGACCCCGTTCGTGACGCGAAAGGGGACCCGGAGGAAATGGAAAAGGCGGCCGTCTGCCTCAAAAGCCGTGTAGTGGCGGTCCTCCGGGCGGATTGGGAGCTGGATGTATGCAGAATTCAGATCCACCGTAGAGAACACCTGGAAGTGTGCGATCTGATTCACCATGTCTGCAATCCAGGGAAGTGGGTACGCATCGAGTTGTGTGAACCTGTTTATGGGTTGTCTGTAATCTACACCCATCCGGTACTTTTGCCCGGTCTTGACGACCACCACCTGAGCTCTCCAGGGGCTATTGCTGGCCTCGATGACTCCCTCCCGGAAGAGTCGCTGGACCTTCGTCCTGGTAAAAGTTCTGTCCTGTATGCTATACATCCTGCTTCTGGTGGTGACTGGTTTGCAGTCAGCAGTGAGGTTTGCGAAGAGTGGGTGAGGTTCGACTTTTAAGGTTGCAGGGCTGCATATGGTGAGTGGGGGTATGGGCCCCCCGATCTTCAGGGTTAGGCTCCTAAGGTTGCCTTGGAAATCTAGTCCCAATAGGAGAGGAGCGCTGAGTTCTGATAGTATATATAATTTAAAATTGGCGTACCTGACGCCCTGTATTACTAGGGTTGCGGTAGTGCACATTTGGATTTGCACCGAGTGCGACCCAGAGGCAAGGGAGATGGTTTTGTGCGGTGGGACAATTGTGAGCGAGCAGCGACTTACCATATCCGGGTGAAAGAAGCTCTCTGTGCTCCCGGAGTGGAAAGGTGTTTCGGGCCCATTTACCCGGACGGTCATCATGGAGCTCAGGAGGTGCTTGGGTCACGACTGGTCCAGGGTGGCCACACTGAGTTGCGGATATTCGACTACCAGGAGAGTTGGATTCTGACATTTCAGCTTCTTATCAACTGTCTTGGAGAGGGCCCTGGTTCACTATCTAAGTGGAGTTTGCGTTTTCCCATTTTCCCACGTCGGCGTGGGATTCATCCCCACAACTCAAAGATGTGTTGTTAGGTGAATTGACCACGCTAAAGTGACCTTAATTGGAAAATAAAAATAATTAGCTACTCAAAATTTGACAGGAAAAACTGTCCTGGACAGGGAGAGCGACCTGGCACCCTCACAGCTCCGGGGTCCCAGGTTCGATTCCCGGCTGGATCACTGTCTGTGCGGAGTCTGCACGTCCTCCCCGTGTGTGCATGGGTTTCCTCCGGGTGCTCCGGTTTCCTCCCACAGTCCAAAGATGTGCGGGTTAGGTGGATTGGCCATGCTAAATTGTCCTTAGTGTCCTAAAAAATAAAGTTAATATGGGGGGGGGGGGTGGGGTTACTTGTATAGGGTGGATAACTTTGGCTTGAGTAGGGTGATCATTGCTCGGCACAACATCGAGGGCCGAAGGGCCTGTTCTGTGCTGTACTGTTCTATGTTCTAATTCATAGGGACGACTTTCCAGGGGAGCGAGGTGCCCTGTCCCACCTCAATCTGTCATCCAACTGCCCCCGTCCCCTTAGCAGCAGTGGGCTGGGGTGAGGAATCGGCCCTAGCCTGGGCAGCGCGATTATTGACAAACAGGCAGAGATCACTCAGGAGTGTGGGCCGTGCATTCTCGGAGCGAGTGGCCGTTATATTCTGGCTCAATAAAGGACAGGACGGCACGTTTCCGATGGAGGAACAGACGCAGTGGGTCTGAGTCGGAGAGTCACCATTCAATCGCCAAACTAGTCTGGGAAACACCCAGACGAACACACTGACAATTGGAACTGAATCACTGAATGGTCACATTTACAGAGGCAACGATGTTAATTCCTGATTATTTTGCTGTCAGTCTGGATTCAATAAAATCCGAGATGGATTTGCAGGTATCATATTATTTAATAATAACTAACTTTCAAGGCTGACTCAATCCATAGGACCTGCAGAACACACATACTGTCTCCTGAGAGCCCAGGATACAGAGAACCTCAGGACAAAGGAACACTGGAGATATACTTCAAATTACATCAAGATTCGCATACAAACTTCCCATTGGTCATTTTACACACCTCCTGACCTGGTCACATATCCTAATTGGCTCACTTATCCTGGGCCTCTTGTTACCCAGCATCCTTTTCACTATTCTCTCCACGAGGCAAAGCTCCCCTCCCCCTTCCTAGCCATGCTGTGCTCATCCCTTTGTTCTCTGTCTGTGAACACATTACCCTCAGAGTCCTACTGTCCATCATATTCGTTTGTTCTCTTCCTCAGCTACACCCCAGAGTGCAGTGGAACCACCCAGAGAAACACACTGACAATTGGAACTGAATCACTGAATGGTCACAGCCGTGAGGGATGTCACTGAAAACACGTGAGATTTAGAGATGGGACTGATGGTGTTTAAGTGGACGGTATCCTTTCTGTTATTGTTAGTTGATGAATGCGATCAACACAGTTCAGTGTTTGGAAAGAGGTCCCCTCATCAAAATAATATTTTCCGTCACTGAATTCAATGTCGTAATCTCTTTGTTCATATGTTTAAAAATAGATTGAAGGATTTTGCAACCTCAATATCCCTGAGGTGGTTCCACAGGGTATAATTTAAAGACTTTGAGAATTTATAACCTCAGAGTTCAAACAGAAAAACTGTCAGCAGCACGAAGGGACACATCACTTCACACTGAACATGCTTTATCCAATTTATATTGCTGAGAAAATATTCTACCCAATCCTTGCTATTGTTGGAGTACCAGGTAAGTGCCTATCACCAATGAAGTTGTGGAAATATTCGTGTGAGCAGCTCTCTGATTTTAAACAGTTTAATGCTGATATCGTGCTCACTGTTATACAGACACCTGATCAACGATGTCATCGCCTTCCTGTTGGGGGCCAATCTAACTCAGTACCTTGTCCTCCTGCCCACATGTCTGTCCTTGGCCTGCTGCAGTGAAGCCCAACGTGAGCTGGAGGAGCAGCATCTAATTTTCCAATGAGGCACGTTACAGGCCTCAGGACTCAACGCTGAGTTCAAAAACTTTAGATTGGGATCATTCTCCTCCATCTTATCGCCCTTGTTTTTTTTATATCCAGTTTTTAAATCTATTGCAATGGGTCCGAATCTGGAGACGGTATACTCTTGACAACGGAATCCTGGGGACATCCACTGCGGGAGGGAATATTACTGAGAAGAGATTGCTGTGGATTGTTTCCAAACGAGGCGAGGGTGTATTCCCGGGAATACTGAGGTCTGGGGATGCTCAGAACATGACAATGGAGTGCTCCTGGAACAGGGTGCCTTATGAATGAGTGAACCTGGGAAAAGTGTGTCCTGTGTATCTTCTGGGGACTAGACAGGCTCTATTAGTCCCATCATTATAAACTGGGTAGGTCATTCATCTGTTTTCTATTTCCATTGATCATGGCGCATTCCAATAATCCACGAGTGGTGCCCAAATCCATCAGGAGCCCAGTCCATGGAACCGGTGCAATCCGGGGTGTGGTCCAATAATTGGGAATGAGGAAGGGTGAAAACATCTGGCATATTTCTATCCTGCTTCTGAAACCTGTCCAGTCTAAATTAATCCTTAATTCAATGGCAAATGTAACACCTCCCAAAGATACTTGAATCATGACCATTTTCCCACACTGCCAAAAAACTGGCATGGCTGCAATTCGCAGTTCACTCCCTCCTCCTTCTAAAACACTTAATTCACATTAGCTACTTCCCTCTCTGCAATTCTAATCTCTGTACCCAGTCCTCTACTAGCAACCCCGTCCCACTGTCCAGGTTAATTATGCTCAGCTCCTGTTGTTCCTGTCGATTCAGGAACAGAGAATGTTTAATCCGTCATTTTCACGCTCTTCCTCCTTCTCTCTGTGACAGTTAATTTACTGGGAATTACGATTCTGTGTTTGGGAAAGTGTGGCCTCGCTACCTGCACCACTCGCTACATGGTGGCCATGGCAACAGCAGATCTGCTATTTATCATCACGCACCCGATACTGACATTCATCAATCGTTATTATTTCCCCTCGAGTTTCCTGTCCATGACCTCTGTGTGTCGTGTTAACAATGTCCTGCTGTCTACATCCAGAGACTGTTCTGTTTGGTTCACCCTCACTTTCTCCTTTGATCGATTTGTGGCCATTCGCTGCCAGAAACTGAAAACTAAATATTGCACCGGGAAAACTGCGGCTGTGGTTCTGTCAACAAGCACCCTCCAACTCTGTGTAAAAAACATCCCCATGTACTTTATATATGAACCTGGATTTATAATCGAAAATGTCCAGTGGGGTTGTTGGACAAAGAGAAGCTTTATCATTGACCCCGGGTGGGTTGTATTTAACTGGTTTGATCAGATTTTAACTCCATTGATCCCATTCTTCTCAATCCTATTGATCAACGCTCTGACTGTCAGACATATTTTACTCACCAGTCAAGTCAGGAAGGCACTGAGGACTCAGAGTCTGGGAGAGAATCGCAATGACCCAGAGATGGAGAGCAGAAGGAAGTCAATGATTTTACTCTGCAGCATCTCTGGAGCTTTCATTCTCCTCTGGACCGTGTATGTTATAAAGTTTTTCTACTTGTATTTAAGTGGATTAAAATACCTCACCGAACCTCAATATAGTTTGCAACAAGTTGGATATATGCTGCAGAGTATAAATTGCTGCACAAACACATTTATTTACACGGTGACTCAGTCCAGGTTCAGGGAGCAGATCAAGATCATGGTGAAATATCCGGTTGCATCAATTATTAAACTAATGAATAAACAAACCAGACTGACAACCCCTCAACCAATCAGGGCTCCGTTTTCAGACTGACAGCAACTCCATCCAATCACGGAGCTGTACCGCATGCGACACAGACATCTCAACTAATCATAGAGCTTAATCTGTGACAGGAAAACGCCCCAACCTACGAGGGAGCTTGAACCCGATAATCATTCAATCCTATTGGACAGGAATGTTGAGCCTGTGAGATGACAGTTTCCGTGTAACTTTGTAACGTCAAGTTATCCGACAGAATACCTTTGCCAACATTTTCAGCACTTCCAAAATCTCAGACACATTGCTGTCTGTATTGTATGAATCCAGCTGTGAAATAGCTGCACATTTTAAACTTCCAGTTTCTAACTTCCCATCATTTATAAAGAAAACGGTTCGACCTTTTTAAATAAAAAGTGCTTCAAATTATATTTTCCGGCACTGAAACACATCCACCACTTCTGTCAATTCACAAAACATTAATATCTCTGAAAACTTTGTTGATTCCAGCTGCGCTGCTTACAATGTACCTTCTGTTTTCTACCATTGGCAAATAAGGACGTGTAGCATTACATCAAATTGTATCTAAAACGTTTATATGTTTGTGCGTAAGTATGTCTCTGAGGGTGCATTGTGTGTGCACAATGTGTGTTCGTCTGCATGCGTGTCCGTGTGTGCGTTCGTGTGAGTGTATTTGTGTGATTGTGTGTGTTTGTGTGTGTGCATGTGTGGGTGTATGTATGTGTGTGTGTTTAAACTTGTGTGTGTGTGTTGGCGTGTTTGTGTGCATGTCTCTTGAGTATGTATGCATGCATGTTTGCTGTGAGTGTGTTTGTGCCTGTTTATGCATGTCTGTGTGAGAGTGTCTGTCGGAGTGACTGTGTTTGAGTGCGTGTGCGAGTGTTTGCTGTGTGTGTTTGGGTGTGCGTGTGGTTTTGTGTGTGCGTGCATACATCTGTGAGTATGTGAGTGTTCATCACTTGTGTGTCATTGTCTTTGTGTGCATTTGTGTTTGTGTGTGTGTGAAAGCGCGTTTGCATGACTGTGTGTGTGAGTGTGTCTGTGTGTGATTTTTGTGTTCGTGTCCATGTTTGTGTGTGTGTGTATGTCTTTGTGTGTGCGTGCATGTGCGTTTGTGTACATGTTTGTGTGAATGTGTTTGTGTGTGTGCATGGTTGTGTGTGCGAGTGACTGTGTTTTTGTGCGTGTGATTGTGTTTGTCTGCGCGTGTGTATGTGCTAGCATCTGTGTGAACATGTTTGCACGTCTGTGTGTGAGTTACATGCGTTTGCGTCAGAGTACATGATTGTATGCGTCTATGCATGTGTCTGTGTGTGTGTACGTGTGTGCATGCATTTGTTCGTGCTTGTGTTTGTGTGTATGTACGTAATTTTGTGTGTGCATTTGCGTGCGTATGTATGAGTGTGTTTGTATGTGTGTATGAGTGATGTGTTTGGAAGTGTGTTTGTGTGCGTGTGTGTGTTTATCTGTATGAATGTGTGTGTGAGCATGCTTGCACGTCTGGGTGTTTTGTGGTCATCCAAAATGGCCGCCATCAAAGGGTAATAGGAGTTGTGGACAAGCTGGTACACAGACAGTGCACAGCCCCTGTGTATTGAGCAAAGGAGATCCAGACCGAACTGAAAACTGCACCTGCTCAAGGTCAATCACCGATTTCCCCATGACAAGACTCAAATCAAGGAATAGCAACAGCAGCAGACTCCCCGGCGCCACCTTCCTTTATTTGGAAATACATGCACACTTGTGTCATGAGAATGTCGCTTTAAGAAAGTGTTGGCTGCTCATATTACTGCAGTTATGTCAGAGAGTGGGTGGAGCTGGGCGCTCTCTCAGCTCTTTACTTTCGTTATAGGCTGTCTGCTGCAGGGTGTGCTTTAATTTCGTTTTCAGTGTTGGAGCTGAAGCCAGACAGAGCTGGTGTACTGTTGACCTCTCTGCCATGAAAAGACTATCTCTTGAACATTTGGTGAATTCAGTATTATAAATGATTTGAGGCGTGAACGTAAACCTGACGTGGGAAAAAGATAAAGAAAGAGAGTTTGAACTTCAGAAAATGGCCATGAAACATGACGGTCAGTTAAAATTGGCAGACGTAAAGAGAAATATATGTTTCGATAATAATGATGAGGATAGTGAGAAAGAGCGTCAAATTCGAAGGCTTGGTGAAGATCTATGTAAATAAGTGCAAGTATTGCCAAGGTTTGACGAGAAGGTGGTGGAAGCCTTTTTCATTTCATTTGAGAGTTCGCTAAACAAATGAAATGACCAGAGGACATGTGGGAATTACTGATTCAAACAAAGCTGGTAGGCAAAGCTAGTGACGTGTTTGAATCACTACCGGTGGAGGTATCTGGGACGTATGAGGAGGTGAAAAAAATCTATCTTAGGTGAAAAGGGACTGGTGCCTGAAGCCTACAGACAAAGGTTTAGAAATTTAAGGAAATTATTTGATCAAACATACATGGGGTTTGAAAGGCTCAAACAGAGTAATTTTGATAGGTGGACAAGGGCTTTGAAAAAAGACCAAATGTAAGACGCTCTCAGATAAATTATACTTTTAGAGGAGTTTAAAAATTAAATTCCTGATGTTGTGAGAACTCATGTGGAAGAGCAGAGGACTGAAACTGCGAGGTTAGCAGCAGAAGTGGCAGATGATTATGAATTAGTTCATCAATCAAAGCTTGGTTTCCGACATCAGTTTCAGCCGGTGAGGGATAGAAACTGGAGACATGAGAAATACTCAAGTGGTAAAGGTAAATGTGATCTGATCGGAGATAATAAGGAGAGTGCCCCTCAGATTAAAAACGAAATCCAGGAGGGTGGAAAAGAAATAAAAAGTTTCAAATGTTTTCACTGCAATAAACTAGGCCATGTAAAGTCACAGTGTTGGTGGTTGAAGAAAAGCATTGGGAAGGCTGATGTGGTAAAACAGGATAAGCCAGTGGGATTTGTTAAAATGGTAAAGGAGAGCCCAAGTGAACAAAGGAGATGCAAAAGAGTGTACAGCCAAATCAAGAGAGGGTTGATAAGAACGTGTCAGATCTCTTTAAATAATTTACTTCTGTGGGCAAAGTTTACTAACCAAAAAAAACCCACGGTCGTTGGGAAACGGGAGCAGGGGCCTGTCGTAAAGGTGAGTGAGTGCCTTTAAATTTGCTTACCTTTCAGCGGGAGCAGGGTTTGAGGGAATATCAGGTTTAATCTAGAGGTGATGTCAGCGAAGGCAGTACAATGCTCCTCCTGCAGCATGTTTGAGGTGAGGGACGCCGTCAGTGTCCCTGCTGATTTCATCTGTGGGAAATGCACCCAACTCCAGCTCCTCAAAAACCGTGTTAGGGAGCTGGAGCTGGATGAACTTCGGATCATTTGGGAGGCAGAGGGGGTCATAGATAGAAGCTTCAGGGAGGTAGTTACGCCAAAGAATAAAGATAGATGGGTGACGGTGAGAGGGGCTGGGGGTAAGCAGTCAGTACAGGGATCCCCTGTGGTCGTTCTCCTTAGTAACAGGTATACCGGTTTGGATACTGTGTTGGGGGGGGGGGGACGACTTACCAGGGGTCAGCCATGGGGTACTGGTCTCTGGCACAGAGTCTGTCCCTTTTGCTCAAAAGGGAAGGGGGGAAAGGAGTAGAACATTAGTTATTGGAGACTCCATACTAAGGGGGATAGATAGGAGATTCTGTGGGAACGAGAGAGACTCGCGGTTGGTGTGTTGCCTCCCAGGAGCCAGGGTCCGCGATGTCTCAGATTGTGTTTTCGGGATCCTTAACGGGGACGGGAAGCAGCCCCAAGTCATGGTCCACATAGGTACCGACGACATAGGTAGGAAAAGGGATAGGGATGTAAATCAGGAATTCAGGGAGCTAGGGTGGAAACTTAGAGCTAGAACAAACAGTTATTATCTCTGGGTTGTTACCCGTGCCACGTGCTAGCGAGTCGAGGAATAGGGAGAGGGAGCAGTTGAACACGTGGCTGCAGGGATGGTGCAGGAGGGAGCGTTTCAGATTCCTGGATAATTGGGGTTCATTCTGGGGTAGGTGGGACCTCTACAAACGGGATGGTCTTCACCTGGACCAGAGGGGTACTAATATCGTCGGGGGGAGGTTTGCTAATGCTCTTCGGGAGGGTTTAAGGTAGTTCAGCAGGGGATTGGGAACCTGAATTGTTGCTCCAGTACACAAGAATTGAGAAGTGTGAGATCGTGAGTAAGGTTTCAAAGTTGCAGGAGTGCACCGGCAGGAAGGAAGGTGGTGAAGGTGGTCTAAAGTGCGCCTACTTCAATGCCAGGAGCATCCAGAATAAGGTGGGTGAGCTTGCGGCATTGGTTAGTACCTTGGACTTCGATGTTGTGGCCATTTCGGAGACATGGATAGAGCAGGGCGAGGAATGGTTGTGACGGGGTTTAGATATTTCAGTAAGTTCAGGGAAGGTGGTAAGAGAGGGGGAGGGGTGGCATTGTTAGTCAAGGGCAGTATTAAGGTGGTTGAGAGGACATTTGATGAGGACTCGAATACTGAGGTAGTATGGGCTGGGTTAAGAAACAGGAAAGGAGAGGTCACCCTGTTGGGGCTTTTCTATAGGCCTCCGAAAAGTTCCAGAGATGTAGAGGAAAGGATTGCAAAGGTGATTCTGGATAGGAGCGAAAATAATAGGGTAGTTGTTATGGGGGACTTTAACTTTCCAAATATTGACTGGAAACACTATAGTTTGAGTACTTTAGATGGATCCGTTTTTGTCCAGTGTGTGCAGGAGGGTTTCCTGATGCAGTATGTAGATTGGCCAACAAGAGGCGAGGCCGTATTGGATTTGGTACTGGGTAATGAACCAGGACAGGTGTTAGACTTGGAGGTAGGTAAGCATTTTGGTGATAGTGACCACAATTCAATTACGTTTACTTTAGCGATGGAAACGGATAGGTATAAACCACAGGGCAAGAGTTATTGCTGGGGGAAAGGCAATTATGATGCGATGAGGCAAGACTTCGGATGCATCGCCTGGAGATGAAAACTGTAGGGGATGGACACAATGGAAATGGGGAGCATGTTCAAGGAACAACTACTGCGTGTCCTTGATAAGTATGTACCTGTTAGGCAGGGAGGAAGTGGTCGAGTGAGGGAACCATGGGTTACTAAAGCAGTTGAAACACTTGTCAAGAGGAAGAAGGAGGCTTATGTGAAGATGAAACGTGATGGTTCAGTTGGGTCGCTTGAGAGTTACAAGTTAGCTAGGAGGGCTCGAAAGAGAGAGCTAAGAAGAGCCAAGCGAGGACCTGAGAAGTCTTTGGCAGGTAGGATCAGGGATAACCCTTAAGATTTCTATAGGTATGTCAGGAATAAAAGAATGACTAAGGTAAAATTAGGGCCAGTCTAGGACAGTAGTGGGAAGTTGTGCGTAGAGTCTGAGGAGATAGGAGAGGTTCTAAATGAATATTTTTCGTCAGTATTCACACAGGAAAAATACAAAGTTGTCGAGGAGAATACTGAGATGCAGGCTACTAGACTAGAAGGGCTTGAGTTTCATAAGGAGGAGGTGTTAGCGATTCTGGAAAGTGTGAAAATAGATAAGTCCCCTGGGCCGGATGGGATTTATCCTTGGATCCTCTGGGAAGATAGGGAGGAGATTGCTGAGCCATTGGCTTTGATCTTTAAGTCATCTTTGTCTACATGAATAGTGCCAGAGGACTGGAGGATAGCAAATATTGTCCCCTTGTACAAAAAGGGGGGTAGAGATAACCCCGGTAACTATAGATCAGTGAGCCTCACTTCTGTTGTGGGAAAAGTCTTGGAAAGGTTTATAAGAGATAGGATGTATAATAATCTGGAAAGGAATAATTTGATGAGAGATAGTCAACATGGTTTTGTGAAGGGTAGGTCGTGCCTCACAAACCTCATTGAGTTCTTCGAGAAGGTGACCAAACAGGTGGATGAGGGTAAAGCAGTTGATGTGTTGTATATGGATTTCAGTAAAGCGTTTGATAAGGTTCCCCACGCTAGGCTATTGTAGAAAATACAGAGGCATGGGATTCAGGGTGATTCAGCAGTTTGGATCAGAAATTGGCTAGCTGACAGAAGACAAAGAGTGGTGGTTGATGGGAAATGCTCTGACTGGTGTCCAGTTACTAGTGGTGTGCCACAACGATCTGTTTTGGGGCCGTTGCTGTTTGTCATTTTTATAAATGACCTGGAGGAGGGCGTAGAAGGAAGGGTGAGTAAATTTGCAGATGACACTAAAGCCGGTGGAGTTGTGGACAGTGCAGAAGGATGTTACAAGTTACTGAGGGACATAGATAAGCTGCAGAGCTGGGCTGACAGGTGGCAAATGGAGTTTAATGCAGAAAAGTGTGAGGTGATTCATTTTGGAAGGAATAACAGAAAGGCAGAGTACTGGGTTAATGGTAAGATTCTTGGTAGTGTGGACGAGCAGAGAGATCTCGGTGTCCATGTCCATAGATCCCTGAAAGTTGCCACCCAGGTTGAGAGGGTTGTTAAGAATGTGTGTTAGCTTTTATTGGTAGAGGAATTGAGTTTCGGACCCATGAGGTCATGTTGCAATTGTACAAAACTCTGGTGCGGCCGCATTTGGAGTATTGTGTGCAGTTCTGGTGGCCACATTATAGGAAGGATGTGGAAGCATTGGAAAGGGTACAGAGGAGATTTACAACAATGTTGCCTCGCATGGAGGGAAGATCATATGAGGAAAGGCTGAAGGACTTGAGGGAGTTTTCGTTAGAGAGAAGAAGGTTAAGAGGGGACTTAATTGAGCCATACAAGATGATCAGAGGATTAGATAGGGTGGACATCGAGAGCATTTTTACTCGGATGGTGATGTCCAGCACGAGGGGACATAGCTTTAAATTGAGACGAGATAGATCTAGGACAGATGTCAGAGGTAGGTTCTTTACTCAGAGAGTAGTAAGGGCGTGGAATGCCCTGCCTGCAACAGTAGTGGACTCGCCAACACTAAACGCATTCAAATGGTCATTGGACAGGCATATGGACGATAAGGGAATAGTGAAGAGGGACTTTAGGAGGGTTTCAGAGGACGGTGCAACATTGTGGGCCGAAGGGCCTGTACTGCGCTGTAATATTTTATGTTCTATGTTCTATGTCTATACGGGAGCTAGTCAATCTTTAATGGTAGGAGATGAGGAGTTATGTAGTTTGGGAAGAATGTTGCCAGAAAATGTGGTAATATGTGGAATTCAGGGTGAGATGAGTAGTGTTCCATTATATAAGGTAAGGTTGGAAAGACCAGTGAAGAGTGGTGAAGTGGTAGTAGGAGTGATAGAAAAACTATCTTGTCCAGGAATGCAGTTTATCTTGGGCAATAATATAGCTGGATCGCAGGCGGGAGTGATGCCTACTGTGGTTGATAAGCCAGTGGAAAATGACACAATTCAAGTGTTGAAGGACGAATATCCTGGGATTTTTCCGGATTGTGTTGCAAAGTCACAGGTTAAGGCAAGAGAAGAAATCGAAGAGTGGAGTTGAAGTGCAATTATGAGAAACGATTTTTGATCATGTGGTTGGAAAAGAACAAGAACAGGTGGAGGTTGAGGCGGATATTTTTAGTTCAGGAAAATTGGCGAAATTACAACAGAAAGATATAGAAATAAAACCAATGTATCAGAAAGCATCACGGAAGAGGAATTCGAGTGTATACCAGAGTGTTATCATCGTAAAATACTGTCTTGATGAGAAAATGGGAACCTTTACATTTGCAGGCGGATGAAAAGTGGGCAGAAGTTCATCAAGTCGTATTGCCGGTAGGGTATAGAAAGAAGGTGTTGCGAGTTGCACATGAGGTACCAGTGGGAGGTTATTTGAGAAGAAGGAAAACCATCTAAAATACAAAAATATTTTTATTGGCCTATTCGTCAATCATGTCACACACGTCAAGTGATAGGGAAACCTCAAGCAGTGATAAAACCAGCGCCCTTAATAACCATTCCAGCATTTGTGGAACCTTTTACAAGGGCCCTAATTGATTGCGTACGACCGCTTCCGAAAACGAAAAGTGGTAATCAATATCTTTTGACTGTAATTTATGTGTCTACGAGGTTTCCAGAGGCCATTCCAGTACGTAATATTACAGTTAATAAGATTGTGGACGAGTTACTAAAATTCGTTATGAGATATGGACTACCCACAGAAAGACAATCGGATCAAGGATCAAATTGTACCTCAAGGTTATTCAAAGAAGTTATGGATAGTTTTGGAATAAAACTAATTAAATCACCTGCATACCATCCAGAATCGCAGGGAGCGTTGGAAAGGTGGCATTTGACATTAAAGACAATGTTGAGGGCTTATTATAGGGGCTGGTTTAGCTCACTGGGCTAAATCGCAGACTTTTAAAGCAGACCAAGCAGACCAGCAGCACGGTTCGATTGCCGGAACAGCCTTCCCGGACAGGCACCGGAAAGTGGCGACTAGGGGCTTGTCACAGTAACTTCATTGAAGCCTACTCTTCACAATAAGCGATTTTTATTTCATTTCATTTCATTATTGTCAAGATTGTCCAGAGGATTGGGATAAAGGAATTCCATTCGTACTATTTGCAATTAGGGATGCATCTAATGAGTCAACCAAATTTCGTCCTTTTGAACTAATTTTTGGTCATGAGGTCAGAGGACCGCGTACATTGAATAAGGAAAAATTGGCGACTGAGAAATCGGAATTACATTATTGAATTACGTGTCAAATTTTAGGGAACGATTAAATAGAGCAGGTGAACTGGCGAAACAACATTTAAAAGTTGCACAAAATGTGATGAAACGGGTAGCGGACAAGAAACCCAAAGTTCGTAGTTTTGCCAGTGGAGATAAAGTTTTAGTCTTGTTACTAGTGGTAGGTAAACCTTTAAAAGAAAGTTTTTATGGACCTTGTTAGGTTGAAAGGAAATTAAGTTTGGTGGACTATGAGGTTAAGTACACCAGATAGAAGGAAGGCTCACCGTGTGTATGTTGTGAATATGCTTAAAAGGTACTTTGAAAGGGAAGCAGAGAAAAAGGAGGAGGTTTTAATGATTCTAACTCAAAGTGACGAACCAAATACAGATGACTGTGAATTTGACATACCTCAGATTAAATTGGAAAACGAGGATGTTCTTATAAATTGGGATAAATTGGTTACCTACCAGAGGAAAAACGAACTGACCTCAAAGAGTTATTGATATCACATGGGCAAGTTTGTGGAGCTAAATTGGGAAGTACTAAAATGGCTATACATGATGTGGATGTGGGAAATACTGTTCCAATTAAACAACATCCATAGAGACTTAACGTTTTAAAATTGGCACAGATTAACAAAGAGATTGAGAGTATGCTTAAAATGGCATAATTTAAGTGGGCTGCAGACAATGGAGCTCACCCATAGTGGTGGTACGTAAACCAGACGGTATCCAACGGTTGTGTGTGGACTATAGAAAAGTTAACGTAGTTACAAGAATGGACTCTTATCCTATCCCACGTTTGGAGGATTGCATTGAGAAAGTGGGACAATCAGCTTTTATTTCCATACTGGATTTACCTAAAGGTTACTGGCAGGTACCTTTATCCGAAAGGGCGAAGGAGATTTCAGCTTTTTTGATTCCAGATGGTATGTACCAATCAAAAGTTATGCCATTTGGTTTGAAAAGCTCCCCAGACACATTTCAACGGTTAACTAACAAAGTTGTTTCTCGATTACCCAATTGTGCGGTATACATCGACGATCTGGTAATTTTCAGCCAAACATGGAAAGAAAATTTAAAACATGTGATGGAGCTTTTCGATCGACTTCAGGAGGCGGGTTTGGTGATAAGCCTAGTCCAAAGGGAATTTGGAAAGACCCAAGTCACTTTCCTTGGCCATACAATCGGACAGAGTCGAATGGTCCCACAGGATATGAAAACTAAAGTTCTTGGGTAGTTTCCGATACCCTCGACGTGATGGGAAAGTATGCGATATTTTGGTTTGAATGGATCTTACCAGTAATTTGTACCCAATTTTAGCAGTGTGGTCGCTCCAATGTCGGACTAGCTCAAGAAGCATAAAACATTACGGTGGACATCGGAGTGTCAACAGGCATTTGACGGCCCGAAGGCCGTGTTAACCACTGCTTCTGTGTTAGCCATCCCAAATTATACCAAACCATTCAAAGTGGCGGTTGATGCGAGTGATGTGGGTGTAGGTGCGGTGTTTCTACCAGATGACGCCGAAGGGCGCGAGCGGCCTATTGGTTACTTTTCAAAGAAATTAAATTGTCACCAGAAAAATGTATCGCTCGATTGAGAAGGAGACTTTGAGTTTGGTGATGAATTTGTAACTTTTTCATATTTATGTGACCAGCACGTCTGACACCGTTAAATATACTGATCATAATCCATTAACATTTTTGGAGCGATTCCAGAATAACAATGCAAGGCTATTTCGCTGGAATTTATTGTTACATCCATTTCATTTAAAAATAACACATGTGGCAGGACGAGAAACTTGCGAGCTGATGCTTTGTTACGAATGTGATGGACGGAAGCAGTTTCAGTTGGAGGAAGAAGAACGGAAAAAAACGGAATGTGTTGTTATACCTGTATGCGTGTGTTGTTTTTGAAATGTGAAAGTATATTTACTGCGTGCATTTGCTAAAGGATAGTGAAAAGGTGAAAAATGAAACCATTTTGAAGATGATGGTTTATTTTTTTCTTGGGGGGAGGTGTCCGGAAAATGTCGCTTTAAGAAATGTTTGGCTGCTCATATTATTGCAGTGACGTCAAAGTGTGGGTGGAGCTTAGCTGTCTGACAGCATTTTCCTTTCGTTTTAAATTGACTATTGCAGGGTGTGTTTTAGTTTCATTTTCAGTGTTGGTGCTGAAGCCAGGCAGAGCAGGTGTACTGTTGATCTCTCTGCCATGAAAAGACTATCTGTTGATCATTTGGTGAATTCAGAATTATAAATGTTCTCAGAAGTGAATGTAAACCTGATGTGCTCTGATAAAAGGTGTTTCTTCTGGATGTTGTTTGGGAAGTTGTTAAGGATCACTTGGTGTTGTATTAGTTGGAGTGTTGTATTTGAATTCATGGTTGCTAAAATGTTCACTGTATGTTTTAAAAAGGTTATCTTGAGTTCATAGAATAAACATTGTTTTGATTTAAAAAAAAACTTTTCAATTTCTGCCGTTCCACACCTGTAGAGTGGGCCGTGTGCTCCTCATACTACGGTCTATTAAAAGTTGTAGGGCAGGTGAAATCCATGATACACTTTGATGTTTTCAAAACCCCGGCCCATAACATTTGGAACGATAATGACTAGGACCCCTGCCCAGCCATCAAGATACCCCCCACCTCCAATTGGCCGGTATCGATCAGAGTTATTGAGACTTTACCAATCCATTGGACCCTGAGTTAATCCCGCTCAAAAGTGCGCGAAAGAGAAGAAGGATGAGAAGCCCTGCGCACTAGGGATCAGTTTCTTTTGGGACCGGCCTGTGTCCACAACAATCGTAGCATAACGACCAGCCAAGACAGGCGATCACTAACTGAGAGAGTCGAGCCGTAGCCGAGACGAACCTGACGACTTCCAACTGACACACGGCGGGACTCAGATAAAGGCCTTATCTACGAGCACAGAGCCGGTCACCCAGAAGTTAAGTAAAGGTCATCTTTGTTGATAGGAGTTGTTTAATACGTAGCTGCGTGTATCATTGTGCATAGAGATACGTCTTGTGTTCAATAATAAACTATCTTTTCAACTAACATACTCGTTGTGTGGTCATTTGGTCAATACAAGAAACGGACTCGCAGCTTGTGGTTTCATAATAAAGTGCCAACAGTTTGAGTGTTCACGCATTTATGATTGTGTTTGCACGACTGTGTGTTCTTGTGAGTGCTTGTTAGTGTGTGCCTGCATCTGTGTGTTTGTGTACGTGCCTGTGCACATACATGTGTTTGTTTGTGTGTATGTGCGTGAGTATGTTCCTGTGTGTGGATGTTTGTGTGAGTGTGTTAGTGTGTATGTGTATGTGTGTGTGTTTGTGCTTGTGTGTGCTTGTCTCTGTGTTTGTGTGTGTGTGTTTTTGTTTGTATATGTGTGGGAGTGTTTGTGTGTCAACATTTTTGTGTGTGTGTTTTTCTGTGTGTGTGCGCGCGCTCACATGCATATGTATTTCAGACTAAAGAGAACATAGGAGCAACTGGAAGCCCATCTTGCAAGCTCAGCCATTCAAATACGCCATATACACACATACTCACACACACTCACACACACACCCTCAGACACACACTCACATCCACACACACACACACACTCACACACATACTGACACATACATACCCCACACGCACACACACATTCACACGCACACACACTCACACACACATACACATTCACACAAACTCACACAAACACGCACTCTCTCACATACATACATTCACAGACTGACACACACACGCACACACTCACACACATACACATTCACGCACACACACACACACATATACTTACACACATACACACTCACACACATGCACATTCACACACGCATACACACACACTCGCACAGTCACACACGCACACAGCCACACACACACACATTGACATACACACACTGACCCGCGTACACACATACTCATATACACATACACTCACACAGACAATCACACAAATAGATATACACACACAGACACACACTGAGCATCTGTTAGTACGTGTCAGTGTGAATGTTAATGTGTGCATGTGTGTGAGAGAGCGTATGTGAGTGTGTGTGTGTGTGTGTGTCAGTTTATGTGTGTCTCTGTGCTTCAGTGTGTGTGAGTGAGTGTATGCGTGAGAATGTACGTGTGTGAGAGTATGTGTGTGTGTAACACACACGCAGTCGCACACACACATACTCACACTCACACGCATACTCACAGACACACACACACTTACACTCACACACACACACAGAGGAGGAAACTGTTTCAATCCCTGAAAGGACGGAAACGAGAGAACGCCGACTTTAAACCGATTACAAATGTAACGATTCCCAAACTGGCCTCTTAGGGAGACAACTATAGCATTGAAAATCCATCTCAAAATTACCCTTTAATCCATGTCCTTTTTTAATATTCACCAACCCTTACCTTGTATCTGCCTTGTTGCGTTGCGGTACAGGTGGTGCAGGGTTTCGGGAATAAATATAGATATCTTTAAATGTATATTCGATTTTTCCTCCTTTTATTTGGGGCAGCACGGTAGCATGGTGGTTAGCATAAATGCTTCACAGCTCCAGGGTCCCAGGTTCGATTCCCGGCTGGGTCACTGTCTGTGCGGAGTCTGCACGTCTTCCCCGTGTGTGTGGGTTTCCTCCGGGTGCTCCAGTTCGTTCCCACAGTCCAAAGATGTGCGGGTTAGGTGGATTGGCCATGCTAAATTGCCCGCAGTGTCCTAAAAAGTAAGGTTAAGAGGGGGGTTGTTGGGTTACGGGTATAGGGTGGATACGTGGGTTTGAGTAGGGTGATCATTGCTCGGCACAACATCGAGGGCCGAGGGGCCTGTTCTGTGCTGTACTGTTCTATGTTCTATGTTCTATTAATAAAGAGTTCGTTAATGTTCTAATCAGAAATCTGCTGTCCCCAACTCATTGGAGCAGTCAAGGGTTAAAGTTCTTCATAAAATATGAACTCACTGATTTTCGGACCCTGGGCTCTGTAGGTTTGGAAGTTATCGCACACTCGCCCAAGGTATCGTAACATCACGCAGCAAGATGTTAAGGTTTGGAATGCACGGCCTAAACAGTGTGGTGGGGACAGCTTCAAAAGTGAATTGTATGATTATTCGTAAAGGAAGAATGTGCAGGTTTTCGGTGAGAAGGCAGGGGATTGACACTTGCTGAATTGCTCATTGGGAGAGCTAGGACAGACACGATGGTTTGAATAGCCTCCTTTGCACTGCAGCAATTGTGCGATCCAGTGATGGGATGGACAGACCGAGAGAGGAAATATGAAGGACGATGGACAATGGTCCCTGACCGAGACTCTACAACCAGAAAGTAATATTAATTTCCATCTCTCCGATCAGTTTCGGTTGTCAGAACAAGAACAAAGAACACAGAAAATTACAGCACAGGAACAGGCCCTTCGGCCCTCCCAGCCTGCCCCAATCCAAATCCTTTATCTAAACCTGTCGACTATTTTGAAGGATCTACTTTCCTCTGTTCCCCGCCCGTTCATATATCTGTCGACGTGCATCTTAAATGATGGTGTCCTGTCCGCCTCGACCACCTCCGCTGGCAGAGCGTTCCAAGCACCCACCACCCTCTGCGTAAAAATCTTCCCACGCACATCTCCCTTAAACTTTTCCCCTCTCACCTTGGAATCGTGACCCCCTTGTAATTGACACCCCCACTCTTGGAAAAAGCTTGCTGCTATCCACCCTGTCCATACCTCTCATAATTTTGTCGACCTCAATCAGCACCCCCCCCCCCCTCTCAACATCCGTCTTTTCAACGAAAACAATCCTAATCTACTCAACCTTTCTTCATAGCTCGCACCCTCCATTCCAGGCAACATCCTGGTGAACCTCCTCTGCACCCTCTCTAAAGCATACACATCCTTCTGGTAATGTGGCGACCAGAACTCCACGCAGTATTCCTAATGTGGCCTAACCAAAGTCATAGACAACTGTACCATGATCTGCCGACTCTTGTACTCAATGCCCCGTCCAATGAAGGCAAGCATGCTGTATGCCTTCTTGCCCACTCTGTCGACCTGCGTTGCCACCTTCAGGGTACAATGGACCTGAACTCCCAGATCTCTCTGTACATCAATTTTCCCCAGGACTCTTCCATTGACCGTATAGTTCGCTCTTGAATTAGATCTTACAAAATGCATCACCTCGCATTTGCCTGGATTGAACTCCATCGGCTATTTCTCTGCCCAACTCTCCAACCTATCTATATTTTGCTGTATTCTCTGACAGTCCTCCTCGCTATCTGCAACTCAAACAATCTTAGTATCATCTGCAAATTTGCTAATCCGAACATCTAGACCTTCCGCCAAATTATTTATGTGCATCACAAACAACAGTGGTCCGAGCACGGATCCCTGTGGAACAGGGATTACGCAGTCACCTTTCTCCATTTTGAGACACTCTTCCACCACGACTCTCTGTCTACTGTTGCCCAGCCAGTTCTTTATCCATCTAGCCAGTAAACTTTTTCCATCAACCTGCCATAGGAAACTTCATCAAACGCCTTACTGAAGCCCATGCAGATGACATCTGCATTTCTTACCTCATCAATCAACTTTGTCACTTCCTCGAAAATTCTATTAGGTTTGAAAGACACGACCTTCCCTGCACAAAACCATGCTGCCTATCACTGATAAGTCAATTTAGTTCCAAATGTGAATAGATCCTGTCCCTCAGTATCTTCTTCAACAGTTTGCTTACCACGGACGTCAAGCTCACAGATCTACAATTCCCTGGATCTTATCTGCTACCCTTCTTAAACAAAGAGACAAAATTAGCAATTCTCCAGTCCTCCGGGAGCTCACCCGTGCTCAAGGATGCTGCAAAGTTATCAGTTAAGGCCCCAGCTATTTCGACCCTCGCTTACCTGAGTGACCTAGGAGAGATCCCATCCGGACCTGGGGACTTGTCCACCTTAATGCCCTTTAGAATACCCAAAACTTTCCCATTTCTTAATCCGACTTGACCTAGAGTATTTAAACATCCATTCCCAGCCTCAACATCCGCCATGTCCCTCTCCTTGGTGAATCCCGATACAAAGTACTAATTAAGAATCTCACCCATTTCCTCTGACTCCACGCAAACATTCCCTATTTTGTCTGTTGGCCAATCCTTTCTCTAGTTACCCTCTTGCTCCTTCCATTGTTCTCCTGACAACTTTGATCAAATTCTCCCTGAAACTCCAAAATTCCCCATAATACATCCCTGGTTTGTGTCTCCATATCTACGTCTGTGTCACAGTTAATGTACAAACATTTCCTTAGAGAGGAGTCAACGCTGTGATGAATGTCTCAGTGCTTTGCTGACTGATGTTTGTAGATTTTATTTCCAGATTCCCAGAGAGATTGAGAGATCAACAGATGACAATTGTGGAGGGAGAGAGAAAGAGACATTGAGAGAGGTCGAAAATGTCTCCCTGTCCCTGCTCCCATTTTAACTTGGTGACATTTAGTTTATATTTTCTCTCCTCACCTTATTGTCCAAAACACATCAGTTCCCCTTTCTGTCCCTTTCATTGAAATTCCCTCTGCAACCTTTCCAGAACACAAATAATTGCCTTGTGGAAAATGACGAGGAGCCTCGGCAGTGAGGATGGGAAGGAATGAATGGAGAGCAGCAAAAACGCTGAACACAATTCAAACCGACATTGATTTTAACTTGAAGCAATAACTTCTCCACACCTACACTGTCCAATCACAACACAGAGATGTTGCCCCACAGGAGAAGATGCAGAGGAACGTTCCGTCCACACTGTCCCCATCAAATACTGGCAGCAAAGGTACTGCAAGGGATTACACACAGATTAATGCTCCCACGACAGCATCCTGTTGAAAGACCCCCAACATTGGGACATCCTGGGGTTAAACACAGATTAAAGCTCCCTCAGGATCACAAAATAAAACAGTAGAAAAGAGACCCTTCAGCCCATCGAGCCTTCACCGACACACGAAAAACACCTGACCTGACTACCTAACCCCATTTGCCAGCACTTGGCCCATAGCCTTGAATGTTGTGACATTGGCAGCACGGTGGCACAGTGGTAGCACTGCGGCCTCATGGCGCCGTGGTCCCAGGTTCTTTTCCGGCTTGGATGACCAGCCACGATCATAATGAATAGTGGAGCAGACTCGAAGGGCTGAATGGCCTCCTTGCACGCTTAATTATGTTTCTAATGCTGCTCTGATTGTACACTCGACTCTCTCCGGGGCACTGGTCCCCCCAGTCGCACCCACTCTCCCCGCGGTATGGGTACCTCCTGGGCACTGACTTTCCACTGTTGTTTGGGACTCCCCATGAGACCGACTCTTCCCCGGGGATTTGGAGTCCCTATGGGAAAAGACACTCCACTGGAGTTTGGGAGTCCCCACGGAAACAGACTCTCCCCTGGGGGTTGGGGAGTCCCCAGGGGAACAGACTCTCCCCTGGGGGTTGGGAGCCCCCAGGGGAACAGACTCTCCCCTGGGGGTTGGGGAGTCCCCAGGGGAACAGACTCTCCCCTGGGGTTTGGGAGTCCCCATGGGTACGCCGCCCCCCCCCCACGTCCACCAACTCTTTCCGGGTAACAGACCCCTGCAACCTGGGCTAGTGCGAGGTCAGTTCCAGTCCCACAGGCCCCGGAGAACTAACACAAGTGAATTAACCAACAGGTTACACGTATACGTGCGATATTTGACCCTTGACTGCTCCAGTGAGTAATAGGCTGCACATTTGTAAGTAAAACATTGAAAACTGTTTATTCATAACAGGAGAAGAGATAGATAGAATAGAACAGTACAGCACAGAACAGGCCCTCCGGCCCTCGATGTTGTGCCGAGCAATGATCACCCTACTTAAACCCACGTAACCCGTATACCCGTAAACCCAACAATCCCCCCATTAACCTTACACTACGGGCAATTTATCATGGCCAATCCACCTAACCCGCACATCTTTGGACTGTGGGAGGAAACCGGAGCACCCGGAGGAAACCCACGCACACACGGTGAGGACGTGCAGACTCCACACAGACAGTGACCCAGCAGGGAATCGAACCTGGGACCCTGGAGCTGTGAAGCATTGATGCTAACCACCATGCTCCCGTGAGGCCCCATGTAATGGTATTAATAAAATAACGGTCTGGTAATGACCCTGTGAAAGTGGGCACTCATTCATCACTGACTCTCTGACAGTGGGGCACTCCCTCAGCATTGAACCCCGACAGTACAGCACTTCCTCAGCATTGACCCTCTGACAGTGCAGCACTCCCTCAGTACTGACCCTCCGAATGTGCGATACACACACTGAAGCACACAACATACAGATACACACAAACAAACACACAGTCACACAGACGCTCATACACAAGCATACAGAAACCCACACACTAGTGCATATATACACAGACCCAAACATGCACACTCATGCACACACTCACATAATCATCTTGACAATCACTGACCCTCAAACACTCACAGACACACAACACAGACACACTCACACACACTTGCTTAATTATACATACTAGACACGACCAGGCACAGAGGCAATCTCTCTCATGCACATGTGAACACACAGACTCACTAATACATATGTGTACACACACAGACTCACTCATACACATGTGCACACACAGACTCACTCATAAAAATGTGTACAGGCAGACTCACTCATACACATGTGCACACACACAGACTCATTCATACACATGTGGAAACACACAGACTCACCATGCACATGTAGACACACACACACACTCACTCATACACATGTGCACACACGCAGACACACTCATAAATATGTGGACCCACACAGGCTGACCAACACGCATGTACATACACACAGACTCATTCATACACATGTGCACAAACACAGACTCACTCATACACATGTGCACTCACAGACTTACTCACAGAGATGTAGATACAAACAGACTCACTCATACGTATATGCACACAATCAGACTCACTCATACACATGTGCACAAACACAGACTCACTCATACACATGTGCACACACAGACACACTCATACAGACGTAGACACACAGACTCACTGATACAGATGTAGTCACACACAGGCTCACTCATACATATGTGCACACAATCAGACTCACTCATTAACATGTGCACACACAGACTCGCTCAAACACCTGTGCACACACAGACTCGCTCATACACATGTGCACACATACAATTACTCATACAAATGTGGACACACACAGACTCACTCACCATCATGTGCACACACACAGACTCGCTCATACACATGTGCACACACAGACTCACTCATACACATGTGTGCACATAGAGACTCACTCCTACAGATGTGCACACACAGACTCATTCATACACATGTTTGCACATACAGACTCACTCATTCACTTATGGACAACACAGACCCATTCAGAGACATGTGGACACACAGACTCACTCATATACATTTGCACAATGGGCAGCACGGTGGCCTAGTGGTTAGCACAGCTGCCTCGCGGCGTTGAGGACCCAGTTTCGATCCCGGCTCTGGATCACTGTCCGTATGGAGTTTGCACATTATCCCCGTGTTTGCGCAGGTTTCTGTCCACAACCCAAAAATGTGCAGAGTACGTGGATTGGCCACACTAAATTGCCCCCTAATTGGAACAAATAATTGGGTAATCTAAATCTATAGAAAAAAATATATATACATGTGCACACACACCGACACACTTGTACACATGTGCAGGAACACAGACGCACTCATCCAAAGGTGCACACACAGACAAACTCATACATGCATGAAGAGACTCACAGTCACAAAGACTCACAGAGCCACACACGCGTGCAAACAAAATTGCACACGCACACTCTCACACACAGACACGCATCACACCCACACACAATCGCAACACACACAGACACATACACACTCAGACAGACACTCACAAACACATTCACTCACACAAAACATCAAGTCACAAACTCTCGCTCAAACACAGACACACACAGACACACATTCAGACACACACAGAAACACTCACTCACACACAGACACAAGTAAACATTCAGTCACAGACACAAACAATCAGTCACAGACACAGAGTACCTAATTTATTTTCAAATTCACGGGCATTTTAGCATCGCAAATCCACATTTCCTGCACATCTTTGGATTGTCGGGGTCAATAGCACGCAAAAAAAGGGGAGAATGTGCAAACTCCACATGGACAGAGACCCGGGGTCAGGATAGAACCTGGGTCCCTGGCGCTGTGAGGCAGCAGTGATGAAAACTGGTCAAAGGGTTTCCTTGTGTGTGACTGAAAGTCGGTATCCAGTGGTATTTCACAGGAATCGGTGCTCGGTCCCTTTGCCGATGGAGGAATTGACTCAATAGTCAGAGTCTGTGTGTCACCATTCAATCCCCACACTATTCTCAAAGTGCAGTGGAACTACCCAGAGGAACACACTGACAATTGGAACTGAATCACTGAATGGTCATAGTTACAGAGGCGGTTACACCCCAGAGTGCGGGGGAACAACCTAGAGAAACACACTGACAATTGGAACTGAATCAATGAATGGTCACAGTTACGGAGGCAGCTACGCCCTAGAGGTCAGTAGTGCCACTGAGAGAAACACACTGACAATTGGAACTGAATCACTGAATGGTCACAGTTACAGAGGCGGTTACACCCCAGAGTGCGGGGGAACAACCTAGAGAAACACACTGACAATTGGAACTGAATCAGTGAATGGTCACAGTTACGGAGGCAGCTACACCCTAGAGGTCAGTATTACCACCCAGTGAAACACACTGACAATTGGAACTGAATCACTGAATGGTCGCAGTCGAGTGAGGGATGTCACTGAAACAATGTGAGATCGAGAGATGTAACTGATGGTGTTTGAGTGGACGGCTTCCTTTCTGTTATTGTTAGTTAATCAATGTGATCAACACAGTCCAGTGTTTGGAAAGAGGTCACTTCGTCAAAATAATATTTTCTATCACTGAACTCAATGTCGTGATATCTTAGGGGCAGCACTGTGGCGTCTGGGTTAGCACTGCGGCCTCACGGTGCTGAGGTCCCAGATTCGATCTCGGCTCTGGGTAGCTGTCCGTGTGGAGTTTGCACATTCTTCCCGTGTTTGCAAGGGTTTCGCCCCCATAACCCAACAATGTGCAAGCTAGGTGGTTTGGCCACTCTAAATTGCCCCTTAATTGGAAAAATAATTGGGTACACTAAATTTATAAGAAAGAAAAATAAATGTCGTGATATCTTTGTTCATATCTTTACAAATAGATCAAACGATTTTGAAAACTCAACGTCCCTGAGGTGGATCCACAGGGTATAAATTAAAGACTTTGGAAATATATAAAATCAGAGTTTCAGACAAGAGAGACTGTCAGCAGCACGAAGAGACACATTACTTGACACTGAACATGCATCGTCCAATTAATATCGTTGAAAAAATATTCTACCCAGTCCTTGCAATTGTTGGAGTTCCTGGTAACTGACTACACCATTGAAGTTGTGGAAACCTGTGTGTGAGCAGCTCTCTGATTTCAAACTGTGTCTGAAAATGTTTAATGCTGATCTCGTGCTCACTGTAATACAGACACCTGATCAACGATATTATTCACTTCAGTAAAATGTCTCGAAATATGTCTGTGGTTTAAATCCATCTCATCAACTGATAATAAACCTCTGTTTGTAACTCACGGGATATCTTATCAATCAAGTTACTACATAGATTGGGATGCTGTGTCATGTTAGATTGTATCTCAGTGAAGGCAATCTCTCTGAAGGAAGGATTAGTGAGATTAAGAACTAAACCACACTGAGTGTGGGTTACTAACCAGAGTGGAATATCTGACAGCAGTGAAAAAGTATCACTAGAAGTATCTGCCAGTGCAGAATTGTACAGGGTGTGGTTCACTAACAAGTGTGGAATATCTGACAGCAGTGAACAACTATCACTCGAAGTATCTGTCAGCACAGGATTGTACTGCGTGTGGATCACACAACACCTTCCTTTGCAATCGCAGATGCTGCAACAACTGCCCTTTACCCCCTCCTGTCACATTATTCGAGGCAGCAAAATCTCCTTTCAGATGAAGCAGACTTTCACGCGTCTCTTTCCATTTGGGCGACTGTTTTCGCTGCTCCCAATACCGTCACCTCTACAGTGGTGAAACTAAACGCAGACTGTGCGACCGCTTTGCGTAACACCTCCACTCACCCATCGTGCATGGACCCAGCCTTCATGTAGGAGGCGGATACTTCCAATAATTCTTGTTCTCTGCTGTCAGATATTCCACTCTGGTTATTCAGCCACACTCAGTGTGATTTCGTTCATACTCTCATGACTCCTTCCTTCAGATAGATTTTAACTCAGCACCTTGCCCTCCTGCCCACATGTCTGTCCTCGGCCCGCTGCAAGGTTCCAGTGAAGACTAACGTAAGCTGGAGGAACAGCATCTCATCTTCCAATGAGACACGTTACAGGCCTCAGGACTCAGCACTGAGTTCAACAACTTTAGACTGGGATCTTACTCCTACATCTTATTGTCCTTGTTTTGTTATATCCAGTTTTTAAATCGAAAGCAATTGTTCCGAATCTGGAGAGGGTCTATTCTTAACAACGGAATCCTGGGGTATGGGTACCGTCCGAGAGGGAATATTACAGAGAAAAGATTGTCAGGGATTGTTTCCAAACCGGGAGAGGATGTATTCCCGGGAATAGTGTGATCTGGGGATGCTCAGAACTTGACATTGGATTTATCCTGGGAGAGGGTAACTTACGAATGACTGAACCTGGGTTTGGTGTACCGTGTGAATTTTCTGGTGTCTGGACAGGCTCTATTAGTCCCATGATCATGAACTGGGGTGGTTGTCCTGCACCTGTTTTATTTTTCCATTGATCATGAAGGGTTCCAATAATCCAGGAGTGGTTCCCCACTCCATCAGCAGTTCAGTCCAGGGAATGATCTAATCCGGAATGTGGTCCAATAATTGGGAGTGAGGAAGGATGACAAGCTCGGATATATTTCTATCCTGCTTGGGGAACCTGGCCGGTCTGAGTATATCCTGTAAATCAAATTCAATGGGAAATGTAACCCCTCCCAAAGCTATTTGAATCGTGAACAGTTTTCTACCACTGTCATCAAACTGACATGGCTACAATTTGCAGTTAACCTCCGTACGCTTCTTAAGCACTTGAGTCACATTTGCTACTTCCCTCTCTGCAATTTTAATCTCTGTACCCACTCCACTACTAACACGACCCCCTACTCCCTCCGCCTGACTGCCCAGTTTATTTATGCTGAGCTCCAGTTCTTGCTGACGATTTAGGAACAGAGAATAATTAATCAGTTTTTTATAGGCTCTTCTTCCTTCTCTCTTTCACGTTAATTTACTGGGAATTACGATTCTGTATTTGGCAAAGTGTGGGCTCTCTACCTGCACCACTCGCTACATAGTGGCCATGGCAATGCCAGATCTGCTCTTTATTATCAATGACCCCACAATGAACTTCATCAATGATTAATATTTCCCCTGGAGTTTCCTGTCCTTCACCTCTGTGTGTCGTGTCCTGTTGTCTGCATCCAGAGATTGTTCTGTCTGACTCACCCTTATTTTCTCCTTTGATCGATTTGTGGCCATTTGCTGCCAGAAACTGACAACTAAATATTGCACTGGGAAAGCTTCAGCTGTGGTTCTGTCAACAAGCGCCTCCAACTCAATGCAGAAAACATCCCCACGTACTTTATCTATGAAGCTGGAGTGATAATCGACAATGTCCAGTGGTTCTGCCAGTCAAAGAGAAGCTTTTTGACAGACCCCGGGTGGGATGTATATAAGTGGTTTGATCGAGTTTTAACCCCATTGAGCCCATTCTTCTCACTCCTGTTGATCAGCGCTGTGCCAGTCAGACACATTTTACTCACCAGTCGAGTCAGGAAAATACTGAGGGATCAGAGTGAGGGACAGAATCGCAGAGACCCAGAGATGGAGAGCAGAAGCAAATAAATGATTTTACTCCTCAGCATCTACGGACCTTACATTCTCCGAAGGACTGTATATATTTTAGAATGTTTCTATTTGCATTTAAATGGAATATATTACCTCACCATTCCCTAATATAATTTACAACAAGTGGGATATATGCTGCAGGGTTTATATTGCCGCACAAACACATTCATTTACATGGTGACTCAGTCCAGGTTCAGGGAGCAGATCAAGATCATTGTGAAATATCCGGTCACATCAATTATTAAAATAATGAATAAACAACATTGACAGACAGCCCCTCAACTAATCACGGAATCCGTTTTCAGAATAACAGTGACCATCCAATCACGGAACTTTACCGCACGAGACACAGACATCTGAACCAATCAGAGAGCTCAATCTGTGACTGCAAAACGCCGCTATCAGGGAGCCTGAACCCAATAGTGATTCAATCCTATTGGACAGGAAAGTTCAGCCTGTGGGATGACAGTTTCTGAGTAACTTTCTAACGTTAAGTTTGCCAACCGAGTGCCTTTGACAACATTTGCAGCACTTCCAAAATCTCAGACACATTGCTGTCTGCATTGTGTGAATGCAGCTGTGAAATATCTGCACAGTTTAAACTTCCACTGTTTCTGTCTTCCCATCGTTTATAAAGAGCACCGTTCTTCCCCTTTTTATTCGAATATGCTTCAACTTACATTTCCCGAAACACATCCACCAGTTTTACCCACTCACAAAACATTAACATCTCTGAAATATTGGCTGTTTCCAGCTACGTTGCATTAAATCAACTCCATTGAAACAGTGCCCTACAGTAAAACGAATGTATTGAAACAGTGCCCGACAGTAAACCCGCTCAATTAAAGCAGTGCCCTAGTGTAAACCGACTCTCATAAAACATTGCTGTACAGTAAACCGACTATTTTAAAACAGTGACCTACAGTAAAACAACTCTACTAAAGCAGTGTCCCATAGTAAACCAACTCAATTGAAACTGATCTACAGTACACCGACTCTTTTAAAACAGTGTCCTACAGTAAAGCGACTCTATTAAAACAATTCCCAACTGTAAAAAGGCTCTTTTAAAACACCACTAACACTTCCCCCCTCCCCTTCCGCCTGACTGCCCAGTTTATTTATGCTGAGCTCCAGTTCTTGCTGTCGATTCAGGACCAGAGAATATTTTATCAGTAATTTATAGGCTCTTCTTCATTCTCTCTTTGACGTTAATTTACTGGGAATTACGATTCTGTCTTTGGCAAAGTGTGGGCTCTCTACCTGCACCACACGCTACATGGTGGCCATGGCAATGCCAGATAAGCTCTTTATTATCAATGACCCCACACTGAACTTCATCAATGATTAATATTTCCCATGGAGTTTCAATTCCTTCACCTCAGTGTGTCGTGTCAACAATGTCCTGTTGTCTGTAGCAAGAGACTGTTTTGTCTGGTTCACCCTTATTTTCTCCTTTGATCGATTTGTGGCCATTTGCTGCCAGAAACTGACAACTAAATATTGCACTGGGAAAACTGCGGTTGTGGTTCTGTCAACAAGCGCCTCCAAGGGCAGCACGGTGGCCTAGTGGTTAGCACAACCGCCTCACGGCGCTGAGGTCCCAGGTTCGATCCCGGCTCTGGGTCACTGTCCGTGTGGAGTTTACACATTCTCCCCGTGTCTGCGTGGGTTTCGCCCCCACAACCCAAAAATGTGCAGAGTAGGTGGATTGGCTACACTAAATTGCCCCTTAATTGGAAAAAATAATTGGCTAATCTAAATTAAAAAAAAAAAAACAAGCGCCTCCAACTCAGTGCAGAAAACATCCCCACGCACTTTACATATGAACCCGGAGTGATAATCGACAATGTCCAGTGGTTCTACCAGTCAAAGAGAAGCTTTTTGACAGACCCCGGGTGAGTTGTATATAACTGGTTTGATCGGGTTTTAACCCCAGTGATCCCATTCTTCTCACTCCTGTTGATCAACGCTCTGGCAGTCAGACACATTTTACTCACCAATCGAGTCCGGAAGATACTGAGGGCTCAGAGTGAGGGACAGAATCGTAGAGACCCTGAGATGGAGAGCAGAAGCAAGTCAATGATTTTACTCTTCAGCATCTACGGAGCATACGTTTTCCGAAGGACTGCATATATTTTAGAATTGTTCTATTTGCATTTAAATGGAATATATTACCTCGCCACCCCAATATAATTTACAACAAGTCGGATATATGCTGCAGGGTTCAAATTGCTGCAAAAAAACAGTTATTTACATGGTGACTCAGTCCAGGTTCAGGGAGCAGATCAAGATCGTTGTAAAATATCCGGTCACATCAATTATTAAAATAATGAATAAACAACATTGACAGACAGCCCCTCAACTAATCAGGGACTCCGTTTTCAGAATAACAGTGACTCCATCCAATCACGGAACTTTACCGCATGAGACACAGACATCTGAACCAATCAGAGAGCTCAACCTGTGACTGCAAAACGCACCTATCAGGGAGCCTGAACCCAATAGTGATTCAATCCTATTGGACAGGAATGTTGTGCCTGTGGGTTGACAGGTTCTGAGTAACTTTCAAACGTTAAATTTCCCGACCGAGTGCCTTTGACAACATTTGCAGCACTTCCAAAATCTCAGATACATTTCTGTCTGTATTGTGTGAATGCAGCTGTGAAATATCTGCACATTTTAAACTTCCACTGTTTCTGTGTTCCCATCATTTATAAAGAACACGGTTCTGCTACTTTTTATTCGAATGTGCTTCAACTTACATTTCCCGAAACACATCCACCAGTTTTGCCCATTCACAAAACATTAATATCTCTGAAATATTGGCTGTTTCCAGCTACGTTGCATTAAACCAACTCCATTGAAACAGTGCCCTACAGTAAAACGAATATATTGAAACAGTGCCCGGCAGTAAACCCACTCAATTAAAACAGTGCCATACTGTAAACTGACTCATATAAAACGTTGCTGTACAGTAAACCGACTATTTTAAAACAGTGTCCTACAGTAAACTGACTCTTTAAAAAGTGTCCTACAGTAAACTGACTCTGAAAAAACAGTGTCCTACAGTAAACCAACTCAACTGAAACTGATCTACAGTACACCGACTCTTTCAAAACAGTGTCGCACAGTAAAACGACTCTTTCCAAACAGAATCATACATTAAACCCACTCTATTAAAACAGTGACCTACTGAAAATCGACCCTATTGAAACAGTGTCACACAGTAAAACGACTCTTTCAAAACAGTGCTCCACAGTAAACCGACTGTTTTAAAACAGAGCCCAACAGTAAACCCACTCTATTAAAACAGTGCCCTACAGTAAACCGACTCTATTAAAACAGAGCTCAACAGTAAACCCACTCTATTAAAACAGTGCCCTACAGTAAACCGACACGTTTAAAACAGTGTCCTACAGTAAACCGGCTCTATTAAAACAGTGCCCCACAGTAAACCGATCCTATTGAAACAGTGTGCTACAGTAAACCAACTCTATTAAAACAGTGCCCTACAGTAAACCGACAATTTTAAAACAGTGCCGAACAGTAAACCGACTCTATTAAAACAGTGCCCTACATTAAACCGGCACTATTAAAACAGAGGCCCACAGTAAACCGACACTATTAAAAAAGTGCCCGACACTAAACCGGCTCTATTAAAACAGTGCCCTACAGTAAACCGACTCTGTTGAAACAGTGCCCTACAGTAATCCTACTCTATTAAAACAGTGCCCTACAGTAAACCGACTCTATTAAAACAGTGCCCTACAGTAAACCGACTCTATTAAAACAGTGCCCTGCATTAAAACGACTCTATTGAAACAGTGCCCTACACTAAACCGACTCTATTAAAACAGTGCCCTACACTAAACCGACTCTATTAAAACAGTGCCCTACATTAAAACCACTCTATTGAAAGAGTGCCCTACACTAAACCGACTCTATTAAAACAGTGCCCTACAGTAAACCGACTCTATTGAATCAGTGCCCTACAGTAAACGGACTCTATTAAAACAGTGCCCTACATTAAACCGACTCTATTAAAACAGTGCCCTACAGTAAAATTACACTTTTAATACATTGCTGTGCAGTAAACCGACTATTTTAAAAGAGTGTCCTACAGTAAACCGAATCTATTGGAACAATGCCCTACAGTAAACTGAATCTTTAAAAACAGAGTCCAACAGTAAACCGACTCTATTCAAACAGTGCCCTACAGTAAACCGAAGCTTTTAAAACATTGCCCTTCAGTAAACCCACTCTATTAAAACAGTGCCCGACAGTAAACCGACCCCATTTGAAATGAGAGGGAAAATGCTGGCAAATCTCAGCAAGTCTGGCAGCATCTGTAGGGAGAGAAAAGAGCAACCATTTCGGGTTCGATGACTCTTTGTCAAAGCTTTGACAAAGAGTCATCGAACTCAAAACGTTTGCTCTTTGGTCTCCCTACTGATGCTGCCTGACTTGCATAGATTTTCCAGCATTTTTACTTTCGTTTATGATTCCAGCATCCACAGTAATTTGCTTTTATCCAGACTCTATTCAAATAGTGCCCGACAGTAAACCGGCTCTTTTAAAAGAGTGCCCTGCAGGAAACCGAATCTATTGAAATAGTGCCCTACAGTAAACCGACTCTATTGAAATAGTGCCCTACAGTAAACCGAATCAATTGAAACAGTGCCCGACACTGAACCGACTCTATTGAAACAGGGCAGCATGGTAGCATGGTGGTTAGCAAAAATGCTTCACAGCTCCAGGGCCCCAGGTTTGATTCGGCTGGGTCACTGTCTGTCCGGAGTATGCACGTCCTCCCCGTGTGTGCGTGGGTTTCCACCGGGTGCTCCGGTTTCCTCCCACAGTCCAAAGATGTGCGGGTTAGGTGGATTGGCTATGCTAAATTGCCCGTAGTGTCCTAAAAAGTAAGGTTAAGGGGGGAGGGGGGGGGGGTTGTTGGGTTACGGATTAAGGTGGATACGTGGTTCTGAGCAGGGTGATCATAGCTCGGCACAACATTGAGGGTCGAAGGGCCTGTTCTGTGCTGAACTGTTCTAAAACAGTTCCCTACGGTAAACCGACAATTTTAAAACAGTGCCGAACAGTAAACCGACTCTATTAAAACAGTGCCCTTCAGTAAACCGACTCTACTGAAGCAGTGTCCTACATTAAACCGACTCTATTGAAACAGTGTCCTACAGTAAACAGACTCTATTAAAACAGTATCCTACAGTAAACAGACTCTATTGAAAGAGTGCCCTTCAGTAAACCGACTCTACTGAAGCAGTGTCCTACAATAAACCGACTCTATTGAAACAGTGTCCTACAGTAAACAGACTCTATTAAAACAGTTCCCTACGGTAAACCGACTCTACTGAAACAGTGTCCTGCAGTAAACAGACTCTTTTAAAACAGTATCCTACAGTAAACAGACTCTATTGAAAGAGTGCCCTCCAGTAAACCGATTCTAATAAAACAGTGTCCTGCAGTAAACCAACTCTATTAAAACACTGTCCTACATTAAACCGACTCTATTGAAACAGTACCCTACAGTAATCCTACTCTAATAAAACAGTGTCCTGCAATAAACCAACTCTTTTAAAACAGTGTCCAATATAAAACCGACTCTATTAAAACAGTGTCCTGCAGCAAACCGACTCTTTTAAAACAGTGCCCGACAGTAAATCAACTCTATTGAAACAGTGCCCTACATTAAACCGACTCTAATGAAACAGTGCCCTACAGTAATCCTACTCTAATAAAACAGTGTCCTGCAGTAAACCAACTCTATTAAAACAGTGTCCAACATAAAACCGACTCTATTAAAACAGTGCCCTACAGTAAATTGACTCTATTAAAACAGTGCCCTGCAGCAAACCGACTCTTTTAAAACAGTGCCCTACAGTAAACCGACTCTATTGAAACAGTGCACTACATTAAACCTACTCAATTGAAACAGTCTCCTAGAGAAAACCGACTCTTTTAAAACACTGCCCTACAGTAAACCGACTCTATTGAAACGGTGTCCTACAGTAAACTGACTCTATTAAAACAGTGCCCGACAATAAACCGACTCTATTAAAACAGTGCCCTATGGTAAACCGACTCTATTGTAACAGTGCCCTACAGTAAACCGACTCTATTCAAACAGTGCCCAACAATAACGCCTCTATTAAAACAGTGCCCTATGGTAAACCGACTCTATTGTAACAGTGCCCTACAGTAAACCAACTCTATTGAAACAGTCCCCTACAGTAAACCGACTCTATTGAAACAGTGCCCTACACTAAACCGACTCTATTAAAACAGTGCCCTACACTAAACCAACTCTATTAAAACAGTGCCCGACATTAAACCGGCACTATTAAAACAGAGGCCCACAAGAAAACCGACTCTATTAAAACAGTGCCCTTCAGTAAACCGACTCTACTGAAGCAGTGTCCTACATTAAACCGACTCTATTGAAACAGTACCCTACAGTAATCCTACTCTAATAAAACAGTGTCCTGCAATAAACCAACTCTTTTAAAACAGTGTCCAATATAAAACCGACTCTATTAAAACAGTGCCCTACAGTAAATTGACTCTATTAAAACAGTGTCCTGCAGCAAACCGACTCTTTTAAAACAGTGCCCGACAGTAAATCAACGCTATTGAAACAGTGCCCTACATTAAACCGACTCTAATGAAACAGTGCCCTACAGTAATCCTACTCTAATAAAACAGTGTCCTGCAGTAAACCAACTCTATTAAAACAGTGTCCAACATAAAACCGACTCTATTAAAACAGTGCCCTACAGTAAATTGACTCTATTAAAACAGTGCCCTGCAGCAAACCGACTCTTTTAAAACAGTGCCCTACAGTAAACCGCATCTATTGAAACAGTGCACTACATTAAACCTACTCAATTGAAACAGTCTCCTACAGAAAACCGACTCTTTTAAAACACTGCCCTACAGTAAACCGACTCTATTGAAACAGTGTCCTACAGTAAACCGACTCATTAAAAACAGTGCCCTATGGTAAAGCGACTCTATTGAAACAGTGCCCTACAGTAAACCAACTCAATTGAAACAATTTCCTCCAGTAAACCAGCTCTATTAAAACAGTGCCCTACAGTAAACCGACTCTATTAAAACAGTGCCCGACAATAAACCGACTCTATTAAAACAGTGCCCTATGGTAAAACGACTCTATTGTAACAGTGCCCTACAGTAAACCGACTCTATTCAAACAGTGCCCAACAATAACGCCTCTATTAAAACAGTGCCCTATGGTAAACCGACTCTATTGTAACAGTGCCCTACAGTAAACCAACTCTATTGAAACAGTGCCCTACACTAAACCGACTCTATTAAAACAGTGCCCTACACTAAACCAACTCTATTTTCAACAGTGCCCTACATTAAACCGGCACTATTAAAACAGAGGCCCACAGTAAACCGACACTATTAAAAAAGTGCCCGACACTAAACCGGCTCTATTAAAACAGTGCCCTACAGTAAACCGACTCTGTTGAAACAGTGCCCTACAGTAATCCTACTCTATTAAAACAGTGCCCTACAGTAAACCGACTCTATTAAAACAGTGCCCTACAGTAAACCGACTCTATTAAAACAGTGCCCTGCATTAAAACGACTCTATTGAAACAGTGCCCTACACTAAACCGACTCTATTAAAACAGTGCCCTACATTAAAACCACTCTATTGAAAGAGTGCCCTACACTAAACCGACTCTATTAAAACAGTGCCCTACAGTAAACCGACTCTATTGAATCAGTGCCCTACAGTAAACGGACTCTATTAAAACAGTGCCCTACATTAAACCGACTCTATTAAAACAGTGCCCTACAGTAAAATTACACTTTTAATACATTGCTGTGCAGTAAACCGACTATTTTAAAAGAGTGTCCTACAGTAAACCCAATCTATTGGAACAATGCCCTACAGTAAACCGAATCTTTAAAAACAGAGTCCAACAGTAAACCGACTCTATTCAAACAGTGCCCTACAGTAAACCGAAGCTTTTAAAACATTGCCCTTCAGTAAACCCACTCTATTAAAACAGTGCCCGACAGTAAACCGACCCTATTTGAAATGAGAGGGAAAATGCTGGCAAATCTCAGCAAGTCTGGCAGCATCTGTAGGGAGAGAAAAGAGCTACCATTTCGAGTTCGATGACTCTTTGTCAAAGCTTTGACAAAGAGTCATCGAACTCAAAACGTTAGCTCTTTGGTCTCCCTACTGATGCTGCCTGACTCGCATAGATTTTCCAGCATTTTTCCTTTCGTTTATGATTCCAGCATCCACAGTAATTTGCTTTTATCCAGACTCTATTCAAATAGTGCCCTACAGTAAACCGGCTCTTTTAAAAGAGTGCCCTGCAGGAAACCGAATCTATTGAAATAGTGCCCTACAGTAAACCGACTCTATTGAAATAGTGCCCTACAGTAAACCGAATCTATTGAAACAGTGCCCGACACTGAACCGACTCTATTGAAACAGGGCAGCATGGTAGCATGGTGGTTAGCAAAAATGCTTCACAGCTCCAGGGTCCCAGGTTTGATTCGGCTGGGTCACTGTCTGTACGGAGTATGCACGTCCTCCCCCTGTGTGCGTGGGTTTGCTCCGGGTGCTCCGGTTTCCTCCCACAGTCCAAAGATGTGCGGGTTAGGTGGATTGGCTATGCTAAATTGCCCGTAGTGTCCTAAAAAGTAAGGTTAAGGGGGAAGGGGGGGGGGGGGTTGTTGGGTTATGGATTAGGGTGGATACGTGGGTCTGAGCAGGGTGATCATTGCTCGGCACAACATTGAGGGTCGAAGGGCCTGTTCTGTGCTGTACTGTTCTAAAACAGTTCCCTACGGTAAACCGATTCTATTAAAACAGTGCCCTTCAGTAAACCGACTCTACTGAAGCAGTGTCCTACATTAAACCGACTCTATTGAAACAGTGTCCTACAGTAAACAGACTCTATTAAAACAGTTCCCTACGGTAAACCGACTCTACTGAAACAGTGTCCTACAGTAAACAGACTCTTTTAAAACAGTATCCTACAGTAAACAGACTCTATTGAAAGAGTGCCCTCCAGTAAACCGATTCTAATAAAACAGTGTCCTGCAGTAAACCAACTCTATTAAAACACTGTCCTACATTAAACCGACTCTATTGAAACAGTACCCTACAGTAATCCTACTCTAATAAAACAGTGTCCTGCAGTAAACCAACTCTTTTAAAACAGTGTCCAACATAAAACCGACTCTATTAAAACAGTGCCCTACAGTAAATTGACTCTATTAAAACAGTGTCCTGCAGCAAACCGACTCTTTTAAAACAGTGCCCGACAGTAAATCAACTCTATTGAAACAGTGCCCTACATTAAACCGACTCTAATGAAACAGTGCCCTACAGTAATCCTACTCTAATAAAACTACGTCCTGCAGTAAACCAACTCTATTAAAACAGTGTCCAACATCAAACCGACTCTATTAAAACAGTGCCCTACAGTAAATTGACTCTATTAAAACAGTGCCCTGCAGCAAACCGACTCTTTTAAAACAGTGCCCTACAGTAAACCGACTCTATTGAAACAGTGCACTACATTAAACCTACTCAATTGAAACAGTCTCCTACAGAAAACCGACTCTTTTAAAACACTGCCCTACAGTAAACCGACTCTATTGAAACAGTGTCCCACAGTAAACCGACTCTTTTAAAACAGTGCCCTATGGTAAAGCGACTCTATTGAAACAGTGCCCTACAGTAAACCAACTCAATTGAAACAGTTTCCTCCAGTAAACCAGCTCTATTAAAACAGTGCCCTACAGTAAACCGGCACTATTAAAACAGAGGCCCACAGTAAACCGACACTATTAAAAAAGTGCCCGACACTAAACCGGCTCTATTAAAACAGTGCCCTACAGTAAACCGACTCTGTTGAAACAGTGCCCTACAGTAATCCTACTCTATTAAAACAGTGCCCTACAGTAAACCGACTCTATTAAAACAGTGCCCTACAGTAAACCGACTCTATTAAAACAGTGCCCTGCATTAAAACGACTCTATTGAAACAGTGCCCTACACTAAACCGACTCTATTAAAACAGTGCCCTACACTAAACCGACTCTATTAAAACAGTGCCCTACATTAAAACCACTCTATTGAAAGAGTGCCCTACACTAAACCGACTCTATTAAAACAGTGCCCTACAGTAAACCGACTCTATTGAATCAGTGCCCTACAGTAAACGGACTCTATTAAAACAGTGCCCTACATTAAACCGACTCTATTAAAACAGTGCCCTACAGTAAAATTACACTTTTAATACATTGCTGTGCAGTAAACCGACTATTTTAAAAGAGTGTCCTACAGTAAACCCAATCTATTGGAACAATGCCCTACAGTAAACTGAATCTTTAAAAACAGAGTCCAACAGTAAACCGACTCTATTCAAACAGTGCCCTACAGTAAACCGAAGCTTTTAAAACATTGCCCTTCAGTAAACCCACTCTATTAAAACAGTGCCCGACAGTAAACCGGCCCCATTTGAAATGAGAGGGAAAATGCTGGCAAATCTCAGCAAGTCTGGCAGCATCTGTAGGGAGAGAAAAGAGCAACCATTTCGGGTTCGATGACTCTTTGTCAAAGCTTTGACAAAGAGTCATCGAACTCAAAACGTTTGCTCTTTGGTCTCCCTACTGATGCTGCCTGACTTGCATAGATTTTCCAGCATTTTTACTTTCGTTTATGATTCCAGCATCCACAGTAATTTGCTTTTATCCAGACTCTATTCAAATAGTGCCCGACAGTAAACCGGCTCTTTTAAAAGAGTGCCCTGCAGGAAACCGAATCTATTGAAATAGTGCCCTACAGTAAACCGACTCTATTGAAATAGTGCCCTACAGTAAACCGAATCAATTGAAACAGTGCCCGACACTGAACCGACTCTATTGAAACAGGGCAGCATGGTAGCATGGTGGTTAGCAAAAATGCTTCACAGCTCCAGGGCCCCAGGTTTGATTCGGCTGGGTCACTGTCTGTCCGGAGTATGCACGTCCTCCCCGTGTGTGCGTGGGTTTCCACCGGGTGCTCCGGTTTCCTCCCACAGTCCAAAGATGTGCGGGTTAGGTGGATTGGCTATGCTAAATTGCCCGTAGTGTCCTAAAAAGTAAGGTTAAGGGGGGAGGGGGGGGGGGGTTGTTGGGTTATGGATTAGGGTGGATACGTGGTCCTGAGCAGGGTGATCATAGCTCGGCACAACATTGAGGGTCGAAGGGCCTGTTCTGTGCTGAACTGTTCTAAAACAGTTCCCTACGGTAAACCGACAATTTTAAAACAGTGCCGAACAGTAAACCGACTCTATTAAAACAGTGCCCTTCAGTAAACCGACTCTACTGAAGCAGTGTCCTACATTAAACCGACTCTATTGAAACAGTGTCCTACAGTAAACAGACTCTATTAAAACAGTATCCTACAGTAAACAGACTCTATTGAAAGAGTGCCCTTCAGTAAACCGACTCTACTGAAGCAGTGTCCTACAATAAACCGACTCTATTGAAACAGTGTCCTACAGTAAACAGACTCTATTAAAACAGTTCCCTACGGTAAACCGACTCTACTGAAACAGTGTCCTGCAGTAAACAGACTCTTTTAAAACAGTATCCTACAGTAAACAGACTCTATTGAAAGAGTGCCCTCCAGTAAACCGATTCTAATAAAACAGTGTCCTGCAGTAAACCAACTCTATTAAAACACTGTCCTACATTAAACCGACTCTATTGAAACAGTACCCTACAGTAATCCTACTCTAATAAAACAGTGTCCTGCAATAAACCAACTCTTTTAAAACAGTGTCCAATATAAAACCGACTCTATTAAAACAGTGCCCTACAGTAAATTGACTCTATTAAAACAGTGTCCTGCAGCAAACCGACTCTTTTAAAACAGTGCCCGACAGTAAATCAACTCTATTGAAACAGTGCCCTACATTAAACCGATTCTAATGAAACAGTGCCCTACAGTAATCCTACTCTAATAAAACAGTGTCCTGCAGTAAACCAACTCTATTAAAACAGTGTCCAACATAAAACCGACTCTATTAAAACAGTGCCCTACAGTAAATTGCCTCTATTAAAACAGTGCCCTGCAGCAAACCGACTCTTTTAAAACAGTGCCCTACAGTAAACCGACTCTATTGAAACAGTGCACTACATTAAACCTACTCAATTGAAACAGTCTCCTAGAGAAAACCGACTCTTTTAAAACACTGCCCTGCAGTAAACCGACTCTATTGAAACGGTGTCCTACAGTAAACTGACTCTATTAAAACAGTGCCCGACAATAAACCGACTCTATTAAAACAGTGCCCTATGGTAAACCGACTCTATTGTAACAGTGCCCTACAGTAAACCGACTCTATTCAAACAGTGCCCAACAATAACGCCTCTATTAAAACAGTGCCCTATGGTAAACCGACTCTATTGTAACAGTGCCCTACAGTAAACCAACTCTATTGAAACAGTCCCCTACAGTAAACCGACTCTATTGAAACAGTGCCCTACACTAAACCGACTCTATTAAAACAGTGCCCTACACTAAACCAACTCTATTAAAACAGTGCCCGACATTAAACCGGCACTATTAAAACAGAGGCCCACAGAAAACCGACTCTATTAAAACAGTGCCCTTCAGTAAACCGACTCTACTGAAGCAGTGTCCTACATTAAACCGACTCTATTGAAACAGTACCCTACAGTAATCCTACTCTAATAAAACAGTGTCCTGCAATAAACCAACTCTTTTAAAACAGTGTCCAATATAAAACCGACTCTATTAAAACAGTGCCCTACAGTAAATTGACTCTATTAAAACAGTGTCCTGCAGCAAACCGACTCTTTTAAAACAGTGCCCGACAGTAAATCAACGCTATTGAAACAGTGCCCTACATTAAACCGACTCTAATGAAACAGTGCCCTACAGTAATCCTACTCTAATAAAACAGTGTCCTGCAGTAAACCAACTCTATTAAAACAGTGTCCAACATAAAACCGACTCTATTAAAACAGTGCCCTACAGTAATTTGACTCTATTAAAACAGTGCCCTGCAGCAAACCGACTCTTTTAAAACAGTGCCCTACAGTAAACCGACTCTATTGAAACAGTGCACTACATTAAACCTACTCAATTGAAACAGTCTCCTACAGAAAACCGACTCTTTTAAAACACTGCCCTACAGTAAACCGACTCTATTGAAACAGTGTCCTACAGTAAACCGACTATTTTAAAACAGTGCCCTACAGTAAACCAACTCAATTGAAACAATTTCCTCCAGTAAACCAGCTCTATTAAAACAGTGCCCTACAGTAAACCGACTCTATTAAAACAGTGCCCGACAATAAACCGACTCTATTAAAACAGTGCCCTATGGTAAAACGACTCTATTGTAACAGTGCCCTACAGTAAACCGACTCTATTCAAACAGTGCCCAACAATAACGCCTCTATTAAAACAGTGCCCTATGGTAAACCGACTCTATTGTAACAGTGCCCTACAGTAAACCAACTCTATTGAAACAGAGCCCTACACTAAACCGACTCTATTAAAACAGTGCCCTACACTAAACCAACTCTATTTTCAACAGTGCCCTACATTAAACCGGCACTATTAAAACAGAGGCCCACAGTAAACCGACACTATTAAAAAAGTGCCCGACACTAAACCGGCTCTATTAAAACAGTGCCCTACAGTAAACCGACTCTGTTGAAACAGTGCCCTACAGTAATCCTACTCTATTAAAACAGTGCCCTACAGTAAACCGACTCTATTAAAACAGTGCCCTACAGTAAACCGACTCTATTAAAACAGTGCCCTGCATTAAAACGACTCTATTGAAACAGTGCCCTACACTAAACCGACTCTATTAAAACAGTGCCCTACATTAAAACCACTCTATTGAAAGAGTGCCCTACACTAAACCGACTCTATTAAAACAGTGCCCTACAGTAAACCGACTCTATTGAATCAGTGCCCTACAGTAAACGGACTCTATTAAAACAGTGCCCTACATTAAACCGACTCTATTAAAACAGTGCCCTACAGTAAAATTACACTTTTAATACATTGCTGTGCAGTAAACCGACTATTTTAAAAGAGTGTCCTACAGTAAACCCAATCTATTGGAACAATGCCCTACAGTAAACCGAATCTTTAAAAACAGAGTCCAACAGTAAACCGACTCTATTCAAACAGTGCCCTACAGTAAACCGAAGCTTTTAAAACATTGCCCTTCAGTAAACCCACTCTATTAAAACAGTGCCCGACAGTAAACCGACCCTATTTGAAATGAGAGGGAAAATGCTGGCAAATCTCAGCAAGTCTGGCAGCATCTGTAGGGAGAGAAAAGAGCTACCATTTAGAGTTCGATGACTCTTTGTCAAAGCTTTGACAAAGAGTCATCGAACTCAAAACGTTAGCTCTTTGGTCTCCCTACTGATGCTGCCTGACTTGCATAGATTTTCCAGCATTTTTCCTTTCGTTTATGATTCCAGCATCCACAGTAATTTGCTTTTATCCAGACTCTATTCAAATAGTGCCCTACAGTAAACCGGCTCTTTTAAAAGAGTGCCCTGCAGGAAACCGAATCTATTGAAATAATGCCCTACAGTAAACCGACTCTATTGAAATAGTGCCCTACAGTAAACCGAATCTATTGAAACAGTGCCCGACACTGAACCGACTCTATTGAAACAGGGCAGCATGGTAGCATGGTGGTTAGCAAAAATGCTTCACAGCTCCAGGGTCCCAGGTTTGATTCGGCTGGGTCACTGTCTGTCCGGAGTATGCACGTCCTCCCCCTGTGTGCGTGGGTTTGCTCCGGGTGCTCCGGTTTCCTCCCACAGTCCAAAGATGTGCGGGTTAGGTGGATTGGCTATGCTAAATTGCCCGTAGTGTCCTAAAAAGTAAGGTTAAGGGGGAAGGGGGGGGGGGTTGTTGGGTTATGGATTAGGGTGGATACGTGGGTCTGAGCAGGGTGATCATTGCTCGGCGCAACATTGAGGGTCGAAGGGCCTGTTCTGTGCTGTACTGTTCTAAAACAGTTCCCTACGGTAAACCGATTCTATTAAAACAGTGCCCTTCAGTAAACCGACTCTACTGAAGCAGTGTCCTACATTAAACCGACTCTATTGAAACAGTGTCCTACAGTAAACAGACTCTATTAAAACAGTTCCCTACGGTAAACCGACTCTACTGAAACAGTGTCCTACAGTAAACAGACTCTTTTAAAACAGTATCCTACAGTAAACAGACTCTATTGAAAGAGTGCCCTCCAGTAAACCGATTCTAATAAAACAGTGTCCTGCAGTAAACCAACTCTATTAAAACACTGTCCTACATTAAACCGACTCTATTGAAACAGTACCCTACAGTAATCCTACTCTAATAAAACAGTGTCCTGCAGTAAACCAACTCTTTTAAAACAGTGTCCAACATAAAACCGACTCTATTAAAACAGTGCACTACAGTAAATTGACTCTATTAAAACAGTGTCCTGCAGCAAACCGACTCTTTTAAAACAGTGCCCGACAGTAAATCAACTCTATTGAAACAGTGCCCTACATTAAACCGACTCTAATGAAACAGTGCCCTACAGTAATCCTACTCTAATAAAACTATGTCCTGCAGTAAACCAACTCTATTAAAACAGTGTCCAACATCAAACCGACTCTATTAAAACAGTGCCCTACAGTAAATTGACTCTATTAAAACAGTGCCCTGCAGCAAACCGACTCTTTTAAAACAGTGCCCTACAGTAAACCGACTCTATTGAAACAGTGCACTACATTAAACCTACTCAATTGAAACAGTGCCCTATGGTAAAGCGACTCTATTGAAACAGTGCCCTACAGTAAACCAACTCAATTGAAACAGTTTCCTCCAGTAAACCAGCTCTATTAAAACAGTGCCCTACAGTAAACCGACTCTATTAAAACAGTGCCCGACAATAAACCGACTCTATTAAAACAGTGCCCTATGGTAAACCGACTCTATTGTAACAGTGCCCTACAGTAAACCGACTCTATTCAAACAGTGCCCAACAATAACGCCTCTATTAAAACAGTGCCCTATCGTAAACCGACTCTATTGTAACAGTGCCCTACAGTAAACCAACTCTATTGAAACAGTGCCCTAAACTAAACCGACTCTATTAAAACAGTGCCCTACACTAAACCAACTCTATTAAAACAGTGCCCTACATTAAACCGGCACTATTAAAACAGAGGCCCACAGTAAACCAACACTATTAAAAAAGTGCCCGACACTAAACCGGCTCTATTAAAACAGTGCCCTACAGTAAACCGACTCTATTGTAACAGTGCCCTACAGTAAACCGACTCTATTGAAACAGTGCCCTACACTAAACCGACTCTATTAAAACAGTGCCCTACACTAAACCAACTCTATTAAAACAGTGCCCTTCATTAAACCGGCACTATTAAAACAGAGGCCCACAGTAAACCGACACTATTAAAAAAGTGCCCGACACTAAACCGGCTCTATTAAAACAGTGCCCTACAGTAAACCGACTCTGTTGAAACAGTGCCCTACAGTAATCCTACTCTATTAAAAGAGTGCCCTACAGTAAACCGACTCTATTAAAACAGTGCCCTACAGTAAACCGACTCTATTAAAACAGTGCCCTGCATTAAAACGACTCTATTGAAACAGTGCCCTACACTAAACCGACTCTATTAAAACAGTGCCCTACACAAAACCGACTCTATTAAAACAGTGCCCTACATTAAAACCATTCTATTGAAAGAGTGCCCTACACTAAACCGACTCTATTAAAACAGTACCCTACAGTAAACCGACTATTGAATCAGTGCCCGACAGTAAACGGACTCTATTAAAACAGTGCCCTACATTAAACCGACTCTATTAAAACAGTGCCCTACAGTAAAATTACACTTTTAATACATTGCTGTGCAGTAAACCGACTATTTTAAAAGAGTGTCCTACAGTAAACCCAATCTATTGGAACAATGCCCTACAGTAAACCGAATCTTTAAAAACAGTCCAACAGTAAACCGACTCTATTCAAACAGTGCCCTACAGTAAACCGAAGCTTTTAAAACATTGCCCTTCAGTAAACCCACTCTATTAAAACAGTGCCCGACAGTAAACCGACCCTATTTGAAATGAGAGGGAAAATGCTGGCAAATCTCAGCAAGTCTGGCAGCATCTGTAGGGAGAGAAAAGAGCTACCATTTCGAGTTCGATGACTCTTTGTCAAAGCTTTGACAAAGAGTCATCGAACTCAAAACGTTTGCTCTTTGGTCTCCCTACTGATGCTGCCAGACTTGCATAGATTTTCCAGCATTTTTCCTTTCGTTTATGATTCCAGCATCCACAGTAATTTGCTTTTATCCAGACTCTATTCAAATAGTGCCCTACAGTAAACCGGCTCTTTTAAAAGAGTGCCCTGCAGGAAACCGAATCTATTGAAATAGTGCCCTACAGTAAACCGACTCTATTGAAATAGTGCCCTACAGTAAACCGAATCTATTGAAACAGTGCCCGACACTGAACCGACTGTATTGAAACAGGGCAGCATGGTAGCATGGTGGTTAGCAAAAATGCTTCACAGCTCCAGGGTCCCAGGTTTGATTCGGCTGGGTCACTGTCTGTCCGGAGTATGCACGTCCTCCCCGTGTGTGCGTGGGTTTCCACCGGGTGCTCCGGTTTCCTCCCACAGTCCAAAGATGTGCGGGTTAGGTGGATTGGCTATGCTAAATTGCCCGTAGTGTCCTAAAAAGTAAGGTTAAGGGGGGAGGGTGGGGGGGTTGTTGGGTTACGGATCAGGGTGGATACGTGGGTCTGAGCAGGGTGATCCTTGCTCGGCACAACATTGAGGGTCGAAGGGCCTGTTCTGTGCTGTACTGTTCTAAAACAGTTCCCTACGGTAAACCGATTCTATTAAAACAGAGCCATTCAGTAAACCGACTGTATTAAAACAGTGCCCGACAGTAAATCGACTCTATTAAAACAGTTCCCTACGGTAAACCGACTCTATTGAAACAGTGCCCTACAGTAAACCGACTCTATTAAAACAGTGCCCTACAGTAAATTGACTCTATTAAAACAGTGTCCTGCAGCAAACCGACTCTTTTAAAACAGTGCCCGACAGTAAATCAACTCTATTGAAACAGTGCCCTACATTAAACCGACTCTAATGAAACAGTGCCCTACAGTAATCCTACTCTAATAAAACAGTGTCCTGCAGTAAACCAGCTCTATTAAAACAGTATCCAACATAAAACCGACTCTATTAAAACAGTGCCCTACAGTAAATTGACTCTATTAAAACAGTGCCCTGCAGCAAACCGACTCTTTTAAAACAGTGCCCTACAGTAAACCGACTCTATTGAAACAGTGCACTACATTAAACCTACTCAATTGAAACAGTCTCCTACAGAAAACCGACTCTTTTAAAACACTGCCCTACAGTAAACCGACTCTATTGAAACAGTGTCCTACAGTAAACCGACTCATTAAAAACAGTGCCCTATGGTAAAGGGACTCTATTGAAACAGTGCCCTACAGTAAACCAACTCAATTGAAACAGTTTCCTCCAGTAAACCAGCTCTATTAAAACAGTGCCCTACAGTAAACCGACTCTATTAAAACAGTGCCCGACAATAAACCGACTCTATTAAAACAGTGCCCTATGGTAAACCGACTCTATTGTAACAGTGCCCTACAGTAAACCGACTCTATTCAAACAGTGCCCAACAATAACGCCTCTATTAAAACAGTGCCCTATGGTAAACCGACTCTATTGTAACAGTGCCCTACAGTAAACCAACTCTATTGAAACAGTGCCCTACACTAAACCGACTCTATTAAAACAGTGCCCTACACTAAACCAACTCTATTAAAACAGTGCCCTACATTAAACCGGCACTATTAAAACAGAGGCCCACAGTAAACCGACACTATTAAAAAAGTGCCCGACACTAAACCGGCTCTATTAAAACAGTGCCCTACAGTAAACCGACTCTATTGTAACAGTGCCCTACAGTAAACCGACTCTATTGTAACAGTGCCCTACAGTAAACCGACTCTATTGAAACAGTGCCCTACACTAAACCGACTCTATTAAAACAGTGCCCTGCACTAAACAAACTCTATTAAAACAGTGCCCTACATTAAACCGGCACTATTAAAACAGAGGCCCACAGTAAACCGACACTATTAAAAAAGTGCCCGACACTAAACCGGCTCTATTAAAACAGTGCCCTACAGTAAACCGACTCTGTTGAAACAGTGCCCTACAGTAATCCTACTCTATTAAAACAGTGCCCTACAGTAAACCGACTCTATTAAAACAGTGCCCTACAGTAAACCGACTCTATTAAAACAGTGCCCTGCATTAAAACGACTCTATTGAAACAGTGCCCTACACTAAACCGACTCTATTAAAACAGTGCCCTACACTAAACCGACTCTATTAAATCAGTGCCCTACATTAAAACCACTCTATTGAAAGAGTGCCCTACACTAAACCGACTCTATTAAAACAGTGCCCTACAGTAAACCGACTCTATTGAATCAGTGCCCTACAGTAAACGGACTCTATTAAAACAGTGCCCTACATTAAACCGACTCTATTAAAACAGTGCCCTACAGTAAAATTACACTTTTAATACATTGCTGTGCAGTAAACCGACTATTTTAAAAGAGTGTCCTACAGTAAACCCAATCTATTGGAACAATGCCCGACAGTAAACCGAATCTTTAAAAACAGAGTCCAACAGTAAACCGACTCTATTCAAACAGTGCCCTACAGTAAACCGAAGCTTTTAAAACATTGCCCTTCAGTAAAGCCACTCTATTAAAACAGTGCCCGACAGTAAACCGACCCTATTTGAAATGAGAGGGAAAATGCCGGCAAATCTCAGCAAGTCTGGCAGCATCTGTAGGGAGAGAAAAGACCTATCATTTCGAGTTCGATGACTCTTTGTCAAAGCTTTGACCAAGAGTCATCGAACTCAAAACGTTAGCTCTTTTGTATCCCTACTGATGCTGCCAGTCTTGCAGAGATTTGCCAGCATTTTTCCTTTATTTTATGATTCCAGCATCCGCAGTAATTTGCTTTTATCCAGACTCTATTCAAATAGTGCCCTACAGTAAACCGGCTCATTTAAAACAGTGCCCTGCAGGAAACCGAATCTATTGAAACAGTGACCTACAGTAAACAGACTCTATTAAAACAGTTCCCTACGGTAAACCGATTCTACTGAAACAGTGTCCTACAGTAAACAGACTCTATTAAGTAAGAAGTCTTACAACACCAGGTTAAAGTCCAACAGGTTTGTTTCAAACACGAGCTTTCGGAGCACGGCTCCTTCTTCAGGTGAATGGAAAGGCTTGTTCCAGAAATGTTTATATAGACACAGTCAGAGATGCCCCGGAATGCGAGCACCTGCAGGCAATCAAATCATCAAAGATGCAGAGAGAGAGGTAACTCCAGGTTAAAGAGGTGTGAATTGTCCCAAGCCAGTTCAGTCGGTAGGCCTCTGCAAGTCCAGGCTTGTTGGTGGGGGCCGAATGTAATGCGACATGAATCCCAGATCCCGGTTGAGTCCGCATTCATGCGTGCGGAACTTAGCTATAAGTTTTTGCTCAGCAATTCTGCGTTGTCGCGTCTCCTGAAGGCCTCCTTGTAGAATGCTGACCCGGAGATCAGAGGCTGAATGTCCTTGACTGCTGAAGTGTTCCCCAACTGGAAGGGAACAGTCCTGCCTGTTGATAGTCGCACGATGCCCGTTTATTCGTTGTCGCAGTGTCTGCATGGTCTCGCCAATGTACCACGCTTCGGGACATCCTTTCCTGCAGCGTATGAGGTAGACTACATTGGTCGAGTCGCACGAGTATGCGCCGCGTACCTGGTGGGTGGTGTTTCCACGTGTAATGGTGGTGTCCATGTCGATGATCTGGCATGTCTTGCAGAGATTACCCTGGCAGGGTTTTGTGGTGTTGTGGTTGCTGTTCTGAAGGCTGGGTAATTTGCTGCAAACAATGGTTTGTTTGAGGTTGTGCGGTTGTTTGAAGGCCAGTAGTGGGGGTGTGGGGATGACCTTGGCAAGATGTCCATCCTCGCTGATGATGTGTTGGAGGCTGCGAAGAAGATGTCGTAGTTTCTCCGCCCCAGGAAAGTACTGGACGACGAAGGGTACTCTGTCAGTGGTGTCCCGTGTTTGTCTTCTGAGGAGGTCGGTGCTGTTTTTTGCTGTGGCGCGGTGGAACTGTCGATCAATGAGTCGAGCGCCATATCCCGTTCGTACGAGGGCATCTTTCAGCATCTGTAGGTGTCTGTTGCGCTCCTCCTTGTCTGAGCAGATCCTGTGTATACGGAGGGCTTGTCCATAGGGGATGGCTTCTTTAATGTGTTTCGGGTGAAAGCTGGAGAAGTGGAGCATCGTGAGATTATCTGTGGGCTTGCGGTAAAGCGAGGTGCTGAGGTGACCGTCCTTGATGGAGACGAGTGTGTCCAAGAATGGAACTGAATTTGGAGAATAGTCCATGGTGAGTTTGATGGTGGGATGGAACTTATTGATGTCATCGTGTAGTCGTTTCAGTGATGTCTCGCCGTGGGTCCAAAGGAAAAAAATGTCATCGATGTATCTGGTGTATAGCATCGGTTGAAAGTCCTGTGTGGTGAGGAAGTCCTGTTCAAACTTGTGCATGAAGATGTTGGCATATTGAGGTGCAAATTTGGTCCCCATGGCTGTTCCGTGCGTCTGGATGAAGAATTTGTTGTCGAAGGTGAAGACGTTGTGGTTACCACTATTAAAACAGTGCCCTTCAGTAAACCGGCTCTATTAAAACAGGGCTCTACAGTCAAATGACTCGATTAAAACAGTGCCCGAGAGTAAACCGACTCTTTTAAAACAGTGCTCGACAGTAAACCGACTCTATTGAAATGGTGCCCAACAGAAAACGAACTCTTTCAATACATTGCTGTATGTTAAACCGACTATTTGAAAAGTGTCCTACAGTAACCCGACTCTATTGAAACAGTGCCCTACAGTAAACCGACTCTATTGAAACAGTGCCCTACAGTAAACCGAATCTATTGAAACAGTGCCCTACAGTAAACCGAATCTATTAAACCAGTGCCCCACAGTAAACCGACTCTATTGAAACAGTGCCCCGCAGTAAACCAACTCTATTGAAACAGTGTCCTACAGTAACCCGACACTATTTAAACAGTGCCCTACCGTAAACCAACTCTATTGAAACAGTGCCCTACAGTAAACCGACTCTATTGAAACAGTGCCCTACCGTAAACCAACTCTATTGAAACAGTGCCCTACAGTAAACCGAGTGTATTGAAACAGTGCCCTACAGTAAACCGCATCGATTAAAACAGTGCCCTGCAGTAAACCAACTCTATTAAAACAGTGCCCGACAGTAAACAGACTCAATTAAAACAGTACCCTACAGTCAAATGACTCGATGAAAACAGTGCCCTAGAGTAAACCGACTCTTTTAAAACAGTGTCCTACATTAAACCGACTCTTTTAAACAGTACCCTACAGTAAACCGAATCTTTTAAAACATTGCCCTTCAGTAAGCCCACTCTATTAAAACAGTGCCCGACAGTAAACCGACCCTATTTGAAATGAAAGGGAAAATGCCTGCAAATCTCAGCAAGTCTGGCAGCATCTGTAGGGAGAGAAAAGAGCTAACATTTCGAGTTCGATGACTCTTTGTCAAAGCTTTGACCAAGGGTCATCGAACTCAAAACGTTTGCTCTTTTGTCTCCCAACTGATGCTGCCAGACTTGCATAGATTTTCCAGCATTTTTACTTTCGTTTATGATTCCAGCATCCGCAGTAATTTGCTTTTATCCAGACTCTATTCAAATAGTGCCCTACAGTAAACCGGCCGTTTTAAAACAGTGCCTTGCAGGAAACCGAATCTATTGAAACAGTGCCCTACAGTAATCCGACTCTATTGAAATAGTGCCCTACAGTAAACCGAATCTATTGAAACAGTGCCCGACACTGAACCGACTCTATTGAAACAGGGCAGCATGGTAGCATGGTGGTTAGCATAAATGCTTCACAGCTCCAGGGTCCCAGGTTCGATTCCGGGCTGGGTCACTGTCCGTGCGGAGTCTGCATGTCCTCCCCCTGTGTGCGTGGGTTTCCTCCGGGTGCTCTGGTTTCCTCCCACAGTCCAAAGATGTGCGGGTTAGGTGGATTGGCTATGCTAAATTGCCCGTAGTGTCCTAATAAAGGTAATGTTAAGGGGGGGGGGGGGTGGGGTTGTTGGGTTACGGATATGGGGTGGATACGTGGGTTTGAGTAGGGTGATCATGGCTCGGCACAACATTGAGGGCCGAAGGGCCTGTTCTGTGCTGTACTGTTCTATGTTCTATGTTCTAAAACAGTTCCCCACGGTAAACCGATTCTATTAAAACAGTGCCATTCAGTAAACCGACTGTATTAAAACAGTGCCCGACAGTAAACCGACTCTATTAAAACAGTTCCCTATGGTAAACCGACTCTATTGAAGCAGTGTCCTACAGTAAACAGACTCTATTAAAACAGTTCCCTACGGTAAACCCACTCTACTGAAACAGTGTCCTACAGTAAACAGACTCTGTTAAAACAGTGCCCTTCAGTAAACCGGCTCTATTAATACAGGGCCCTACAGTCAAATGACTCGATTAAAACAGTGCCCGAGAGTAAACCGACTCTTTTAAAACAGTACTCGACAGTAAACCGACTCTATTGAAATGGTACCCGACAGAAAACGGACTCTTTTAATACATTGCTGTATGGTAAACCGACGATTTGAAAAGTGTCCTACAGTAAACCGACTCTTTTAAAACAGTGCCCTATGGTAAAGCGACCCTATTGAAACAGTGTCCTCCAGTAAACCAGCTCTATTAAAACAGTGCCCTATAGTAAACCGACTCTATTGTAACAGTGCCCTACAGTAAACCAACTCTATTGAAACAGAGGCCCACAGTAAACCAACTCAATTGAAACAGTGCCCTACAGTAAACCCCCACGGAATCCAAAGACCGCCCAGGTACACACACACACTCACATACACAGACACACTCATTCACGCTCGTCTCTCTCAGTTAGTGATTGCGGGTCTCGAACTTGGCTGGTCGGTATGCTCCGATTGTTGTGGGCACAGGCCGGTCCCAAAAGAGGCTGATCCCCAGTGCGCATTGTTCCAAGCCTTCTTGTCTTTCGTCCCTTTTGGGCGGGATTAACTCAGGGTCCAATGGGTCGATAAAGACTCAATCACACTGATAGAGTGATCGAGCCAGTTGTGGGGGGGTGGGGGGGGGGGAGGGGTGAAGGGGGGGGGGAGGTTACCTTGATGGACAGGGGAAGGGGGGTCCTAGTGTTTACTGTTCCAAATATTATGGTCTAGGGTTTAGAGAACCCCAAAGTGCATCATGGAGTTCACCTGACCCACAACTTTTAATAGATTGTGGTATGGGGAGCACACGGCCCACTACACAGGAGTGGTGCAGCAGAAATTGAAAAGTATTTTTAAAGCAAATCAATGTTTATTCTATGAACTCAAGTTTACCTGTTTGAAACATACAGTGAACATCTTTGCAACCATCAATTCAAATACAACCCCCGAAGGGTACAACACTATGTAATTCTTAATAATTTCCCAAGTAACATCCAGAAGACAGAAGAAACACCTTTAAACAGAAGCACATCAGGTTTACATTCACAACTGAAAACATTTATAATTCTGAATTCACCAAATGATCGAGAGATAGTCTTTTCATGGCAGTGAGATCTGCTCTGTCTGGCTTCAGCTCCAACACTGAAAATGAAACTAAAACACACCCTGCAGCAAACAGCCCAGAACAAAAGTAAAAAGCTGTCCGACAGCCCAGCACCACCACACTCTCACGTCACAGCAGTAATATAAGCTGCAAAACATTTCTTAAAGCGACATTCTCGTGACAACTCCCCCGAGAAAAAAGCCCCATCAACTTCAAGATGGTTTCATTTTTCACCTTGTCACTATCGTTTAACAAATGCACACAGGAAATATACTTTAACATTTCAAAAAAACAACACACGCAAACAGGTATAATAATATAGGCCTTTTTGGTTTTCGTTGTTCTTCCTCCAACTTAAACTGTTTCCACTCATTACATGTGTGACAAAGCATCGGCTCTCACTTTTTTGCGTCCTGCCACATGTACTATTTATAAATGAAAAGGTTGTAACAATAGACTTCAGTGAAAAGGCCTTGCATTCTTATTCCGGAATTGCTCCAAAAGCGCCAACGGACTGAGATCAGTATAAAAACTGTGTCAGACGGATTGCTGGTCACATAAATGTGAAAATGTTGCAAAACAGTACCAAACTCAAAGTCTCCTTCTCAGTCGTGGAATACATTTTCTTGTGAGAATTCAATTCCTTTGAAAAGTAACCAATGGACCGCTCTCGCCCTCCATCATTGTCTTAAGCGATTTTCATTTCATTATAGATGCACGGCACCAACATCACTCGCATTAACCGCCACTTTGAATGTTTTGGTATAATTTGGGATGGCTAACACAGGATCAGTGATTAACACAGCCTTCAGGCCGTCAAATGCCTGTTGATCCTCCACTGTCCATTGAAATTTGTTACGCTCCTTGAGCACGTCAGTCAGTGGAGCGACCACACTGCTAAAATTGGTTACAAATTTCCGGTAAAATCCAAACATACGAAGAACTTGCATTATTTCCTGCCGTGTCGAGGGTATCGGAAACTCCCCAAAAACCTTTGTTTTCACATCTCGTGGGACCATTCGACCCAGTCAGATTGTATGGCCAAGGAAAGTGACTTGGGCCTTTCCGAATTTACTTTTGGCTAGGTTTATTACCAAACCCGCCTTCTGAAGTCGATCGAATACCTCCATCAGAAGTTTTCAATGTTCTTTCCATGTCGGGATGGAAATTACCAGATAGTCAATGTGCACCGCACAATTGCGTAATCCTGAAACAACTTTGTTAGATAACCGTTGGAATGTGGCTGGGGCGTTTTTCATGCCAAATGGCATAACTCTGAATTGGTGTATCCCATTGTTATGGGGAGCGGCGTTTTCAGAACACCAAAATGTATCATGGAGTTCAACCAACCTCTCCCTTTAATATATTGTTGCTTTTGAAGCACACGGCTTGGTTTCCAGGTGTGATACTACAGTTATGGACACGTGGGTTTTTAAACACAAAACAATGTTTATTCCATGAATTCAACTGAACCTTTTTAAATAAATATTGGATCATTTGCCATCCCTGACTTCAAAAATAACCACGAAAATAATACAACAAAAATAATCTGTCAAAATGTTTCTTCAAACTCCAAAATACTTAACACTATTAAAAAGAAACACAGCAGGTTAAATACATTACTAATATGTGTTTAAATCACCCAAATGATTCAGAGATAGTCTTTCATGGCAGAGATCACGGCAGATCCAGCTCACTGCAAACACAGACACACGCAAGCTCTTTTCCTCAAAACTGGCTTTTCCTTTCAAACAGCTCACAGCAAACCAGTCAGGCACATTTCAGCTGCTCTCTCAAACTGAAACTAAAAAAATCCCAAAAAGCCGAAGTGTCCTCCACTCAGCTATCCCCATCCTGTGACATCACTTCAGTAATACGAGCTGCTCCCATTCTTAAAGATACATTGCTTAAACATGCGTTTCTTAAATGTACTCTTACATGACACCTCCCCCCAAGAAAAAAAAGAAACCATCAACTTCAAGATGGTTTCACTTTTCACTTTTGCACCATTCACGAAGAAACGTACACAGTAATGATACTTCTTCATTTCGCAAAAAACAACACACGCAAACAGGCATAATAATAAAGTCCATATTTCCTGTTCTTCTTCCTCTAAAGGAAATCCTTCTCGATTGACAGTCTCTTTGAATGAGAGTCAATGCACGATCCATCCATTCCTCTACGCTTCGGCAATTTTCTTTAAAATTAGTTACTTCCGTTCAATCTGATCACAGATTCCCATGCAATTCTCTAATATAGGAGCGTCCGTTATCACAGATTTCAGGCAGTCATATACAGTTAGTATTACAGACAGTTATCCAGAGTGAGAGTTACAGACAGTTATATACTGTGAGAGTTACAGAGTTATATACAGTTACATAACTGCCTGTTGAAAGTCCACTGTCCATTGAAATGTTTGACGTTTCTTTAGCAAGTCCATCAGTGGAGTAATCACGCCACAAATCGTTTGCACAACAATTCGATCAAATCCACTCATGCTGGGAAATCGCATTACTTCCCTTCGTCTTGAGGGTATCGGAAACATCTCAAGGAAAGTGATTCGGGCTTCTCCAAAATGACTTCCGGCGAGGTTCATCACCAAACCCGCCGCCTGAAGTCGATCGAAGAACTCCATGCGACGTTTTAAATCTTCTTTCCACGTCTGAAAATTGGAAATAAAAGCAGATTGTCCACTTTCTCAATGCAATCGTCCAAAATTGAGATAGGGTAAGAGTCCGTTCTTGTAACTGCATTCACCATTCGATTGTCCACACACAACCGTTGGGTACCGTCTGGTTGAGGTTCCATCACTGTGGGGGAGCTCCATTGGCTGCAACCCCCTTCAATTATGCCATTTTCAGCATACTCTCAATCTCTCTGTTAACCTGCGTCAATTTTAAAGGATTAAGTCTATATGGATGCTGTTTGATAGGAGCAGAATTTCCCACATCTACATCATGTATAGCCATTTTAGTACTTCCCAATTTATCTCTGCAAACCTGACCATGTGATATCAATAACTCTTTCAGGTCAGTTCGTTTTTCCTCTGGAAGGTAATTTAACAATTCATCTCAATTTTTAAGAACATCCTCATTTTCCAATTTATTGTGAGGTGTGTCAAATTCACAGTCATCTGGATTTAGTTCGTCACTTCGAGTTAGAATCATGAAAACTTCAATTTTCTCCCCTTCCTATTAAAAGTACCGTTTAAGCATATTCACATGAACACTCGGTGGGTCTTCCTGCTGTCTGGTGTTTTTACCACATAATTCACTGCACGTAATTTCCTTTCCATCTGATACGGTCCACATTAATTAGCTTTTAAAGGCTCACATAAAACAGGTATCAACACTGAAATGTTATCCCCACTGACAAAACTACGAACTTTGGATTTCTTGTCCGCTACCCGTTTCATCACATTTTCGGCAAGTTTCAAATGTTATCTAGCCAATGCACCTGATTTATTTAATCGTTTCCTAAAATTTGACACGTATTCCAATACTATAATTTCTATTTTCTCACCCATCAATTTTTCCTTAATCAATTAAAGTGGTCCTCTTACCTCATGACCAAAAATTAGTTCAAAAGGACTAAATTTGGTAGACTCATTAGGTGCATCCCTAATTGCAAACAATACGAATGAATTCCTTTATCCCAATCCTCTGGATAATCTTGACAATGAGCCCTCAACATTGTCTTAATGTCTGATTCCACCTTTCTAACGCGGTCTGCGATTCTGGATGATATGCAGTTGATTTAAATTGTTTTATTCCGAAGCTATCCATAACTTCTTTGAATAACTTTGAAGTAAAATCAGATCCTTGATCCGATTGAATTTTGTGGCAAGTCCCTATCTAGTAAATAATTTAAGTAACTCCTCCACAATACTTTTAGCTACAATATTACGTACTGGAATGGCCTCTGGAAACCTAGTAGACACATGCATTATAGTAAAAGGACATTGATTCCCACTTTTTATTTCAGGAAGTGGTCCTACACAATCAAATAGAACCCTGGTACAAGGATCCCCAAATGCTGGAATGCTATTAAGGGCTCTGGTTCTATCATTGCTTGTGGTTTCCCTATCACTTGACATGTGTGACATGATTGACAAAATCTAAATACATCTTTATGTAGTCCATGCCAATAAAAACGTTTCTGGATTTTACCTTGGGTTTTCCTTATTTCCAAATGACCACCCACTGGTCCATCATATGCGGCTCGCACCACCTCCTTTCTATACCCGACTCAAGTGGATAGAGCTGTGAAGAAGGCCTATGATGCGCTAGCGTTCATTAGCAGAGGGATTGAATTTGAGAGCCGTGAGGTGATGATGCAGCTGTACAAAACATTGGCAATGCCGCATTTTGGAGTACAGTGTGCAGTTCTGGTCGCTTCATTTTAAGAAGGATGTGGAAGCTTTGGAAAAATTGCAAAGGTGATTTACCAGGATGTTGCCTGGAATGGAGAATATGTCTTACGAGGAAAGGTTGAGGATGCTAGATTAAGGTTCATATGATGATCAGGGAAATAGATAGAGTAGACAGTCAGAGACTTTTTGCCCGGGTGGAACAAACCATTGAAAAGGAAAATAACTTTAAGGTGAGTGGTGGGAGATATAGGGGGATGTCAGATGTCGTTTATTTACGCAGAGAGGAATGGTGGCATGGATGGCATTGCCTTTGGAAGAAGTTGAGTCGGAAACATTAGGGAACTTCAAACGGCTATTGGATAGATACATGGGTTACGGTAGAATGATGGAGTGTAGATTAATTTGTTCTTAAGGGCAGCACGTTAGCATTATGGGTAGCACAATTGCTTCACAGCTCCTGGGTCCCAGGTTCGATTCCGGCTTGTGTCATTGTCTGTGTGGAGTCTGCACATCCTCCCCGTGTGTGCGTGGGTTTCCTTCGGGTGCTCCTGTTTCCTCCCAAAGTCCTAAAATGTGCAGGTTCAGTGGATTGGCCATCATAAATCGCCCTTAGTGTCCGACATTACCCTTAGTGCTGGGTGGGGTTACTGGGTTATGGGGATAGGTGGAGGTGTTGACCTTGGGAAGGGTACTCTTTCCAAGAGCCGGTGCAGACTCGATGGGCCGAATTGCCATCCTTCTGCACTGTAAATTCTATGATAATCTATGATTAATCTCGGACAAAGGTTCAGCACAACATCGTGGGCCGAAGGGCATGTTCTGTGCTGTATTTTCCTATGTTCCAAACGTACATGCACACACACACACAAACATCCACACACAAAAACACAACACACTCAGATACACCAGCACGTACACACAAACAAATACATGTACACACACGCACACACAGATGCAGGCACACACTAACACACACGCTCAAGCGCAAACACAAACATACAAACACAATCATACTTGCGCAAACACTCAAACTCACAGACGTGCAAAAATGCTCACACGCACTTGTGCACACACACACACTCACACACGCATACAAACACACTCACACATACGCACACAGACACACACACAAAATCACATGCACACACACAAACACAAGCACGCACAAATGCAGAGAGGCACGTGCACACACACACACAAACTCATGTATACCCGAACGCAAACACGTACACTCACACAAACAGATGTACGCTCACGCACACAGACGTGCAGACATGTTCAAACAAGTGCGTACACATACACACAAAAATACACACACGCAGGCAAACAAACTCACAAACACATGCACACAAATACACTCACACGCACACACAAACATGCACACACAAAAACAAAAATCACACACGCAGACACACTCACACATACACAAATGCACACAAACACACTGACACACACGTGAATAAACACTCACATTCACACGGATGTGTGCACGCATACACAAAACCGCACCTGCACAAACTACACCCAATCACACACAGCAAACACTTGCACACGCATTCAAATAGTCACACCGACAGATACGCTCACACAGACCTGCACAAACTGGCACAGACACACACAACAAACACACATACATACACAACGCACATGCATACAAACACGCTCACACACATATGTTTGCACACATACACACACATATGCACATACACATCAACACACGCAATCACACAAATACAATCACACAAACACACACAATAACACACCTGCAGAAAAACGCACATGCATACACAATACACCCACACAGACATACTGACGCAAACACATACTTGCATTTTAAAGACAATGTGATGGAATGCCACACATCCTAGTTTGCCAATGACACAAAACAGTGGACACATTGTGAGCAGTGCAGCTCGAAACATCAAATTGCTCAAAGATATTCATGTCTTGTGAATGGACAATACTGGTGGATGTGTTTCAGTGTCGGGAAATGTAGGTTGAAGCACTTTCGAATAAAAAAGGGCTGAACCGCGTTCTTTCGAATTTATGAGAAGACATAAACAGTTGAAGATTAAAATGTGCAGATATTTCAAAGCTGGATTCACACAATACAGACAGCAATATATCTGAGATTTTGGAAGTGCTGCAAATGTTGTCAAAGGCACTCTGTCGGGTAAAGTAATGTGACAAAGTCACTCAGAAACTGTCATCCCACAGGCACAACATTTCTGTCCAGTAGGATAGAATTATCATTGTGTTCAGACTCCCTGATAGGTTGTGGAGTTTCCCAGTCACAGAGTGAGCTCCCTGATTTGTTGAGATGCCTGTGTCTCATGCGCTATAGCTCCGTGATTGGATAGAGCCGATGTCAGTCTGAAAACAGAGCCTCTGATTGGTAGCGGGGCTGTCAGTCAGGATTGTTTATGTGTTAATTTAATAATTGATGCGACTGGATATTTCATCATGATCTTGATCTGCTCCCTGAACCTGGACTGAGTCACCATGTAAATAAATGTGTTTGTGCAGCAACTTAAACCCTGCAACATTTTTCCGACTTGTTGTAAATTATATTGGGGAATGGTGAGGTAATATAATTCATTCAACTGCAAATAGAAAAATGTCACAACATACACCATCCAGAGGAGAATGAACGCTCCTGAAATGCTGAAGAGCAAAATTATTGACTTTCTTCTGTTCTCCATCTCTGGGTCTCTGCGATTCTGTCCCTGACTCTGAGCCCTCAGTGCCTTCCGGACTCGACTGGTGAGTAAAATGTGTCTGACTGTCAGAGCGTTGATCAACAGGATTGAAAAGAATGGGATCAGTGGGTTTAAAACCTGATCAAACCAGAGAAATACGACCCACCCACGGTCAGTGAAAAAGCTTCTCTTTGTCTGACAGAGCCACAGCACATTGTCGATTATCACGCCAGGTTCATATTTAAAGTATATGGGGATGTTTTTGACAGAGAGCAGGAGGCCGCTTGTTGACAGAACCACAGCCGCAGTTTTCCCAGTGCAATATTTAGTTTTCAGTTTCTGGCAGCGAATGGCCACAAATCGATCAAAGGTGAAAGTGAGGGTGAACCACACAGAACAGTCTCTGGATGTAGACAGCAGGGCATTGTTAACACTGCACACAGGGGTGAGGGACAGGAAACTCCAGGGGAAATAATAATCATTGATGAAGGTCAGAATGGGGTGAGTGATAATAAACAGCAGATCTGCTGTTGCCATGGCCACCAGGTAGCGAGTGGTGCATGTAGAGAGGCCACACTTTCCCCGACACAGAACTGCAATTCCCAGTAAATTAACTGTCAAAGATAGAAGGAAGAACAACCTGGAGATTACTGATTACACATTCGCTGTGTTTCAGCCGACAGTAAGTACAGCAGCTCAGCAACAATAAACGGGGCAGCGGGTGGGTGGTGGGGGACCTTAAAGAATGGGTTAAGAGACATGCCAATGAGATGTCTTATTGATTTTAAGTATCCAATAATTAATACTGATATGTAAAGAGGTTGCAGGTGGCACTTGTTTGGTGTAGTGATAAAGTTTTGTCTACAATGTGCTCAAGAAAAATAAAGCAGTTTGGGGAAAAGAGCAGTACTCTTGCTTCATTACTGAACAGCAGCCAGAAGCTAACAGGGCAGGGTGTTGGTGGAGGAGTGGGAGATTAGAATTGCAGAGAGTAAAGCAGGAATTGTGTTTAAGCAGTGTAAGGCAGAAACTGTGAATTGCAGCCTTGTTAGTTTGATAGCAGTGGTCGGAAAATGCACATAATTCAAATATCGTTGGGAGAGGTTAGATTTCTCAATTAATCTGATTTACAGGATTAACTCAGACTGGCCAGGTGTCACAAGTAGGATAGAAATACAGCACAGATTGTCCTCCTTCCCTCATTCCCAATTATTGGATCACACCTCAGATTGGACCGTTCCCTGGATTGGAATCCTGATGGAGTTCGGCACCACACCTGGATTATTGGAATCCGCCATGATCAATGGAAAAGTGAAACAGGCGCAGGACCTCCCCAGTTCATAATCATGTCCAGTCTCCAGAACATGCCCAGGGCACACCCTTCACAGGTTCAGCCAACCGTAAGGCATCCTCTCCGAAGAGCGCTCATTAGTCAATTAGCGCTCATTAGAAACTATCCCTGACAGTCTTTTCTCTGTAATTTTCCCCTCCAGTATTGGACTTTCCCCAGGATTCCAGTGTCACAAATCGACCCTCTCCAGATTCGGACGCGTTGCACTAGATTAATAAACGGGTCAGAGCAAAACAAGTTGATAAGATTGAGGAGAAATATCCCAGTCTAAAGATGTTGAGCTCAATGCTAAATCCTGAGGGCTGTAACGTGCCTCATTGGAAGATGAGATGCTGCTCCTCCAGCTCACGTTGGGCTTCACTGGAACCTTGCAGCAGGATAAGGAAAGACATGTGGGCAGGAGTAAACGGTGCTGAGTTAGAATGGCTCCCAACAGGAATGCAATTATATCGTTGATCAGGTGTCTGTATAATAGTGAGCAGGAAATGAGCATTAAACATTTTCAGACACAGTTTAAAATTAGAGAGCTGCTCATACACAGATTTCCACCACTTCAATGGTGATATTCACTTACCAGGAACTCCAACAATAGCGAGGATTGGGTAGAATATTTTCTCAGCAATATCAATTGAATAAAGCATGTTCACTGTGAAGTGATGTGTCCCTTCGTGCTGCTGACAGTCTCTCTGTCTGAAACTCTGAGGTTATACATTCACAATGTCTTTAATTTATACCCTGTGGAACCACCTGAGGGATGTTGAGGTTGCAAAATCCTTCAATCTATTTTTGAGGATCTGAGCAAAGAGATTACGACATTGAGTACAGTGATGGAAATTGTTATTTTGATGAAGTGAGCTCGTTCCAAATACTGGACTGTGTTTATCAAATTGATCAACTAACAAGAACAGAAATGATGCCGTCAACTCAAACACCATCAGTCCCATCTTTCGATCTCACTTTGTTTCAGTGACACCCCTCACTCGGCTGTAACCATTCATTGATTCAGTTCCAATTGTCAGTGTGTTTCTCTGGCTGGTTCCACTGCACTCTGGGCTGTAGATGCCTCTGCAATTCCGACCATTCACTGATTCAGTTCCAATTGTCAGTGTTTTGCTCTGGGTGGTTACACTGCACTCTGGGTCGTAACTGCTTCTGTAACTGTGAACATTTAAAGGTTCAGTTCCAATTGTAAGTGTGTTTTTGTTGTTGCTCGTTATGCTTTCACTTAATTTGCTCTGTTTCAATAACCTTTGCTCTAGAGTCGCCAGGTACCACCACGAGGTTCAAAGCCAAGTACTGATCAATAACTCAATACACCAGTTAGTAAGGTTAAAATCAATACACATTTATTATACACACAATCACTACTCATGCATAAACTCTACTTACTAAACTATCACTATTACTAAAAGCCTATACTTAGCTTCGAACGGCCCACCAGGTCAGAGGAACAATGGCCTTTATCCGTTTCTGATTATGTTGGCTTCAAGCTGGTACGGAATAGTAGCTAGGAACGTCTATCTCGTTGCGTGCGTTGATCTGAGACTTACCTGGTTGATGCAGCTGCTAGGCAGGTCTCTCCTCGTTGAGAGCCAAGGCCAAGAAGAACGAACTGAATTTGGGGACGCTATCTTTTAGGTCCCAGGGGCTTCACGCCCTTTTGGGTGGACCCCGGACTTCCTCCCAATTAATTGGACCATGTGTCAATCGTTCTCATCGATTTTCTCCAATACAGGAGACAGAATTCCAGAATTATGCCCTTCATAATTGGTCACCATCTGTGCCTCGCTCATTTAAAAAAAAAACGAATTTCAGGACACGACACAGATGAAAAATCCTGAAACATTGCGAGCCGCCTCGCAGCCTGTGTGATTTACCATCCCAATGTTTGAGGATGTAAATAGCACGAGGGGAAGCAACCGAAGGGTTTCTATGAAACAAAACAGAAACTTTTGAAACAAAAGAGCCAAAATGAGGTGCATATGGGCCGCGGCGGGTAAGAGTTGGGTGGGATCCCCGGGTAGGGCGGGCTGTGCTCTACAAGTTTGATATCAATACACAATTATTATACACACAGTCAACCACTACTCATGCATAAACTCTACTTACTAAACTATCACTATTGTTAAAAGCCTATAATTAGCTTTGAACGGCCGACCAGGTCAGACGAACAATGGCCTTTGTCCGTTTCTGCTTCTGTAGGCTTCGAGCTGGTACGGAATAGTAGCTAAGAGCGTCTTGCTGGCATGGTGCGTTGATCTGAGACTTACTGGGTTGATGCAGCTGCTACGCAGGTCTCTCCTCGTTGAGAGCCAATGCCAAGAAGCTGTTAGGCAGGTCTCTCCTCGTTGCGAGCCAAGGCCAAGAAGCTGTTAGGCAGGTCTCTCCTCGTTGCGAGCCAAGGCCAAGAAGAAGGAACTGAACTTGGGGACGCAAACGTATAGGTCCCAGGGGCTTTGCGCCCTTTTGGGCGGACCTCGGACTTGGTCCCAATTAATTGGACGAGGTCGCAATCGTTCTCATCGACTTTCTCCAATACTGGAGTTGTTCCCTAATCGTTGGGTCGGCCCTAGGTGTTCGTTGGCCTGCCTTTGTCTTTGTCCCAGCTCCAACTGGCGCCGGGGAGTCTGTCTTGGTCCCGATTGTTTCAATGTTTCTGATTGTTTCTGGATATCGCTCATTAGTATGTAAATGGCTATTGGTTTCGGTTCTGTGTTCTACAAATCTTAATACACAGGAAACCTTGCACCTGCTTGTGTTCCCTGTAGCTGGTCAGTTTTCCCTGCACTCTTTGCGGGCATCCATTTTGGAATCGGGACGTGGCCACCCCAGGTGGCTACACTCTGGGTGGTTCCACTGCACTCTGGGATGTTCCACTGCACTCTGGGGTGTAGCTGCCTCTATATCTGTGACCATTCAGTGATTCTGTTCCCAGTGTCAGTGTGTTTATCTGGGTGGTCCCACTGCACTCTGCGACTAGTTTGTGGATTGAAAGGTGACCCTCCGACTCAGACCCATGGAGTCCGTTCCTCCATTGTTGAAGTGCGGTTATTGAACCAGGATTTAATGGTCACTTGCTCCGAGAAGGCACGGCCCACGCTCCGGAGTGACCTCTGCCTGTTTGTCCAACTCCGCGGTGCCCAGGCCAGGGCTGGTTCCTCACTCCAGCCCACCGCTGCTGAGGGAGGGACAGTCGGGTTAAATATTGAGGTGGCACAGGGCACCCCCCTTCCTGAAAAGCACACCCCTGTTATCATTTGAGTGACCCTTTAAGAAAGGTTTTTGTCTTTTAAAATTGCTTCAGTGATGTCATTTTTCTGGCTGAAGTTGGGCTGTGGCTCTGTGAACTGTTTTTTGGTTTCGCTTTCACATTTGACTGCTGTGGACTCAGACAGGAGAAGGAAGTATTTTTGCCTGTCTCTCTCCATTTTCATTTTAAATATCTGTTCCAGTAAATAAAAACTTTGATTATAGGTAGCTGCTGTTTTGGTAACTTACAAGATATGGTTTGCTTTCTGAAAGGGTTTAAACTGGCTGGTGAGACGGAGACAGACTCTCAGCGAAAGCCAGTTTTATTCACGTGAGAATACAGAGTCCTGGGCTCTTGAAAGGCGGGGGGGGGGGGTGGTGTTTGGCTGACGGAATATTGTTTATAATTGGAAAAGTTAAGGGGGAATTCATGAAGTGTTAAACACAGATTACTGCAGCTGTGGGTTGTCTTTATATTTGTAATTGATTTAAAAAATCTTTCTCTTTGCTTATGTATCTATGTTCACTAAGTTCTCAGAATAAAACTGAGTTTGATTAAGACGTTAGAGGTATACAACTAGTCACCGGCTGCCATCCTGAAAAAGACCCGTTTAACCCCACTCTCTGCCTTCAGCCAGTCAGCCAATCCTCTATCCATACCATGATCTTACACTTCACACCATGGGTTCTTAACTTATTTAACAGTCTCCTGTGCGGCACCTTGTCAAAGGCCTTCTGGAAGTCTAAATAAATCACGTCCACTGGTTCTACTTTGTCTAACGTCCTTGTTACCTCCTCAAAGAACTCTAACAGATTTCTCATTCTCAACCTCCCCTTGACGAAGCCGTGCTGACTCAGTCCTATTTTACCATGCACGTCCAAGCCCTCCACGATCTCATTTTTAATAACAGACTCTAAAATCTTACCAATGACCGAAGTCAGGCTAACCGGCCTATAATTTCCGGTCTTCTGCCTCCCTCCCATCTTACATAGTGGTATTACATTAGCCACTTTCCAGTCCTCTGGGACCCTTCCTGCCTCCAGTGATTCCTGAAAGATCACCACCAATGCCTCCAGAATTTCCTCAGCTATCTCTTTGAGAACCCTGGGGTGTAGTGCATCCGGTCCAGGTGACATATCCACCTCCAGACATTTCAGTTTCCCCAAACTTTGTCCTTAGTGATGGCCACTGTACTCACCTCCGCCCCTTGGTTCTCCTGGAGCTCTGGCATCCCACTGGTGTCTTCCACCGTGAAGACTGATGCAAAGTAACGGTTCAGTTCCTCTGCCATTTCTTTGTTTCCTATTATTAATTCTCCAGTTACATTTTCCAGTGGTGCAATGTGTGTTTTTGCCTACCGTACCATTTATATATCTGAAAAAACCTCTACATTTCGTTTATATTACTTGCTAGCTTGCACTCAAATTTCATCTTCTCCCCCTTTTTGCTTACTTTTAAATCTTACCAATCCTCCAGTTTCCCACTGGAGCAGCAGTTGCATGGGGTGAGGAGCCAGCCTGGCTGGGCACCACGGGGATTTACAAACAGGCAGAGGTCACTCAGTGGGGGAGCATCGCTTCTCGGAGCCATTTTCTATGCTTTTTATTTTGCTTTTACGCTGTCCTTGATGACACGTCAGCTATGGTTGCCTTGTCCTCCCCTTAGTATTGGCCTCCTCCTTGGGATGAATTTCTGTTGTGCCTCCCTTCTAACCCTCCAAAACACCTGCCATTGCCGTTCCACTGCCTTCCCTGTTAGGCTCCCTTTCCAATCAATTCTGGCCATCTACTCCCTCATGTATTTCTAGTTACCCTTATTTAACAGAAATAACGTTACATCTTTCTCCAGCTTCTCCCTCTCACACTGCAGGGTAAATTCGATCATATTGTGGCCACTGCTCCCTAAGAGTTCATTCAGCTTAAGTTCCCTAATCACGTCTGCCTCATTACACATCACCACATCCAGAATTGCCTGATCCCTAGTAGGCTTTGTCAAAAGCTTCTCCCCCAAAATAATCTCTTAGACATTCCACAAGTGATCCACCTTCAAACTGATCTTCCCAGTCCTCCTTCAGTGGACCATTCAGTTATTCAATTCCAATTGTCAGTGTGTTTCCCTGGGTGTATCCACAGCGCTCTAGGGTGTAGCTGCCTCTGTAACTGTGACCATTCCTTGATTCAGTTCCAATTCTCAGTGTGTTTCTCTGGGTGTCTCCACTGCACTCTGGGGTATAGCTGCCTCTGTAACTGTGACCATTCCGTGATTCAGTTCCAATTGTCAGTGTGTTTCACTGGGTTGCTCCACCGAACACTGGGACTGATTTGGGGATTGAATGTTGGCTCTCCGATTCAGACCCGTTGACCCTATTCCTCCATTGGAAAAGTGTTGTCCAATGCTTTATTGAGCAAGAATATAATGGTCACTCGCTCCGAGAAGCGATGCTCCCCCACTGAGTGACCTCTGCCTGTTTGTAAATCCCCGTGGTGCCCAGCCAGGCTGGCTCCTCACCCCATGCAACTGCTGCTGAGGGAGCTGGGGGGAGGGAGGGAGGGGGGGGGACAGTGGGATGACATATTGAGGTGGAACAAGGCAACTTGCTCACATGGAAAGCCCGTCCCTCTGATTTGTGGAACCTCCAGGTCGCTCCCCCTGTCTCAGACAGTTTTTTCTATTAAATGTAGAGTAGCCAATTATTTTTCTTTTCGAATTAAGGTACATTTAGCGTGGTCAATTCACCTAACAGCATATCTGTGGGTTGTGGGTGTGAAACGCACGCAGGAATAGGAAGAATGTGCAAACTCCACTCAGCCAGTGACCCAGGGCCGTCTCCAAGACACTTGATAAGAAGCAGACATGTGGTACAGGAGTCCCCTTGTGAGCACTTTACTCTCACCCGGTCCTGAATGTCGATAGGAGTGAGGGTCTGCCTGTGGAATGCAGACAGGAGCACCTCTCTGGTAGTCGAGGTAGTGAGTTTCACCTGGGGGCAGGAAGAAGTCTGGAAGAGCAATCGTGATCGGAGACCTGATAATTCTGGGATTGGCAGCTAATCCCGCAGCTGGATTCAGGTTGTTTAATTCCATCCCTGCCGCGAGGGTCATGGGCGCCAGTCAATTTCTGCAGAGCACACTTGACGTTGAAGGCAAAACGGGGCAGGAAGTGTGGGAACCTGGATGGACCATCAAGCGAAGCTATCCTGGCCGAGATAGGCAGCTCTAAACTAGGAAGGCAGTGGAGTTATTGGTAGGGATAGATTAAAGCGGAAATGTAATACAATCTAAATCAGGCTCACTGTGCCTGTTTATGAATACACCGGGTGTTGGAAATAAGATTGGTGAGTTACTGACGCATATTTTCCTTCGGAGATATGATTGAAACTACCTGTGTGTGTGTGATCGTGTGTCTGTGTGTTTGCGTGCATGTATGCCTGTGTGAATGTTCTTTTTTTTCATGTGTGTGTGTCTGTAACTTTGTGTTTGTGTGTTTCTATTTGTGTGCGTATGTTTGAGTATCTTTGTGTTGGAATGAATCTGTGTAGTGTGCATGAATGTGTTTTGAGTGTGCTTTTGGCAGTTTTTGGGTGGATGTGTAAGTCAGTGTGTGTATCTGTATGTGTCTGTTTTTTGTGATAAGTTACTGTTGGAAACCCCATTTTGTGTGTGCTGTGCTCTCCTGTTAATCCCCTTCCTGCTGCCTGCCCTCTAGTTAAGATGCTACAACGTTGCTGCACCTTCTGGGATTTCTGTTTCAATGCAGATTTTAGTCAGAGCTGGAAAACGTTTCGTCATGGACTGAGCATCACAATCTGCACATCTGTAGACTTTGGGATAAAACTGGAGCATCTGCAGAAAATTAAGCACGCCCCCCCCCCCCCCCCCCGTAGGCTTGTCCTTATCCATGACGACCACAATTCTTATGGAATTCTGGTCGCTCAGTCTAAAATGCTCCCCCACTGAAACATCAATCATCCGGCTCATTCCCTACCAAATCTAGTATGGCTCCAACTCTGGTTAGATTTTCAACATACTGAATCAAAACGCCCTCTTGGACACATGTAACAAATTTCACTGCTTTCGAGCCCCTGGCTGTGAGGGATTCCCAGTCAATATGGGGAAGTTAAAGGCACCCATCTCAACTACACTGCTTTTTTCAGACCATATCAGAATCTGATTATACAAATGCTTCTCTGGCTCCTGTGGGCTGTTCGGAGGTCAATAGTACACTCCCAACATTGTGATTTCACCCTTCTTATTCCTGAGCTCCACCCATAATGCCTCAGTACAAGATCCCTCCAATGTGTCTTCCCTCAAATCAGCAGTGACCTGCTCCCTAATAAGCAATGCCACTCTCCCACCTCTTTCGTTTCCCCTTCTGTCCCGTCTAAAACAACGTTATCCCGGAAGGTTAAGTTGCCAGTCCTGTCCCTCCTTTAACCATGTCTCTACAACTGCAATTACATCACAGTCACACACAGCAATCGACGATCTCAGTCCATCTGTTTACCTGTTATTCTGGACGCTTTGAAGCCAATGCACTCCAGACCTATAGTCCCGCTAAACTCTGCGGGTTCCCTCTGCCTGCTCTTCAACTGCGCCATGTTTATCTCAGTCTCACTGTTTCCCCAGTGTCTACCCTTACTGGCCTGCTGTTCTCATTCCCACCCCTGCAACACTAGTTTAAAGCCTCCCTGGGAGTTTTTGATGGGACAGTGTGACAAATTAAGTTATTTACCCGTCAGTCTGGCCTCAATAAAACTCGAATATAGTATTATTTATTTTTAAACAGCTTGCAAGGCTGACCCGCTCTATGGAGATTCAGAACACATACAGTCTTCTGAAGCCCCAGAACCGAGTGAAATCGGAGACAAAGAGAACTCTACACATATCATTCAAATGGAATCAAGTTTCACACACAAGATTCCCATAGGTCATCCTATACACCTCCTGACCTGGCCATATATCCTGATTGGCTCACTTCGCATTCCTCAACCTTGGGCCTCTTGTTACCCAGCATCCTTTTCACCGCCCTCTGCACGAGGTTCCCTTCCGTCTCCTCCTAGCCATGCTTTGCTGAATCCCTTTGTCCTTTTTCTGTGAGCTCACTACCATCAGACTGGCTCCCATCTACATTATTCTAACAAATAATCCTATTTTATATCGCATTCGTTTGTTCAATTCCTTATTCACTCCATTTATCATTTCATGATAACCTATCGGTCCAATCTGTAGCTACGGTTCCTCATCTAAGAAAATTCGTCGCTGCATTGCCAATTCTTTGTTGCAGCCCCCCCGTCATCCGCTGCACCCTCGTGGATCCTGACAGCCAAGATTCTAGGGGGGTCTATCTGTTCCAGTGCACGCTGCATTTTACCCATCACGCATTTAAGGATGGCCAGGCCGACAAAGATGCAGCCGAGTGCCACTGCTAAATACATGACCATATTTATCAACCAGTCCTTCCAACCTCCAAAACCCCAGTTACCCCATGAGCCAGGGTTCTGCATTCCATCCAGGTGATCCCGTTAGCGGTTAGGGCTTGAACTCCCATGATACATTTGCCCTGCACTATGTCGCATACCCCAACCTTACGGGCCAGAAGATAGTTAAGAGCATACCGGTTCTGCATGGCAAACAACCGCAGTTGAGACTATTCCTTGGTTACTGCCCAGAGGGCTCCCAAGATTTTATTTTCCAGGATGGTAAGGCCACAAATAAAATAATTCATATCGCTGACCGCCAAGGAACCCAACCCCACACCTCCCAGTGTCAAGATGCTCAGAATTCCCCATCCGGCTGAGTGGCCCCGGTTGGGTGCTAGGTTTTTCCAGTTTTTGCAGAATTCAGCTGAGACTGCCCGGCATGCCAACTGATGGTGCAGTATCCAGGCAGAGGGGCAGGGGACTGTGGTAGGGACTAGAGTCCCGATAGCAATTTGCGGGGAAAGGGGGGTGACAAAACATTGGTCGCAAAAATAAAGTAGTATTCTTGCTCCATGTAGAGGCTAGCTTCACAATCAGTATATCAGTTGAGCAGGGATTCCCCAGTAGCCCAGTTTATCCAGCTTTGGAACGTCCATTCGGCTCTTCTAGCAATGCGGAAAGCCCTAGTCCCAACAGTGATATGAGAGATATTCGCCCAGCCACAAAGGAGCTGAAGGCCGGTGTTCAATCGAACGCAGGTGGTCTTGTAACAGACACATTGTCCGGACGCCTGACTGACGTGACACCTCCTGTCCATACTGGTCGGGAACAGACATGTTATATTCGTTTCCACCTCTACCAGAAAACAGCCGCACCCATCACTGCTGAAACAATTCTCGTACGACTGGGAGGCTCTATTGGGAGTAAAGTGGCTAGGTATGTACGCCCTCCACCTTTGAAGCTTATGATACTGTGAGTGGGAATTATCCCGAGGAAGGGGAAGGCAAATACCCGGTGGTGGTGAACACGGATCGTATGGAAGAGTGACTTGCTCGGCAGTGGCTCGGAATGCTGACAATGAACCACCGTTTGGGGACTGCCCCAAAGCAGTGAAACAGAAAATAACCTAGACACCAATGCGAGGTTCGGGTAGCAGACAACCCCTCCCTTACCATACAAGCGGTGGTAGAGCTGGTAGGAGAGATTCATACTGCCCAGGTTTCCCTCATTTTGGGTCCTAAATGAAGTAAGTAAATCTGCTGATAACCTACATTCTAGTTGTACCCCCCTTCTCACACGCTCCGTCCTCTTTCTAGTCCTCCTCTCTCTCTCACAATCTCTTCCGACCCACTCCGCAAGGTCTGACTTTGCCTTTATGGCACCAATCTTAACACATCCAAAATCAAACTTACATGTCCTCCAAAAACAAGGCAATGTCCATGCAATGTTCCCATCCCATCGCCGGGACCGGTGCAATTGCTTCATGAGTCCTGCATTGTCCGTTAACATGATGACCTTCCATGAGTCGATACCATGTCCTCGTCTATGGGGGCAGTGAAGAACGTCACCTCTGCATAAGTGAAATGTCCTTGTAGTTTGGTTGGGGTTACAGATATAGATGATATTCCCTTTTCCATTTCCGCCGCCGATGTCACTCCAAGCGAGGCGAGGCCGAAGATTACACAGGTGGCGCATATCCAACCAATCATGCTCCACACCTGTAAAACAGCGCTGGGGAAGGGAGTCAAGTGTGTGACCGATCTTTTTACAGTGGTGGAAGTGGACCCAAGCACTCCGCCCCTCCACTTTAACTGCAGTGGAGGTGATAAGGGGAACATGGAAGGGTCCCTCCCATCGTGGCTCCGATTCATTCCGAGCCCTATTTTTCACCATGACCTAACTACCAGGCTGTACTGAAAGCGAGATATGTGATGGGGACGGTGACGGGTGAGCTGAGCGGACCTGGCCATGGAGCTCCTTGAGGACCTTAGTTATATGTTATCTACAGTCATATGGTGAAACCGAACCAGTCTGGGAATTGCAGTTTCCAGGAAGTTCTAAGGGGCCTGCCATAAATGATCTCGGCAGGAGAGAACCAGGCCGATCCCGCAGGTGTAACCTGCAGCTGGAAGAGGACAACAGGGTGCAACTTAAGACATGCCAGTCCCGTGTCTGTTCTTAATTTAGCCAATTTAGTTTTGAGGGTCTGATTGTGTCTCTCAACCAACCCGGCCGCCTGCGGTCTGTACGCACAGTGTCACTTCTGGCATATACCCAACTGGGAGTAGAACTCCTTGATAATCTGTCCAATAAAAAGAGGCCCGTTATCAAAATTTAACTGAGCTGGTATGCCGCACCGGAGAATGATTTTCCGCATCAGAACTTTAACCACAGCAGCAGCTTTATTATCGGTAGTCGGATACACCTCAACCGTTCTGCTGAACACTTCCACAATGATCAAAACATATTTGTAACATTGACACCTTTCCAACTCAATGTAATCCATCTGGAGCGTCACAAAGGGACCACTGGGCAACGGGGTTTGCCCCATACCACAAGGGATACCTTTGCCGGTGTTATATTGCTGACAAATCAAACACTGATTACTGATACTCTGGGCCAGCCCCTGCATTTTAGGGTGCCTCCAAGTGTCCAGTAACAAATCACTAGTCCCCCGAGCCCCACAATGAGTTGCAAAGTGTACATATTCGGTGACCCATAATGCTAGCACATTAGACATGCAAGTCTGATGTGCTGGTGTGGTCCATAAATGAGAAACAGAATCATATGTGCAACCTAAACGTTTCCACATTTATTTAGCACTCTCAGGTGCGTCCTCCTGTAACCTTATGACGTCTTGGATGGTTGGCATTGGCCTGTCAGAGGCAGACCTATTTATTGCAGAACATTTAGTCCAACTCAATATTTTAGGCACCATCACTTGCTGAGTTTACGCGGCTGTCCACGCTGCACAGCCTGCTCGTTCATTACCAACATCAACCGGGGTCTTACCGATTGAATGGGCAACGCATTTAATGACGGAAATCTGCGCGGGCATAAGGAGGGCCTGCAGTGGGATATCTCCGTGCCTGCAGAGGTAAGGAATCCCCTATTCTTCCAGAGTTGTCCGAAGTCATGAACTACCCCGAAGGCGTCTCGTGAGTCAGTGTAAATATTTACCCAGCGATCTTCCCCAAGTATACATTCACGGGTAAGGGCAAAAGTTCGGCTTGTTGGGCTGAAAAAGGGGTCTGAAAAGCGGCCGCTTCTAGTGTCAGGCCATCCTGAACCACGATTGCGTAACTGGACAGTCTCCGGCCAGTGGGGCTTATTAATGCACTGCCATCAACATACATAATCATGTCAGGTTGATCTAATGGAATATTGCTCAGATTCGCCCTTATCGTAGTAGCTTCCTGAATCAAGGCTACACAGTCGTGTCCAGGTGCCAAGAAAACAAGTTGGATTGATAGTGGTACAATATTTAAATGTCAGACGTAGAATATTTAAAAGGTATATTTCATAACTATTCTGATGAGCTGCGGTAAGATGCTGAGTCTGCAGTTTCCCCAGTAGTGCGATGACCGAGTGGGAGGTATACACCGTAATGTCATTTTGGAGTGTTATATTGGCAGCAGCCTACAAACTATTGTATATTGCTGCCAGGATCTGAATGCAAACAGCTTGGCCCAACGCCACTGGATCAAGTTTGGAAGAGTAATATGCCACGGGCCAGTGCTTATCCCCATGTTGCTGGGTGAGTACCGCTGTTGAACCCCCTTCCAGAACAGGACAGTATGTCTGGAACGGTCGGTCGTACAGGGGCCTACCGAGAGCCGATGCTTGTAACAAGACCTGCTTCAGGCAACGGAAGGCTTTGAGTGCTCGGTGGTGAGAGTAAAATCCCCCCTTCGCTAGTGTAAGGCGTCAGCAGCTTTGTATTGACAGCGATGTTTTGTATCCACTGCCAACAATAATTCACCATACCCAGCCAATGACGGACCTCCTTGGCTGTGGTAGGGGCGTGGATTTGGCATATAGGTTCAATCCTACTGGGTTCGAGACTTCTTTCTGTGGCTGTAAGTAAAACTCCTGAGAACTTGACCTTCGTCTGAGCCACCAGGACCTTCGATTGTGAAAGAACGTAACCCAACGTAACAGCCTCCCCGAACAGGCGCCGGAATGTGGCGACTAGGGGTTTTCACAGTAACTTCATTTGAAGCCTACTCGTGACAATAAGCGATTTTCATTCATTTTTCATTCATTTCAACGACGATAAGTGGTTTAATAACTGGATCACATGATCCCTGTTACTGGGCTCGTCGGGACTCGCTACCAATAGGTCATCTACATACTGCACGAAATTGGAACCATGCTCCAATGTCAAGGCCTGCAGTTGGGTCTGCAGACATCTGGAGAAGAGTGTAGGTGACTTGACGAACCTCTGAGGCAGACGGGTCCAGGTATACTGCTGTCCATTATTTGTGAAGGTGAACAAATATTGACTTTCAGATGCGAGCGAAAGGGTAAAGAAAGCGTGCTGGAGGTGAACTATGGCGAAGACCCGGGCACAAGCTGGAATTTGAGCCAGTATGTGGGCGGGATTAGGGACGAGAGCATGTAACTGCTGCGCGATGGCATTGATCGAACATAAATCCTGCATTAACCGGTACTGGTCCGGTTTGCCTGGTTTGGGCACCGCAAGTATGGGGGTGTTACATTCTGATTGGCAAGGGACAAGAATACCCTGTTGCAATAGTTCCCAGATTAATTTGTCTCTCGAGGGGCAGCTTGAGGTTTCAGGGGGAATTGCCGAATGGAAGGCAGCGTTACATGGTCCTTAATCGATACCTTAATGGGTGTAACATTTGCCTTTCCCACTTGTGATGGGTATTCTGCCCAGACCTGTGGGTTGACATGTTCAAAAACATCACGTCCCAGGTGATGCTGAAGTTGAGTGTTAATCGTTCCAGGTACCTCAAATGTTTTCTGGAAGTGCCGTCTGGCATGACTTGAAGTGCGTACTCTGTTGGATCTGAATGATCCACTGCCCTCCTTGGCATGGTACTGGTCGCGGACTTGACGTGTAATATGAGGGCCCACAGAAGCTGACTGTTGCCCTAAATGTGGTGGTATTGTAACAAAATCGGCTATACCTTCTTTTCCCGTGACTGAGGCTCTAATCTTGACTGGCCATTCGGTCCCAATTAACGGCCGGTATTTGTCCTCCAACTCCCTGTTCTGTCCGGTTCTGTCATAGGCCAGGGTAACGTGGTTCAGTGAATGTTCAATGTCCAACGTCTACCACTGGGGTGTGATATAAATATAGCACTGTTGTCTCATCCTCCATGATTGAACCGTTACCCCTTCGTCTCCGCACTCTAGCTGTTGCTGGAAGATACACGGTAAGTCTTGGGCCAAACATTTACAGTCTAATCCAGTAGTCACCACAAACTGATGATCTGTAGACTTATTCTCATAAGTGACTGTCACAGGTTCAGAAATAGGATACTCACACACCTGTCCTTGGAACCCCAACAAAGGTTGAGTGTGGTCGGATAGTGGTATTTGAAGTTCTGATTGCACCGAAGACTTGGTTGCTCCAGTGTCAATGACAAATGGGTAATGTTCATCTTCTATCTGCAGATAGATGATAGGTTCTCTGTTCGATTGTAGTGTCCTTATGACTAAATTAGCTAGTCAATCTTGTGTTGGGAAAGGGTTTGCCTGGGAAAAGTCGGTGTACCTTGTCTGTCCTCCCCTTGGTTGGTACCCCCTCCTTTGGGTCGGGTAGTCTCCTTCTGCTGCCCGTCTTTTAAATTAAATCATGCATTGTTCCCTTTATATCTGCCCCGTCCTCCTTTCCCAGTAGACCTCTGGCCCCTTAGAGGGGGCGCCAGTTGTGAAGCTGTTGGTGCATACGGTGGGCCATAAAGAGCGGCTGAGGGTCCATTTGTGTGGGTTTGATATCTTCCCCCGTGTTGATCCTCCCACCCAAGGTCACAATATTGGGGTTCCAGCTGGTAAGCCACTGCATCTGCCGCTGGTTGGGTTCTCAGATCATCCTTTTTCATTAGATACTCACTCTCAATCTTTGTAACTGAGCCTCCTTCCTGGCCTATACCCTCCTTCCAATGAAATGTGACTGCCCGGGCCATCTGGGAAGGGTCGTTCTCTGTCGAATTCATGTTATTACATTTCAGGGCAGTAGCCAGAGAAGGTGGTAGGCAATGTATTAACACAGCACAATATTGAGCGGAATTCTGACCATTTTGGTACAGCAAGTCGCCTGGCTGTCCACGGTAGATATCATTAAAGCGATCCAGAAATTTCTCTGGCTCCTCAGTCTTTTTAGGGTTGAGGTCTAAGATAGCAGAGATCTTTATGGGCTTTTGAAATGTGGCTTACAATGCATTCAGGGTTTGTACCCGTCTCTCATCGTCTAAGGCATGGGCTTGCTGAAGTGCGGCGTGGGTAGCATAATTCAAATGTTTGAGGTGACTGCGGTACTCTGCTGGGGTTAACACCTGCAGGACAAGGCCCAGAGGTCCCTAGAATCAGCTTGACAAACTGAGATGGTAGTTCTCATATAGTCCACCGAAGCAGCAGGAGATTTCTTCCTGTCTGGGATTGCAGCCAGGACCGCCATCATCTCACTGGTTCTCCATGGGAGATCAACGTCAATCGTGGGCTGGGCTGCTGCTGTTGCAGCATCAGGGTTGGGTATTTTCCAAATTGGCAACTGTCTCAGAGTCTCACGAGGGGGCGCTTTAGCGGATTCCTATTGTTCTTCAAAGACTTCGACACCCTTCCCTTCCGATAGGGGGAGCTCCAGCTCCTCAGAACCATCTCCCTCCTCTTTCTTTGTTCTCATACTTTTCTGTCCGACCATATTGGCCTTAAGGAACCTAGGTGGTATGAGTAATTGTTTCTGGATAGGATTAAGCCCCTCTCTCATTGTCCGAGATCGGGTCCTAGAGCTAACTGGGCTTGTGGAACAGAGCTCCCCTTCACTAACAGATGGTGAAGGTGCAGAAATAGGACCCAAACTATCAACCGAAGGGACTGGAGAGGCTGGCATGATTTGATTCTGGGAAGCAGTGGCTGGATATAAATTATGATACCCAGGTGTCTCTGGAATTAGTGCAGACAATGCTACTGGAGCAGTCGGGACTCTACCCGACATGGTCCAATTCTCTCGGTCATCATCTGCCTCTGTCAATACAAAGCCAGCCATTGAACTACGTAGCCCATTGATTTTACTCGAGTCTACCCCGCCAGGTGTCTCCCTCTCTTTACTTGCGCGTTTTTTGAATGCACACTCCTTTTTCAAGATCTCCAGAGTTTTCTGGTTCCCCCCTTTTCTGTTTTTTTGGGTCGGTCTTCACAGTGGAAGACACAAATGACATGCCAGCGACTGATAGAAATGAGGCTATGACAGGTGAGGACCTTGAGAAGATTGTTATCACTAAGGAGGTAGTGATAGGCAAGCTAATGGGGCTAAAGGTAGACAAGTCTCCTGGCCCTGATGGAATGCATCCCAGAGTGCTAAAAGAGATGGCTAGGGAAATTGCAGATGCACTAGTGATAATTTACCGAAATTCACTAGACTCTGGGGTGGTCCCGGTGGATTGGAAATTAGCAAACGTGACACCACTGTTTAAAAAAGGAGGTAGGCAGAAAGCAGGAAATTATAGGCCAGTGAGCTTAACTTCGGTAGTAGGGAAGATGCTGGAATCTATCATCAAGGAAGAAATAGCGAGGCATCTGGATAGAAATTGTCCCATTGGGCAGACGCAGCATGGGTTCATAAAGGGCAGGTCATGCCTAACTAATTTAGTGGAATTTTTTGAGGACATTACCAGTGCAGTAGATAACGGGGAGCCGATGGATGTGGTATATCTGGATTTCCAGATAGCCTTTGACAAGGTGCCACAAAAAAGGTTGCTGCATAAGATAAAGATGCATGGCATTAAGGGTAAAGTAGTAGCATGGATAGAGGATTGGTTAATTAATAGAAAGCAAAGAGTGGGGATTAATGGGTGTTTCTCTGTTTGGCAATCAGTAGCTAGTGGTGTCCCTCAGGGATCCATGTTGGGCCCAAAGTTGTTCACAATTTACATAGATGATTTGGAGTTGGGGACCAAGGGCACTGTGTCCAAGTTTGCAGATGACACTAAGATGAGTGGTAAAGCGAAAGTGCAGAGGATACTGGAACTCTGCAGAGGGATTTGGATAGGTTAAGTGAATGGGCTAGGGTCTGGCAGATGGAATACAATGTTGACAAATGTGAGGTTATCCATTTTGGTAGGAATAACAGCAAACGGGATTATTATTTAAACGATAAAATATTAAAGCATGCCGCTGTGCAGAGAGACTTGGGTGTGCTAGTGCATGAGTCACAGAAGGTTGGTTTACAGGTGCAACAGGTGATTAAGAAGGCAAATGGAATTTTGTCCTTCATTGCTAGAGGTATGGAGTTTAAGACTAGGGAGGTTATGTTGCAATTGTATAAGGTGTTAGTGAGGCCACACCTGGAGTATTGTGTTCAGTTTTTGTCTCCTTACTTGAGAAAGGACGTACTGGCACTGGAGGGTGTGCAGAGGAGATTCACTAGGTTAATCCCAGAGCTGAAGGGGTTGTATTATGAGGAGAGGTTGAGTAGACTGGGACTGTACTCGTTGGAATTTAGAAGGATGAGGGGTGATCTTATAGAAACATTTAAAATTATGAAGGGAATAGATAGGATAGATGCGGACAGGTTGTTTCCACTGGCGGGTGAAAGCAGAACTAGGGGACATAGCCTCAAAATAAGGTGAAGTAGATTTAGGACTGAGTTTAGGAGGAACTTCTTCACCCAAAGGGTTGTGAATCTATGGAATTCCTTGCCCAGTGAAGCAGTTGATGCTCCTTCATTACATGTTTTTAAGGTAACGATAGATCGTTTTTTGAAGAATAAAGGGATTAAGGGTTATGGTGTTCGGGCCGGAAAGTGGAGCTGAGTCCACAAAAGATCAGCCATGATCTCATTGAATGGCGGAGCAGGCTCGAAGAGCCAGATGGCCTACTCCTGCTCCTAGTTCTTATGTTCTTATGTTCATGAGTTGGAATCCTCATTTTAAGGGCATTTTCTTCCCAACTTGATAACATGATCTTATCCTCTCCTCTTGACAATAATGTGTCCATAATCCAATCAACTCTTTGGCCCGTGTACTTTGGTGTTTCTTCCATATTTCACCCTGAACTTTTTAAATAATCTCCAGACCTTTAGTGCACCCTAGTGGCCCTTCGTCACACAATTTCTTCCTTAAAGTTGCTGACATTTTTCTAAAATCTCTCGCTTGATCTGAATAAATATCACATAATATTTGCAATGAAATGTTTGGATCACTCGTGTTATCCAAGCAATTCCCCGTAATCTCGAACAAGTCCTCAAGGCTACGTTGTTCGCCACTACAGTCCAATTATACAATTTTAGCTTAATCAACTGTAGTTTCCAAAACACACGTGGAACTGAACTGTCTTTCCGACATCCCATCAATTCCGCAATCAACCCTTAACTGAACTATCAATATTATGACATCCCAGCAGTCTTTTTCAACCCTCCGTCGCACCTACACCGACTGATTTTTAAAATTTTCTAATTCCCAGACTGACCTTTGGTTTTGTCGAGACGATCTTCCCGTACCAACCGCGAGTGACCAGACCAATCAGACCATGAGTAAAGGGGGAAATCAATGTGGTCATTTTCCAGCTACTCACAATGTGGGCCCATTTCCACATTCCTTGTCCAACATCAGTCTAATTCTGATTTCGCAGCTGGCCGGTGACCGTCTGGAGAAATCCCGGGTTTTCGGCACCAAATGACAATGTTGAGTTCTTTGCCCTTCAGTCTGGCCTCAATAAAACTCGAGATGGATTTGTCGGTATAGTATTATTTATTTTTAACCAACTTGCAAGGCTGACTCGCTCCACAGAGATTCAGAACACACAAGCGGTCTTCTGGGGCTCCAGAACCGAGTGAAATCGGAGACAAAGAAATCTCTGCAAATATCATTCAAATGGCATCATGTTTCACATACAAGATTCCCATAGGTCATCCTATAGACCTCCTGACCTGGCGATATATATCCTGATTCGCTAACTTCGCATTCCTCAACCCTGGGCTTCTAGCATTCTTTTCCCCATCCTCCACGAGTCTCCCCTCCCCCTTCCTTGCCATGCTTTCTGAATCCCTTTGTCGTTTGTTTGTGAACTCACTACTATCAGAGTGGCTCACATCTACATTAGTGTAGCTAATATTTTAACTAACTATTTTATATCACATTCGTTTGTTCAATTCCTCACAAACAGATGCAGAATTAGTGCAATGGGCGATATAACGTGTATCCATGGATGGATATTGGTATTCATTCCCCAATTCCATACCTTAGAGAAAACGTTTTGTGATTTAAACAGTTCCTCAGCCTTGTCGGCGAGAGTCTTAATCAGCTCCCGTTCCTAGTTCCAGAGGTGGTCAATCTGTTTGCCTTCCTTCCTGAGTCCTTCCCAGTCTGTCCACAATTGCTAATGCGTGGAAGTCCCTTCTAGACGTATCGGTCAGTCTGTTAGTCATCATCGGTCCGCTCGAGGTCATCTGCTTCCACGATGGACTCAACCCCGTGGGGCGTTAGCTCATGATGGGCAATTATAATTGGCTCAGATAAATTGGTGAGAACAACATGATGCCCAGGCAATTCACACACAATGCCACGCTTGGTATAGTTGCTATGTGTCGTCACAATAATTGGTCAAGTATTGAGCAATATTAAACACAGTCAGGTTGTTCACTTTGAGCGCTTACTTACAGCTTCCATGTGCAGTGTACCTGCAGTGATCTCCTGTGCTGATGGCCGTCTCCGGGCACAACCAGTTAGTTCCCCCTCCTTTGCATTTCCGAAGGTCGGTGGAGTAAATTCTCTCTCTTTTTTGGATTGCATTTTCAGGGGCGTACTTTAGTTTAACTCATAGTGTCCCAAATCTCCTGGAGAAGCTGGTGAGTGATGTTCTCCCCTTCCCGGGGACTATGCAATATCGTTCCCACTGGGATGGTGTGGTTGTCATTCTCAAAGGGAACCTGATTGGCCAACGTCAATTCCCTCCGGAGCTCGGTGGGCCGTTTTTATCCAAGCCTTCAATTGGTCATTGCTCACTCAATTAGGTACTCGGTGTGAATCCAGCTGGAGTAGGTTTTCCTGGAACCTCTGCAACACGTGTGTTACATATATGTTACATGCCTGCACCCTGTGCACTTTCTGTGAAATCTCGCCTTGTCTGTCCAGAAACTCGTTAATTGTTCTCTGGTGGCTGCAACTTTTTAAGTTCCTTCCACACGAGCTGATTGACTCGCTGGCTGAGGTCTGTAGCCGTTCCGCCTTCCTGGTATATGTCCTTAGCTGCCGCTCTCATTGGCCCTGTCATGACCTCAATCTCTGCACTAATCTCTGCAATGTCAAGGGCAATAACTGTTGAAACACCTGCCCCATAACCTCCAACCGCTAGTTCCGCTCTCCCTCTCTGTTGTCCCTGATGCGTTTTCAGTCCACTTCCCTCCACAATTTCCCGCTCCAGGGTCACATATAATCCCTGGCCGTAGCTCTGTCCTGGTAGGTGTAGGTTGGTGAAAGAATCATAACTTTCACATGTTCATATCCATGTACTATTGTCACTGATTGGTCAGTGTGGGTCAGGTTTAACACGTGTCCCATAGTGTGGCCAGTGATTTGCTCATCACATTCAGACCTGGGGGTGGTCCTTGGGTGCGTGGTTGTCGCCAAGCCGGGGCTCGCCGGTGTCACAGTGGTGGTGGAAGGTTTCTGCCAGGTCCCTACCCTTACCTGGGGTCCTTGATTCCGACAATAACCCCGCCGAATCTCGGGCTCCTGTGCAGACTGGCCTCCTGCTTCCCTTCCCTGGTATAAAGCCCACAATCTCTCACACATCACCTCTTGATCGTTCGTTCGGTTAAGTGCCTGGCAGGAGTTCATACAATCAATTTCTAAACGTTCCCCTCGAACTTTAGATTTCACAAGAGGACGATTTGGGTTGTCGAGGGTTTTTAACGTTTTCTGATCTGTCATTTAAAAAAAACAATGTCACCTTGCCTGGGTGGGGGGGGAGGGGGGGTAAGGGTCCTGTATACCAGCTTTCCCGATCACCTGTAATTCCCTTGATCCTGGCGTCCCCAATGATATAGAGCCTCGGGATTTCCGAATTGAAGGTGATTCGTATAAGCTGCCCCGCAGGAACGTCTACAGTCCCGTTTGTGCATACATCCAGGGTCCTGTCATCATAAAAACCTATTACACTCCTTCCCCTTCCATCTCTCATTACATTTGCAGCGTCCAGACGCACCCGCGGGACATTGGTACACACGAGATCATTCTTTTTTCGTGTCAGCGACTTCCGGCTCCTTCTGTGTCCATGGCAAGGAGAGAAATGTCGGTAGTTACAACCAGAGTTGTGATGGGATCCCGAGGTGGGCTGGCAATAGAATCCTGTTGGTTTAAACAAATGCCTTCCGCCGCTCAGTTAGTATTATATCATTCACATCATCTCCAATCCATCCTCGTCTGCACCCTCTCCTGTTCCTTTGTCCTCCAGCCTAGTGTGAGGGCTGTGGAGGATTATGATTCCCATCAGTGTGATGGGTTCTGATGCATTTATTGCCCATGAGGTGCACTCTGAGGCCGGCACACATTGGTGCATGCCTGTGGCTACCGCATCCATTTAGACAGGGTAATATCCTACTGGTCTTAATCTATCCTCATGCGTCTTGGATATAACAGCGGTTTGCTTTCCTCTATCCCCCAGGAAGAAGATGAGGAATCGCTTAGTGACGTCTGGCAGCCTCAGGGCAAGAATACAAATACACATGGACAGAGGGTAACTTGATGCAAAATTGTGTTCGTTGTTGGAGACAGAGGGTGATGACAGACGGCTGCTTTGGTGACTGGAAGCCAGTGTTCAGTGTGTTATGGGTCAGGGTTTAGAGAACCCCAAAGTGTATCATGGAGTTCACCTGACCCACAACATTTAATAGATTGTGGTATGGGGAGCACACGGCCCACTCTAGCACCCATTAATTCAAATACAACCCCAAAGAAGACAACACTAAGCAATACTTAATAACTTCCCAAACAACATCCAGAAGACAAAAGAACCACATTTGAACAGACGCACTTTCGGTTTACATTCATTGCTGAGAACATTTATAATTCTAAATTCAACAAATGATCAAGAGATAGTCTTTGATGGCAGAGAGCACAGCAGTACACCTGCTTGGCCTGGCTTCAGCTCCAACACTGAAAACGAAACTAAAAGACACCCTGCAGCAAACAGCATACAACGAAAGTAAAAAGCTGACAGACATCAGTCTCCACCCACAGTCTGACATCACTGATTAACACCCATGTCTTAAAGTTACTCTCAAATGACAGAAGTGATACACTTTTGAAGGAGTAATATGAGCAGGAAGAATTCAATGAATGGCCTGACACTGGGAAGCTCAGAGGAACAAAGGGACCTTGGTCTGTTTGTCTATAGATCTCTGAAAGCAGAAGGACAGTTTAACATGGTGTTGAAAACGGCATTTGGGATACTTGTATTTATCAATCGAGCCATAGATTACAAAAGCAGGTAGGTCATGTTGGAGTTGTATAGTACTTCGATGAGGTCACAGCTGGAGTACTGGGTGCAATTCTGGTCGCCAGAATGTATTGCATGTGATTGCATTGCGGGATTTGGGGGAGCGGTGCGGAGCCCATTCACCAGGTTTTCCCTGGGATGCAACGTTTCAGTTCTGAATAGAGGTTGGATAGGCTTGAGATCTTTTCTCTGGAGCAGAGAAGACTGAGGGGTGACCTGATTGAGGTGTACAGGATTATGAGGGGCATGACAGGCTGGATAGGGAACAGCTATTGCCCTTAGTTGAAGGGTCAGTCACAAGTTTACCCAAGTTCAAGGTGAGGGACATTTTTCACCCAGAGGATGGTGATGGTCTGGAATGCACTGCCTGGGACGGTGGTCGAGGCGGGTTGCCTCACATCCTTTAAAAGTACCTGGATGAGCAGTTGGCACCTCACAACATTCAAGGCTTTGGGCCAAGTGCTGACAAATGGGGTTCGGAAGGTAGGTCAGATTTGTCATAGAATTTACAGTGCAGAAGGAGGCCATTCTGCCAATCGAGTCTGCACCGGCTCTTGGAAAGAGCTCCCTACCCAAGCCCATACCTCCACCCTATCCCCATAACCCAGTAACCCCACCTAACACCAAGGGCAATTTGGGCCCTGAGGGCAATTTAGCCTAGCCAATTCACCTAATTGGACTGTGGGAGGAAACCGGAGCACCCGGAGGAAACCCAGGCACACACGGGGAGAACGTGCAGACTCCACACAGACAATGACCCAAGCCGGGATTCGATCCTGGGACCTTGGAGCTGTGAAGCATTTGTGCTACAAACTATGCTACCGCGCTGCCCAGATGTTTTTGGTGTGACGATGCAGACTCGATGGGCCGATGGGTTTCTTTTCAACTGTATTATTTAATGATTGTGAGAGGGAGCTTTAACCTGTGTTTAACCCCAGGATGTCTTAGTGTTGGGGGTGTTTGATGGGGAGACGGTCGTGGGAGCTTTAATCTGTATTAAACCGCAGGATGTCCCAATGTTGGGAATATTTGATGAGGAGTCTGTCATGGAAGGATTAATCTGTGTGCAACCCCATGCTGCAGCTTTGCTGCCAATGTTTGATGCGTACAGTGTGGACGTGACGGTAATCTGTATCTTCCCCTGTGGGGCACCACCACTGAGTGCTGTGATTGGACAGTGTAGACGTGGAGAAGTTATTGCTTCAATTAAACGGAATGTTCTTTTGAAATGTGTTCAGCTTTTCTGCTGGTCTCTAATCATTCTTTCCCATCCTCACTATCGAGGCTCCTCGGCATTTTCCACAAGGCAATTATTTGTGTTCTGGAAAGGTTGCAGAGGGAATTTTAATGAAACGGACAGAAAGGGGAACTGATGTGTTTTGGACAATAAGGTGAGGAGAAAAATTATAAACGAACGTCACTAAGTTCAAATGGGAGCAGGAACAGGGAAATATTTTCTACCTCTCTCAATGCCCCCTCTCTCTCACTCTCTCTCTCTCTCTCTCACACTCTCCGCATGTGTTATCTGTTGATCTCTCCATCTCTCTCTCTCTCTGTCTGGTAATCTGGAAATAAAACCCACAAACATCAGTAAGCAACGGACTGAGACATTCATCACAGCGTTGGCACCTCTCTAAGGTAATGTTTGTGCATTAAATGTGACACAGATGCAGATATGGAGACATAAACCAGGGTTATATTTTGGAAAAGTTTCAGGGTGAATTTGATCAAAGTTTGATCAAAGTTGTCAGGAAGAAAATGGAAACTGATCGGATAGATGGAGATCAATATTTCTTGCTGGTTGTAGAGTCTCGGTCAGGTACCATTTTCTGTCGATCTGCATATTTCCTCTCGGTCTGCCCGTCCGATCACTGGATCACACAATTGTTCCAGTACAAAGGAGGCCATTCGACCCATCGTGTCTGTCGTCGCTCTCCGCTCTCCCAATGAGCAATTCAGAGAGTGTCACTCCCCTGCCTCCTCACCTACACATTCTTCCTTTTCAGATAATATGTGTATATGTGTGTCCGTGTCAGTGTCAGTATGTGCATATGTCTGTGTGTTCATGTCCGCGTGAGTGTCCGTGTGTGTGAGTGTGTGAATGCATCTGTGTGTGTCTGTGCCTGTCTGTCAGTCTGTTTGTCTGCGTGTGTTTGTATATGTGTGTGTGTGTGCATGTATGTGCGTTGTGTGTGTGTGTGTGTGTGTGTGTGTGTTTTCATGTTCGGGGGACACAAGGTTACAAAGTTACTCAGATACTGTCATTACACAGGTTCAAACTTCCTGTCCAATTCAATTGAATCACTATTGAGTTAGGGCTCCCTGAAAGGTTGCGGCGTTTCGCAGTCACAGATTAAGCTCTCCGATTGGTTGAACCATCTAGGTCCCACAAAGTAAAGCGCCGTGATTGGATGGAGCTGCTGATAGTCTGAAAGCGGGGTCTCTGTTTGGCTGAGATACTGTCTATCGGCTGCAGAAATACTGATTGGCTCAGGGACCGTCATTCAGCAGCTGGAACTCCTCATTGGCTTTGGGTATCAGTTAGTTTTGTTTTTTGATTAATTTAATAATTAACGTAACCGGATATTTCACCATGATCTTGACCTGCTCCCTGAACCTGGACTGAGTCACCATGTAAATGAATGTGTTTGTGCAGCTACTTAAACCTTGCAACATATATCCGACTTGTTGTAAATTATATTGGGGAATGGTGAGATAATATAATCCATTTAAATACAAATAGAAAAATACTATAACATAGGTCGTCCAGAGGAGAATGAAAGCTCCAGAAATGCTGAAGAGTAAAATCATTGACTTTCTTCTGCTCTCCATCTCTGGGTCTGTGTGATTCTCTCCCTGGCTCTGAGCCCTCAGTGTCTTCCGGACTCGACTGGTGAGTAAAATGTGACTGATTGTCAGAGCGTTGATCAACAGGATTAAGAAGAATGGGATCAATGGGCTTAAAATCTGATCAAACCAGTTAAATACAACCCACCCGGGGTCAGTGAAAAAGCTTTTCTTTGACGAACACATCCACTGGACATTGTCGGTTATCATTCTAGGTCCATATGTAAAGTACCAGGGAATGTTTTTTGCGCCGAACAGGAGGCCGGTTGTTGACAGAACGACAGCCGCAGTTTTCCCAGTGCAATATTTAGTTTTCAGTTTCTGGTAACGAATAGCCACAAGTCGATCAAAGGAGAAAGTGAGGGTGAACCAGACGGAACAGTCTCTGGATGCAGACAGCAAGGCATTGTTGACACTACACACAGAGGTGAGGGACAGGAAACTCCAGGGGAAATAATAATCATTGATGACGGTCAGTATGGGGTCAGTGATAATAAACAGAAGGTCCGCCATTGTCATGGCGACTAGGTAGCGAGTGGTGCAGGTGGAGAGGCCACACTTTCCCCGATACAGAACTGCACCTCCCAGTAAGTTAACTGTCAAAGAGAGAAGGAAGAAGAAAGTGGAGATGACTGATTAAACATTCGCTGTGTCTTAGCCGACTGTAAGTACAGGAGCTCAGCAGGTGGCACTAGTTTCGCATGATAATAGAGTTTTGTATAAAGCATGTTCAAGGAGAATAAAGGTGTTTTGGAAAAGGAGCGGAACTCTTGCGTCTTTACTGAAGAGCAGCCAGAAGCTAACAGGGCAAGGTTTTGGTAGAGGAGTGGGTGATTTGAATTGCAGAGGGAGAAGTAAAAACCGTGTTTAAACAGGGTAAGGTAGTTACTGTGAATTGCATCCATGTCAGTTTGATGACAGTGCTCGGAAAATGTTAATAATTCAAATATCTTTGGAGAGGTTGTATTTCCCCTTGAATATGATTTACAGGATTAACTCAGACTGTGCTTGTTTCCCAAGCAGGATGGAAATAAACCAGAGATTGTCATCCTTTCTAATTCCCAATTATTGGACAACATCCCTGATTAGACCATTGCCTGGACTGGTTTCCTGATGGATTTGAGAATCCCTCCTGAGTTACTGGAATCCTCCAGGATCAATGGAAAAATAAAACAGGTGCAGGACCTTCCCAGTTCATAATCATGGGTCTAATAGATAGAGATAGATAGAGAAATACAGCACAGAACAGGCCCTTCGGCCCACGATGTTGCGCCGAACTTTTGTCCTAGGTTAATCATAGAATTTTGGACAATTTGTCATGTCCAATCCACCCAACCTGCACATCTTTGGACTGTGGGAGGAAACCGGAGTACCCGGAGGAAACCCACGCAGTCACGGGGAGGATGTGCAGACTCCACACAGACAGTGACTCAAGACGAAATCGAACTTGGGACCCTGGAGCTGTGAAGCAATTGTGCTATCCACAATGCTACCGTGCTGCCCTTAAGAAGTTAACCTACACTCCCTTATTCTACCCTAATCCAAGTACCTATCCAATAGCCGCTTGAAGGTCCATAAATTTTCCGACTCAACTACTACCACAGGCAGTGCATTCCATGCCCCCACTACTCTCTGGGTAAAGAACCTACCTCTGACATCCCCTCTATATCTTCCACCATTTATCTTAAATTTATGTCCCCTTGTAATGGTGTGTTCCACCCGGGGAAAAAGTCTCTGACTGTCTACTCTATCTATTCCCCTGATCATCTTATAAACCTCTATCAAGTCGCCCCTCATCCTTCTCCGTTCTAATGAGAAAAGGCCTAGCACCCTCAATCTTTCCTCGTATGACCTACTCTCCATTCCAGGCAACATCCTGGTAAATCTCCTTTGCACCTTTTCCAAAGCTTCCACATCCTTCCTAAAATGAGGTGACCAGAACTGCACACAGTACTCCAAATGTGGCCTGACCAAGGTTTTGTACAGCTGCATCATCACCTCACGGCTCTTAAATTCAATCCCTCTGCTAATGAACGCTAGCACACCATAGGCCTTCTTCACAGCTCTATCCACTTGAGTGGCAACTTTCAAAGAACAATGAACATAGACCCCAAGATCTCTCTGCTCCTCCACATTGCCAAGAACCCTACCATTAACCCTGTATTCCGCATTCAGATTTGTCCTTCCAAAATGGACAACCTCACACTTGTCAGGGTTAAACTCCATCTGCCACTTCTCAGCCCAGCTCTGCATTCTATCTATGTCTCTTTGAAGCCGACAACAGCCCTCCTCACTATCCACAACTCCACCAATCTTCGTATCATCTGCAAATTTACTGACCCACCCTTCAACTCCCTCATCCAAGTCGTTAATGAAAATCACAAACAGCAGAGGACCCAGAACTGATCCCTGCGGTACGCCACTGATAACTGGGCTCCAGGCTGAATATTTGCCATCCACCACAACTCTCTGTCTTCTATCGGTTAGCCAGTTTGTTATCCAACTGGCCAAATTTCCCACTATCCCATGCCTCCTTACTTTCTGCATAAGCCTACCATGGGGAACCTTATCAAATGCCTTACTAAAATCCATGTACACTACATCCACTGCTTTACCTTCATCCACATGCTTGGTCACCTCCTCAAAGAATTCAATAAGACTTGTAAGGCAAGACCTACCCCTCACAAATCCGTGCTGACTATCCCTAATCAAGCAATGCCTTTCCAGATGCTCAGAAATCCTATCCCTCAGTACCCTTTCCATTACTTTGCCTACCACCGAAGTAAGACTAACTGGCCTATAATTCCCAGGGTTATCCCTATTCCCTTTTTTGAACAGGGGCACGACGTTCGCCACTCTCCAATCCTCTGGTACCACCCCTGTTGACAGCGAGGACGAAAAGATCATTGCCAACGGCTCTGCAATTTCATTTCTTGCTTCCCATAGAATCCTTGGATATATCCCGTCAGGCCCGGGGGACTTGTCTATCCTCAAGTTTTTCAAAACGCGCAACACATCTTCCTTCCTGACAAGTATCTCCTCAAGCTTATCAGTCTGCTTCACGCTGTCCTCTCCAACAATATGGCCCCTCTCATTTGTAAATACTGAAGAAAAATACTTGTTCAAGACCTCTCCTATCTCTTCAGACTCAATACACAATCTCCCGCTACTGTCCTTAATCGGACCTACTCTCACTCTAGTCATTCTCATATTTCTCACGTATGTGTAAAAGGCCTATCCAGACTCCAGAACATTCCCAGGGCACACGCTTCGCAGGTTCAGTGATTCGGAAGGCACCCTCTCCCAGGAGCAATCCAAAGTCATGTTCTGAGCATCTCCTGATCCCACTATGTCCGGGAATACATCCTCTCCCGGTTTGGAAACAAACCATGACAATCTTTTTTCAGTAATATTCCCTCTCCAGTATTGGACTTTCCCCAGGATTCCAGTATCAGCAATCAACACTCTCCTGATTCGGAACCGTTGTGTTAGATTAATAAACGGGTTATAACAAAACAAGGCTGATAAGATGGAGGAGAATGATCCCAGTCTAATGTTTTTGAACGCAACGTTGAGTCCAGAGGGCTGTAACGTGCCTCATTGGAAGATGCGATGCGGCTCCTACAATTCACATTGAGCTTCACTGGAACTTTGCAGCAGGACAAGGACAGACTTGTGGGCAGAAGAACAAGGTGCTGAGATAGAATGTCTCGCAAAAGGACTGCAACGCCATCGTTGATCAGGTGTCTGTTTAACAGTGTGCACGAAATCAGCATTAAACATTTTCAGACACAGTTTAAAATCAGTGAGCTGCTCGCACACAGATTTCCACAACTACAATGGTAATACTCACTCACCAGGAACTCCAACAATAGCAAGGATTGGGTAGAATATTTTCTCAGCAATCTCAATTGGATAAAGCATGTTCAGTGTGAAGTGATGTGTCTCTTCGTGCTGCTGACAGTCTCTCTGTCTTAAACTCTGAGGTTATATATTATCGAAAATTTTAATGTATACCCTGTGGAACCACCTCAGGGATGTTGAGGTTGCAAAATCATTCAATCTATTTTTAAAGATATGAACAAAGAGATTACGACATTGAGTTCAGTGATGGAAAATATTATTTTGATGAAGTGACCTCTTTCGGACTGTGTTGATCACATTGATCAACTAACAATAACAGAAAGGATGCCGTCCACTCAAACACCATCAGTCCCATCTCTAGATCTCACATTGTTTCAGTGACATGCCTCACTCGGCTGTAACCATTCAGTGATTCAATTCTAATTGTTAGTGTGTTTCTCTGGGTGGATCCACTGCACTCTTGGGTGCAGCTGCCTCTGTAACTGTGACCATTCAGTCATTCAGTTGCAATTGTCAGTGTTTTTCTCTAGGTGGTTCCACGGCATTCTGGGGTGCAGCTGCCTCTGTAACTGTGACCATTCAGTGATTCAGTTCGAAATGTCAGTGTGTTTCTCTGGGTTGTTCCACTTCACTCTGGGGTGTAGCTGCCTCTGTAACTGTGACCATTCAGTGATTCAGTTCTAATTGTCAGTGTTTTTCTCTAGGTGGTTCCACTGTGCTCTGGGGTGTAGCTCCCTCTGTAACAGTGGCCATTCAGTGATTCAGTTCGAAATGTCAGTGTGTTTCTCTGGGTTGTTCCACTTCACTCTGGGGTGCAGCTGCCTCTGTAACTGTGGCCATTCAGTGATTCAGTTCCAATTGTCAGTGTGTTTCTCTTAGTGTTTCCACTGAAGCATGAGCCTAGTTCGTCGATTGAATGCTGGCTCTCCGACTCAGGCCCATTGTGTCTGTTTCTCCATCGGAAACCTGCCGTCCTGTCCTTGATTGAGCCAGACTGCAATGGTCACTTGCTCCCAGAAGGCATGGCCCACAATCCTAAGTGACCTCTGACTCTTTGTCGATCCCCGCGTTGCACAGGCTAGGGTCGGATCCTCACCTCAGACCACTGCTGCTGAGAGGGGGCAGTGGGATGACAGACTGAGGTAGGACAGGGCACCTTGCTCCCCTGCAAAGCCCGTCCCTGTGTTTTGTGTGAACTCCATGTCGCTCCCCCTATCCAAGACAGTTTTTCTATTAAATTTACAGGAGCCAATTATTTTTGCTTTCCAATTAAGGTCAATTTAGCGCGGTTAATTCACCTGACAACGGAAATTCGGGTTGTGGGGTGAAACCCACTCAGGTATGGGGGGAATGTGCAAACTTAACTCAGATAGTGACCAGGGCCCTCTCCAAGGCAGTTGATAAGAAGCAGACATATGGTGCAGCAGTCCCCTTGTGAGCATCCTACTCTCACTCATCCTGAATGTTGAAAGGAGTGAGCGTCTACCTGTGGAATGCACACAGGAGCACGTCTCAGGCAGTCGAGGTAGTGACTTGCACCTGGGTGCAGGAAGAAGGCTGGAAGAGCAATAATGATCGGAGATCTGTAAATACGAGGATTGCGCAGTTAATTCTGCAGCTGCATTCAGGTTGTTTATTTCCCTCCCTGTCGCCAGGATCATGGACGTCACTGAATGGCTGCAGAGCACACTGGACGCGGCAGGAAAATCTGGGCTGGATGTGTGGGAAACTGGATGGAACATTGGGGAAACTTTCTGGCAAAGATATGCAGATCTGAAATCGTAAGTTGTTGAGTTATTGATGTGGTCAGAGCAAAGGGGAAATATAATATAATCTAAACCAGGGTCACTGTGTATACGTGTGAATACACTGGATGTTGGAACTAAGATTGGTAAGTTACATTTTCCTTCGGTGATATGATTTGGAGCTATTTGTGGCTGTGTGATTGTGTGTGTGTGTTTGAAGGCACTGCGTCTGAATGTGTTGTAGCGTATGTGCCTGAGTATATGTAGATTGTTGCTGGTGTGTTTCTGTCTGTATGTTCGTGTGTGAGCATGCATGAGTGTGCATATAAGTTTGTGTTTGTGTGTTTCTGTCTGTATGCGTGCGTGTGAATGTGTTTTGAGTATCTTTATGGGAGAGTGAATCTGTATGTGTGTGTGTCTATGGATGTGTTTTGTGTGTGTTTTTGAGAGCTTCTGGGTGATGTACAAGTCAGTGTGCGTGTGTGTGTTTTGTGTGTTAAGATACTTTTGTAAAACCCTTTTTGTACGTCCTGTATTCTCATTTCTATCTCCCATCTGCTGCCTGCCTTTTGGTTAAGCTGTTACAACGTTGCAGCACTATCTGGGATTACTGATTAGCTATACATTTTAGTCAGAGCTGGAACCCCTGTCGTGTGGACCAAGCCAAGACATTCCCTTTAGGTTTTGTGTCAAAATCGGTGAAGATCATTTGATAGACTTGGCAAACAGCCAATTGGAAATGTCCAATCCCATTTTGAGGACTGTAATGGGTGGGACCAAACAGAAAGTTCCAGAACAAAGACGGTTCTTGTGACGAGTGCCATATTGTTTTGGGTGTTCCTTGCATGAGGCAGCTTCAAATCTCTCTCTCTCTCTCTGCCTGTTGATTTAGAGAGCTTTCTCTCAACTCCAGTTTATGATTGGATACATGATTACGAGATCGCTGGCCACAAAGTGCGACAATGGTAGCAAAGGACTTTTCAATTCAATCTCCCCCCCCTCCCCCCCCCCACATTCCTGTCTATGTGTCAGTTTTGGGGTGACCCAGTAGCACAGTGGTTAGCACTGTTGCTTCACAGCACCAAGGTCCCAGGTTGGATTCTCGGCTTAAGTCACTGACTGTGCGGAGTCCGCACGATCTCTCTGTGTCTGCGTGGCTTCCTACTGGTGCTCCGGTTTCCACCCACAAATTCTGAAAGAGGCGCCGTGAGGTGAATTGTACATTCTGAATTCCTCCTCTGTGTACTGATATGGGCCAGGGTTTAGAAAACTCCAAACTATATCACGGAGTTCACCTGACCTGCAATTGTTTATTGATTTTGGTTATGATGAGCAGAACAGCCTGCAATTCAGCTGTTGTTCAACAGTCTCGGCGCTTTTAATCAAAAAAACAAGCTTTATTCTACAAATTTAGTTCACATTTTTATAAACACACACATAAATATTTTTATCAGGGCAGCAGGGTAGCATGGTGGTTAGCATAAATGCTTCACAGCTCCAGGGTCCCAGGTTCGATTCCCGGCTGGGTCACTGTCTGTGTGGAGTCTGCACGTCCTCCCCCTGTGTGCGTGGGTTTCCTCCGGGTGCTCCGGTTTCCTCCCACAGTCCAAAGATGTGCGGGTTAGGTGGATTGGCCATGCTAAATTGCCCGTAGTGTTAAAAGTAGGGTTAAGGGGGAGGTTGTTCAGTTACCGGTATAGGGTGGATACATGGGTTTGAGTAGGGTGATCATGGCTCGGCACAACATTGAGGGCCGAAGGGCCTGTTCTGTGCTGTACTGTTCTATGTTCTATGTTCTAAACATAATGACCGCACATAGCTACAGTAATCTATGTTTAACCCTTAATGAATTCCCCATAACTGTTCGAATTCAATAACAAAATCCAAGTAAAATCAGAAACCACTTTTCAAAGGTGTGGCCCAGCACACGGCACTCTTGCTGGTATCAGACTTGTTATTGATATCTCTCTTAACTTATCAAATAGTCTGGAGAGAGCTTTTAAAATGAAGATAGAGAAACACTTATTTAAACCTGTGCAGTTCCAACCAGCTCCAAAACTCAAACCAAAAGTAAAAACTAACAGAGCGACAGCCGAGCTCCACCCACACAATGTCATCACTAAAACTATGGTGATAAGACAAAACGTTTCTTAAAGTGACAATCCCATGATAGTTCCTGAAGAAACGCCGGAATGTGGCGACTGGGGGCTTTTCACAGTACCTTCATTGCAGCGTTAATATAAGTCCACTTGTGAGAAGAAAGATTATTATTATTATCGTGTGTGGCTGGCTGGAGGGTGGATTTTGAGATTAAGTAGGTTCTTAGATCATTGTTCTTTTATTACTCCATAGACTTACCTTTTCCTCTTGTTGTCAATAAAAAAGTTTGTTAACGTTTTTACTTATAAATCTGGTGCTTGCATCGGATTGCGGCAGGCTCGGGACAGAATTTGCAGAAATTAGTCAGAATTCGTGGTTAACTCACACATGTTGCAACCCCGGGTCGTGGGGGGCTGGACTGACCATATGCTCACCCAGTGTGTTGTGACATGGGTAGAAGCACAACGAACGAGGAAAAGTAGCGCGTTCCAGGCACCCACCGCACTCTGTGTGAAACATCTCCCTTAAACTGTCCCCCTGTCACCTTGAACCTGTGCTCCTTTCTAAGTGACACTTCCATCCTTGGAAAAAGCCGCTAACTATCCACCCTGTCTGTGCCTCTCATAATTTTGTAGATCTCTATAAGAGCTCCCCTCAGTCTCCGTCTTTCCAGTGAAAACAATCCTAGTTCATTCAACCTCTCCACATAGCCTACACGCTCCACCCCAGGCAACATCCTAGTGAACCGTCTTTACACTCTCTCCAAAGCGTCCACGTCCTTCTGATAATGTGGTGACCAGAACTGCACAGGATACTCCAAATGCGGCCTGACCAAGGTTTTATATAGCTGCAACATGATTTTGCAATTATTGTATTCAATACCCCGTTTTATGAAGGTAAACAGGCCATAAGCCTTCTCAATCAGCTTCGCCACCCGTGTGACCACTTTGAGGGAACTGTAAACCTGCACACCCTGATCCCTCTGTATATTAACTTTCTTAAGGGTCCTTCTATTTACGTAGATTAGTTCCTCCAAAATGCATCACCTCGCATTTGTCCGCATTAAACTCAATCTGCCATTTCTGTTCCCAGGTCCCCGACCAAACTATGGTGAACGTATTGCTACTGCAATTCACCACTGTCTTATGTTGATGCCCCTGTGGGCCCCGCCTGTGGCTCCAACCTCTCGGGGGTGGTATTTCAACCTGCAGCTTGTAGGCGGCAGTCAGTACAGAGCAGTCGCAGGCAGGCACAGATCTAGCTTATTAAAACCACTGTACACTTCTACTCATCGTCTCGTGTGAATTGATGGTCAAAACAATTTAAGAAGCTAAGATATCGCAATGGGAGCCGCCCTCAATCCTGATCGACTGGAACTAGACCCACAGGCAGCTGAAGCCAAAGGAATCTCCTTACATTGGACTGGCTCCGCTGCTTTGAGGCCTATCTCGCCACCTCCTCCTCGCCCGCCGTCACCAAGCCACAGGTGAGCCACAGAATCTCTGTACTAATCGAGGACGCAACCACATACGCAGACGCGGTCGTGATGCTGAATGGACATTACGTGAGGCCGGGAAACAAAGTGTTTGCGCAGCATCTCCTCTACATAAGTCGTCAACACACCGGGGAATCGCTGGAGGAATACCTACGAGACCTGAGGGTATTCACTCGGAACTGCAGCTACAAGGACGTAACAGCCTAGCAGCACATGGAACTCGCCATCCGGGACAGCTATGTGGCTGGAGTCTGGTCCAACTATACCAGACAGCGCCTGCTCGAAAAGGGCTCCCTCCACCTAGAAGAGACGGTAAAACTATCCACCTGGTTAGAGGTAGACTTGCAGAGACTAAATGCTTTCACCTTCGACCACGCGATTTCCTCGAGGGCGCCGAAAGCGCAGCCGACTTTAAACCCGTCGCCACCAGGAGAGTCCAAGTGGTGGTCGTCAGGACTGGGGAAAGAAGCAGATGGTTGTAGACTACAGCCAGACCATAAATCGTTATCCGTACCTCGATGCGTACCCCCTTCGCCGCATAGCTGATATTGTTAATCAGATTGCACACTACCGCGTTTTCTCCACAGTAGATCTGAAGCATAGCACCAGCTTCTGATCCGCCCGGAAGACCGCCACTACACTGCCTTTGAGGCAGACGGCCACTTCTTCAGGGTCCCCTTCGGCATTACCAATGGGGTCTCGGTCTTCCAAAAAACGATGGACTGAACATTTACCAGCATGGGCTGCGGGCCATGTTCCCGTAATTGGATAATGTCAGCATCTGCGGCCATGATCATCACTACCACGACGCTAACCTTCAGAAGGTCCTCCAAACCGCCCAAGCCCTCAATCTCACCTACAACAAGGAGTAATGCATTTTCCACAGAACCCAGCTAGCCATCCTCGGTTATGTTGTGGAAAACTGAGTCCTAGGGCCCGGCCCCGACTTTATGCGCTCCCTATTGCAACTTCCCCTTCCCCAATGTCCCAAAGCCCTGAAAAGATGCTTGGGGTTCCTCTCATATTATGTCCAATGAGTCCCGAACTCTGCGGACAAAGCCCGCCCACTTATACAAAACCACCATCTTCCACCTGTTTAAAACAGTGCCCCACAGTTAACTGACTCTATTACAACAGCGTCCTTCAATAAACCGACCCGTTTAAAAAGTCCGCTACAGTAAACCGACTCTATTAAAACAGTGCCCGACAGTAAACCGACTCTATTAAAACAGTGGGCTACAGTAAATCGACTCTTTTAAAACAGTGCCCGACAGTAACGGCAGCACGGCAGCATGGTGGTTAGCATAAATGCTTCACAGCTCCAGGGTCCCAGGTTCGATTCCCGGCTGGCTCACTGTCTGTGCGGAGTCTGCACATCATCCCCGTGTGTGCGTGGGTTTCCTCCGGGTGCTCCGGTTTCCTCCCACAGTCCAAAGATGTGCGGATTAGGTGGATTGGCCATGCTAAATTGCCCGTAGTGTCCTAAAAAGTAAGGTTAAGGGGTGGGGGGTTGTTGGTTACGGGTATAGGGTGGATACATGGGTTTGAGTAGGGTGTTCATCGGATCGGCACGACATCGAGGGCCAAAGGGCCTGTTCTGTGCTGTACTGTTCTATTTTCTATGTTCTATTGAACCAGTGCCCTACATGAAACCGACTCTATTAAAACTGTGTCCTACAGTAAACCGACTCAATTAAAGTATTGCACGATTGAAAACCGACTCAATAAATTAATGCACGACTGTAAACCGACTCTATTAAAACAGTGCCTGACAGTAAACCGACTCTATTAAAACAGTGCCCTGCAGTAAACCGACTCTATTAAAACAGTGTCTTACAGTAAACCGACTCTATTAAAACATTGCCAGACAGTTAACCGTCTCTATTGAAACAGTGCCCTGCAGTAAACCGACTCTATTGAAACAGTGCCCTACAGTGAACCCACTCTATAAAAAAAGTGCCCTACAGTAAACCGACCCATTTAAAATAGTGCCCTACAGTAAACCGACTCTATTGAAACAGTGCCCAAGAGTAAACACACTCGATTAAAACAGTGCCCTACAGTAAACCGGCTTCATTGAAACAGTGCCCTACAGCAATCCAACCCGTTTAAAACAGTGCCCTACAGTAAACCGGCTTCACTGAAACAGTGCCCTACAGCAAACCGACCTGTTTAAAACAGTGCCCCACAGTTAACTGACTCTATTACAACAGCGTCCTTCAGTAAACCGACCCATTTAAAAAAGTCCACTACAATAAACCGACTCTATTAAAACAGTGCCCTACAGTAAACCGACTCTATTAAAACAGTGCCCGACAGTAAACCGACTCTATTAAAACAGTGCCCTACAGTAAACCAACTCTGTTGTAACAGTGCCCTACAGTAAACCTACTCTTTTAAAATAGTGCCCTATAGTAAAATGAGTCTATTAAAAAAGTGCCCTAGTTTAAACCGACTCTTTTGAAACAGTGTCTTACAGTAAACCGACTCTATTGAAACAGTGCTCTAAAGTAAACCGATTCTATTAAAACAGTAACCTACAGTATACCGACTCTACTAAATCAGTGCACTACAGTAAACCGACTCTATTAAACCAGTGCCCTACAGTAAACCAACTCTATTGAAACGGTACCCGACAGTGTACCGACTCTTCTAAAACATTGCTGTTCAGTAAACCGACTATTTAAAAACAATGTCCTACTATAAACCCACTCTTTTAAAACAATGCGCCACAGTAAACCACCTCTTTTCAAACAGTGCCCTGCAGTAAACCGACTCTATAGAAATAGTGCACGCCGGAAACTGACTCTATTGAAACAGTGTCGTGCAGTAAACCAACTTTCAAAACAATCACCAAAAGTTTAACGGCCCTTTTTGAAATGTGTCCTAAAGTAAACTGACTCTTTTAAATAGTGCCCTTCTGTAAACCGACTCTATTGAAAGTGCCCGACAGTAAATCGACTCGATTGAAACGCTGCCTTGCAGTAATCAGTCTACTTATAGAATATAGAACTGTACAGGACAGTACAGGCCCTTCGGACCATTATGTTGTGCCGAATTAGTCTGAAAGTAAGATCAAATCAACATACTCCTAATCATTCTCGTCGACTCCATCTGCCTATCCAATAACCGCATGAAAGTTCATAAAGTGTCCAATTCCACTACTTTTGCTGGGAGTGCGTTCCACGCCCCACACTCTCCGAGTAAACAACTTAAATCTGACATTTCCTTTTTCTTCCACCACGAAGCTCTTAGTTATGCCCCCTTATAACAACTTCATCCATCAAAGGAAAAAGTCACTGAACGTCCACTCTATCTATCCCTCTCCTCATCTTATACATCTCAATTAAGTCAGTTCTCATCCTCCTTCGCTCCAATGAGAAAAGCCCTACTTATCTCAACCTTTCCTCAGAAAACCTACGCTCCAATCCAGGCAGCATCCTGGTAAGTCTACTTTGCACTGTTTTCAATGCTTCCACGTCCTACCTATAATGAGGTGGTCACAACTGCACAGAATACTCCAGATGTCGTCCAATCAAGGTCCTGAACAGTTGCAGCATAGCTCCGTGGCTCTGAAAATCAATCTCCCTTTTAATAAATGCTAACACACAACAGGATTTCTTCACGGCTCGATCCACTTGGGAGGCAACTTTCAGAGGTCTACGGACATGAACTCCGAGATCTCTCTGCTCCCCCTCATTCTTCAGAACCATACCGGTAACCCTGTGATCCGCATCATAACAAAATTAATCACCTCACACTTATCAGGGTTAAACTCCATCTGCCACTTTTCAGACCATCTCTGCATCTATCAATGTCTCTTTGCAGCCTACAACAGCCCTCCACATTATCCACAACTCCACCAATCTTGGTGTCATCATCAAATTTACTAACCCAACCTTCAACTCCATCATGTAGGTCATTGATAAAAAAACACAAATAGCAGAGGACCCAGCACTGATCCCTGTGGTACACCACTGGTGACTAGGCTCCAGGATGAAAATCTACCATCTACCACCACCCTTTATCTTCTATGTGATAGCCAGTTACTGATCCAATCGGCAAAATGTCCCTCTATGCCATGCCTCCTTACTTTTGGGAACACCTCATCAAATGCCTTACATGTCCATGTATCCGACATCAACTGCTCTACCTTCATCTATGTATTTAGTTACCACCTCAGAGAATACAATCAAACTTGTGAGGCAATACTTACCCCTCACAAATCCGTGCTGACTATCCTGGATTAAGCTGTATCTTTCCAAATGATTATACATCCTATCCCTCTCAGCACGGTGGCACAGTGGTTAGCATTGCTGCCTAATGCGCTGAGGACCCGGGTTCGAATCCCGGCTCTGGGTCACTGTCAATGGGTCAATGAGTTTGCTAATTCTCCCCGTGTTTGCGTGGGTTTCACCCCCACAACTCAAAAGATGTGTGGGCTAGGTGGATTGGCCATACTAAATTGTCCCTTAATTGGAAAAATAATTCGGGTATTCTAAAGTTAAGAAAAATAAATAAAATAAATCCTATCCCTCAGGAGCCTTTCCAATAATTTACCTATGACCGAAGTAAGACTATCCGGGCTATAATTCCCAGGGTTATACCGATTCCCTTCCTTGAACTGCAGAGAACTGTAGTCCCGATTGGAAATGAAATACTTCAGGTACCGACAGTGTGCATTTGTGCAAGAACGAAAAGTAGGACAACTCGTTCAGCTCCCAGGATGACAAAAGAACCAAAGTGTAAAATGAAGCAGAAACAGGGCGATCGACATCAGCCCAACAATCAGGCAAGAAAAAGGCCGAACAAAGAAAACTCAGAGGCATCGATGAAATAAACAAGGAGGGTAAAGCGAAGCCACGAGACGAAACTGGCATCCAAACCCCCACGGAATCCAAAGACCGTCCAGGTACACACACACTCATATACACACACAGACACACACACTTACACACATACACTTTCACACATATATGCTCTCTCACAAACAGACACACACTCACTCGTGCACACTTACACATGCACCTTCCCACACATTGATGCAGACACTCACTCACACACACACACACTCACACAGACAAACACTGGCACACATTCTCATTTACACTCACATATACTAATCGATACTCAGTGTGTGTGCGCCTGTATGTGTGAGTCTGTGAATGAGTGTCTGTGTGTGTATGTGAGTATGTGAGAGTTTGTGTCAGTGCGCGTGTGATTGTCTGAGCGTGTGTGTCGATGTGAGCGTGTGTGAGTGTCTGTGTGTGTCTGTGTCATGTTTGAATGGCTGAGCAGGCTCGATGGGCCAAATGGCCTCCAGTTACTGTCATGTTCTTTTAAGTTTGAAATACAAATGCACGTGTGCGCACGCATGCACACGTCCAAACACGCACATAAACACTCACACGCACACAAAAATGCTCAAACACAAACACTTACACACAGATACAAACATAAACACACACACACACACACAAACACACACAACCACAAAGACAGGCACACACAAACACATATACATATACATACAAGAAAACTCACACACGCACAAACATCCATATACACAAACATACACACGCGGGCATACACACAAACACTTGTATGTGCACAGGCACGCACACACACCCACAGACGCATCACACACTAACAAGCACTCACAAGCTCGCACACAGACAAGCAAACACACTCACACATGCCCAAACACTCAAACGTTTGCCACTTTATTATTAAACCACAAGCTGCAAGTCCGTTTCTTGTATTGACCAAATGACCACACAACCAGTATCAACTAAGATAACCTTGAATTGGCTTCTGGCTGACCGGATCTGTGCGGGTAGATAAGGATAGGGTATGGGGGGTCCTAGGGGAAGGGGGGTCCTAGTCTTTACTGTTCCAAATATTATGGTCCAGGCTTTAGAGAACCCCAAAGTGTAGCATGGAGTTCACCTGACCCACAACGTTTAATAGAATATGGTATGGGGAGCACACGACCCAGTCTACAGGTGTGGTACAGCAGAAATGGAAAAGTATTTTTAAAGAAAATCAATGTTTATTCTATGAACTCAAGTTAACCTGTTTAAAACGTACAGTGAACATCTTAGCAACCATCAATTCAAATATAATCCCCGAAGGATACAACACAATCTAATCCTTAATAACTTCCCAAATAACATCCAGAAGACAGAAGAAACACCTTTAAACAGAAGCACATCAGGTTTACATTCACTACTGAAAACATTTATAATTCTGAATTCACCAAATGATCGAGAGATAGTCTTTTAATGGCAATGAGATCTGCTATGTCTGGCTTCAGCTCCAATACTGAAAATGAAACTAAAACACACCCTGAAGCAAACAGCCTGAAACAAAAGTAAAAAGCTGTCACACAGCTCAGCTCCACCCACTCTCTGACGTCACAGCAGTAATATGAGCTGCCAAACATTTCTTAAAGCGACATTCACATGACAACTCCCCCGAGAAAAAAAACCCATCAACTTCAAGATGGTTTCATTTGTCACCTTGTCACTATTCGTTTAACAAATGCACAGGGGAAATATGCTTTTACATTTCAAAAAAACAACACACGCAAACAGGTATAATAATATAGTCCTTTTTGGTTTTTGTTGTTCTTCCTCCAACTTAAACTGCTTCCACGCATCACATGTGTGACAAAGCATCGGCTCTCACATTTTTGCGTCCTGCCACATGTACTATTTATAAATGAAAAGGCTGTAACAATAGACTTCAGTGAAAAGGCCTTGCATTCTTATTCCGGAATTGCTCCAAAAGCGCCAACGGATTGAGATCAGTATAAAAACTGTGTCAGACGGATTGCTGGTCACATAAATGTGAAAATGTTGCAAAACAGTACCAAACTCAAAGTCTCCTTCTCAATAATGGAATACATTTTCTTGTGAGAATTCAATTCCTTTGAAAACTAAACAATAGGCCACTCTAGCCCTCCGTCATTGTCTTGCAGACGCAAGGCGCCCACATCACTAGCATCAACAGCCAGTTTGAATGATTTGGTATAGTTTGGGTGGCTAACAGAGGAGCAGTGATTAACATAGCCTTCAGGCCGTCAAATGTCTGTTGACCATCCGCTGTCCATTGAAATTTATTACGGTCCTTGAGCAAGTCCATCAGTGGAGCGACCACACTGCTAAAATTGGTAAAAAATTTCCGGTAAAATCCAAACGTACGAAGAAATTGCATTATTTCCTGCCGTGTCGAGGGTATCGGGAACTCGGAAAAACCTTTGTTTTTACATCCCGTGGGACGATTCGACCCTGTCCGATTGTATGGCAAAGGAAAGTGACTTGGGCCTTTCCAAATTTAGCTTTGATTAGGTTTATTACCAAACCCGCTTCCTGAAGTCGATCGAATAACTCCATCAGATGTTTTAAATGTTCTTTCCATGTCTGGATGAAAATTACCAGATAGTCAATGTATACCGCACAATTGCGTAATCCTGAATCAACATTGTGAGTTAACCGTTGAAATGTGGTTCGGGCGTTTTTCATGCCAAATGGCATAACTCTGAATTGGTGTATACCATTGTTATGCGGAGCGGCATTTTCTGAACACCAAAATGTAACATGGAGTTCAACCAACCTCTCCCTTTCAAATATTGTTGTTTTTGAATCACATGGCTTGGTTTCCAGGTGTGGTATTACAGTTATGGACGTGGGTTTTTAAACACAAAACAATGTTTATTCCATGAATTCAACTTAACCTTTTTAAATAAACATTGGATCATTTGCCATCCGTTACTTCAAAGTTAACCACGAAAATAATACAATAAATAATGCCTCAAAATGTTTCTTCAAAACTCCAAAAGACTTAACACCTTTAAAAAGAAACACAGCAGGTTAAATACATTACTATTATGAGTTTAAATCACCCAAATGATTCAGAGATAGTCTTTTATGGCAGAGATCACAGCAGATCCAGCTCACTGCAAACACAGACACACCGAAGCTCTTTTCCTCAAAACTGGCCTTTCCTTTCAAACAGCTCACAGCAAACCAGTCAGGCACTTTTCAGCTGCTCTCTCTCAAACTGAAACTAAAAAATCCCAAAAAGCAGAAGAGAGCTGAACTCAGCTATCCCCATCCTGTGACATAACTTCAATAATATGAGCTGCTCCATTTCTTAAAGATACATTGCTTAAACATGCATTTCTTAAAGGTGCTCTCACATGACACCGCCCACCAAGAAAAAAAGAAACCATCAACTTCAAAATGGTTCCACTTTTCACTTTTGCACCATCCACGATGAAATGTACACAGTAAATATACTTCTTCATTTCACAAAAAAACAACACACGCCAACAGGCATAATAATAAAGTCCATAGAACATAGAACATAGAACGATACAGCGCAGTACAGGCCCTTCGGCCCAACGATGTTGCACCGACATGGGAAGTCAAAAACTAAAGGCCATCTCACCTACACTATGCCATTATCATCCATATGCTTATCCAATAAACTTTTAAATGCCCTCAATGTTGGCGAGTTCACTACTGTTGCAGGTAGGGCATTCCACGGCCTCCCCACACTTTGCGTAAAAAACCTACCTCTGACGTCTGTCCTATATCTATTACCCCTCAATTTAAGGCTATGTCCCCTCGTGCTAGCCACCTCCATCCGCGGGAGAAGGCTCTCACTGGCCACCCTATCTAACCCTCTGATCATTTTGTATGCCTCTATTAAGTCACCTCTTAACCTTCTTCTCTCTAACGAAAAAAACCTCAAGTCTATCAGCCTTTCCTCATAAGATTTTCCCTCCATAGCCAGGCAACATCCTGGTAAATCTCCTCTGCACCCGTTCCAAAGCTTCCACGTCCTTCCTATAATGAGGCGACCAGAACTGTACACAATACTCCAAATGCGGCCGTACCAGAGTTTTGTACAGCTGCAACATGACCTCATGGCTCCAGGACTCAATCCCTCTACCAATAAAGGCCAACACACCATAGGCCTTCTTCACAACCCTATCAACCTGGGTGGAAACTTTCAGGGATCTATGTACATGGACACCGAGATCCCTCTGCTCATCCACACTGCTAAGAATTTTACCATTAGCCAAATATTCCGCATTCCTGTTATTCTTTCCAAAGTGAATCACCTCATACTTCTCTACATTAAACTCCATTTGCCACCTCTCAGCCCAGCTCTGCAGCTTATCTATGTCCCTCTGTAACCTGCAACATCCTTCCACAATGTCTACAACTCGACCGACTTTAGTGTCGTCTGCAAATTTACTCACCCAACCTTCTGTGCCCTCCTCTAGGTCATTTATAAAAATGACTAACAGCAACGGACTCAGAACAGATCCTTGTGGTACGCCACTCGTAACTGAACTCCATTCTGAACATTTGCCATCAACCACCACCCTCTGTCTTCTTTCAACTAGCCAATTTCTGATCCACATCTCTAAATCACCCTCAATCCCCAGCCTCCGTATTTTCTGCAATAGACGACCGTGGGGAACCTTATCAAACGCTTTACTCAAATCCTTATACACCACATCAACTGCTTTACCCACGTCTACCTGTTCAGTCACCTTCTCAAAGAACTCGATGAGGTTTGTGAGGCATGACCTACCCTTCACAAAACCATGTTGACTATCCCTAATCATATTCTTCCTATCTAGAAATTATAAATCGTATCTCTTATAATCCTCTCCAAGACTTTACCCACAACAGACGTGAGGCTCACCGGCCTATAGTTACCGGGGTTATCTCTACTCCCCTTCTTGAACAAAGGGACCACATTTGCTATCCTCCAGTCCTCTGGCACTATTCCTGTAGCTTATGATGACATAAAAATCAAAGCCATAGGCTCAGCAATCTCTTCCCTGGCTTCCCAGAGAATCCTAGGATAAATCCCATCAGGCCCCGGGGACTTATCTATTTTCACCTTGTCCATAATTGCCAACACTTCTTCCCTCCGCACCTCAATGCCATCTATTCTAATAGCCTGGGTCTCAGCATTCTCCTCCACAACATTATCTTTTTCCTGAGTGAATACTGACGAAAAGTATTCATTTAGTATCTCGCTTATCTCCTCAGCCTCCACACACAACTTCCCACCACTGTCCTTGACTGGCCCTACTCTTACTCTAGTCATTCTTTTATTCCTGACATACCTATAGAAACCTTTTGGGTTTTCCTTGATCCTACCTGCCAAAGACTTCTCATGTCCCCTCCTTGCTCGTCTTAGCTCTCTCTTTAGATCCTTCCTCGCTTCCTTGTAACTATCAAGTGCCCCAACTGAAACTTCACGCCTCATCTTCACATAGGCCTCCTTCTTCCTCTTAACAAGAAACTCCATTTCTTTGGTAAACCACGGTTCCCTCGCTCGACCCTTCCTCCCTGCCTGACTGGTACGTACTTATCAAGAACATGCAATAGCTGTTCCTTGAACAAGCTCCACATATCCAGTAAGCTCAACCCTTGCAGCCTACTTCTCCAACCTACACATCCTAAGTCATGTCTAATGGCATCATAATTGCCCTTCCCCCAGCTATAACTCTTGCCCTGCGGGGCATACTTATCCCTTTCCATCACTAACGTAAAGGTCACCGAATTGTGGTCACTGTTTCCAAAGTGCTCACCTACCTCCAGATCTAACACCTGGCCTGGTTCATTACCCAAAACCAAATCCATTGTGGCCTCACCTCTTGTTGGCCCGTCAACATATTGTGCCAGGAAACCCTCCTGCACACATTGTACAAAGAACGACCCATCTAATGTACTCGAACTATATATTTTCCAGTCAATATTTGGAAAGTTAAAGTCTCCCATAACAACTACCCTGTTACTTTCGCTCTTTTCCAGAATCATCTTCGCCATCCTTTCCACTATATCCCGAGAACTATTAGGTGGCCTATAGAAAACTCCCAAAAGGGTGACCTCTCCTTTCCTGTTTCTAACCTCAGCCCATACTACCTCGGAAGAAGAGTCCCCATCGAGCATCCTTTCCGCCACCGTAATACTGTCCTTGACTAGCAGCGCCACACCTCCCCCTCTTTTGCCTCCCTCTCTGAGCTTACTAAAAGACCTGAACCCCGGAACCTGCAACAACCATTCCTGTCCCTGCTCTATCCATGTCTCTGAAATGGCCACAACATCGAAGTCCCAGGTACCAACCCATGCTGCCAGTTCCCCTACCTTATTTCGTATACTTCTGGCATTGAAGTAGACACACTTCAAACCACCTACCTGAACACTGGCACCCTCCTGCGAAGTAAAATCTGTGCTCCTGACCTCTATACTCTCAATCTCCCGTACCCCAAAACTACAATCCAGGTTCCCATGCCCCTGCTGAATTAGTTTAAACCCCCCCCCCCAAAGAGCACTAACAAATCTCTCTCTCCCCCCCCCCAGGATATTGGTGCCCCTCAGGTTCAGATGTAGACCATCCTGTCTATAGAGGTCCCACCTTCCCCAGAAAGAGCACCAGTTATCCAGAAATCTGAATCCCTCCCGCCTGCACCATCCCTGTTGCCACGTGTTTAATTGCTCTCTCTCCCTATTCCTCATCTCACTATCACGTGGTACGGGCAACAACCCAGAGATAACAACTCTGTTTGTTCTCGCTCTGAGCTTCCATCCTAGCTCCCTAAAGGCCTGTCTGACATCCTTGTCCCCTTTCCTACCTATGTCGTTAGTGCCAATGTGGACTACGACTTGGGGCTGCTGCCCCTCCCCCTTAAGGACCCGGAAAACACAATCCGAGACATCACGTATCCTTGCACCTGGGAGGCAACATACCAAACGTGAGTCTCTCTCGCTCCCACAAAATCTCCTATCTGTGCCCCTGACTATTGAGTCCCCAATTACTAATGTTCTACTCCTTTCCCACCTTCCCTTCTGAGCAACAGGGACAGACTCCGTGCCAGAGGCCCGTACCCCATGGCTTAACGCTGGTAAGTCGTCCCCCCCACAAGTATCCAAAACGGTATACTTGTTACTTAGGGGAACGACCGCAGGGGGTCCCTGCACTGACTGCTTCTTCCCAGTCCCTCTTACAGTTACCCATCTACCTCCAGTCTTTGGTGTAACTACTTCCCTTTTGCTCCTATCTATGACCCCCCTCTGCCTCCCGAATGATCCGAAGTTCATCCAGCTCAAGCTCCAGGTCCCTAACACGGTTTTTGAGGAGCTGGAGTTGGGTGCACTTCCCACAGATGAAATCAACAGGGACACTGACGGTGTCCCTCACCTCAAACATTCTGCAGGAGGAGCATTGTACTGCCTTCTCTGACATCACCTCTAGATTAACAAACAAAAAGAAAAAGAAAATTAAAGGAAGAGCTTACCTGATATTCCCTCAAATCCTGCTCCATCTTTCCTGTTCTTCTTCCTTTAAAGGAAATCCTTCTCGATTGACAGTCTCTTTGAACGAGAGTCAATGCACAATCCATCCATTCCTCTACGCTTCGGCAATTCTCTTTAAATTTGGATACTTCCGTTCAATCTGATCACAGATTCCCTTGCAATTCTCCAATACAGGAGCGTACGTTATCACAGATTTCAGGCAGTCATATACAGTTAGTGTTACAGACAGTTATCTACAGTTAGAGTTAAAGGCAGTTATATACTGTGAGAGTTACAGACAGTTATATACAGTTATATAACTGCCTGTTGAAAGTCCGCTGTCCATTGAAATGTTTGACGTTTCTTTAGCAAGTCCATCAGTGGAGTAATCACGCCACAAATCGTTTGCACAACAGTTCGATCAAATCCACTCATGCTGAGAAATCGCATTATTTCCCTTCGTCTTGAGGGTATCGGAAACACCTCAAGGAAAGTGATTCGGGCTTCTCCAAAATCAATTCCGGCTAGGTTCATCACCAAAACCGCCGCCTGAAGTCGATCGAAGAAATCCATGCGACGTTTTAAATCTTCTTTCCACGTCTGGAAGTTGGAAATAAAAGCAGATTGTCCACATTCTCAATGCAATCGTCCAAAATTGGTATAGGGTAAGAGTCCGTTCTTGTAACTGTATTCACCATTCGATAGTCCACACACAACCGTTGGGTACCGTCTGGTTTAGGTACCATTACTGTGGGGGAGCTCCATTGGCTGCAACACACTTCAATTATGCCATTTTCAGCATACTCTCAATCTCTCTGTTAACCTGTGCTAATTTTAAAGGATTAAGTATATATGGATGTTGTTTGATAGGAGCAGCATTTCCCACATCTACATCATGTATAGCCATTTTAGTACTTCCCAATTTATCTCTGCAAACCTGCCCATGTGATATCAATAACTCTTTCAGGTCAGTTCGTTTTTCCTCTGGAAGGTAATTTAACAATTCATCTCAATTTTTAAGAACATCCTCATTTTCCAATTTATTTTGAGGTGTGTCAAATTCAGTCATCTGGATTTGGTTCGTCACTTCGAGTGAGAATCATGAAAACTTCAATTTTCTCCCCTTCCTATTAAAAGTACCGTTTAAGCATATTCACATGACACACTCGGTGGGTCTTCCTGCTATCTGGTGTTTTTACCACATAATTCACCTCACTTAACTTCCTTTCCATCTAATACGGTCCACAAAACATAGCTTTTAAAGGCTCACATACCACAGGTATCAACACTAAAACTTTATCCACACTGACAAAACTACGAACTTTGGATGTCTTGTCCGCTACCCGTTTCATCACATTTTCGGCAAGTTTCAAATGTTATCTAGCCAATTCACCTGCTCTATTTAATCGTTTTCTAAAATTTGACACGTATTCCAATACTAGAATTTCCGTTCTCTCACCCACCAATTGTTCCTTAATCAATTAAAGTGGTCCTCTTCCCTCATGACCAAAAATTAGTTCAAAAGGACTAAATTTGGTAGACTCATTAGGTGCATCCCTAATTGCAAACAATCTGAATGGCATTCCTTTATCCCAATCCTCTAGATAATCTTGACAATAAGCCCTCAACATTGTCTTTAATGTCTGATTCCACCTTTCTAACGCGGTCTGCGATTCTGGATGATATGCAGTTGATTTAAATTGTTTTATTCCGAAGCTATCCATAACTTCTTTGAATAACTTTGAAGTAAAATCAGATCCTTGATCCGATTGAATTTCGGTGGGAAGTCCCTATCTAGTAAATAATTTAAGTAACTCCTCCACAATACCTTTAGCTGCGATATTACGTACTGGAATGGCCTCTGGAAACCTAGTAGACACATGCATTATAGTAAAAGGACATTGATTCTCACTTTTTGTTTCACGAAGTGGTCCGACACAATCAATTAGGACTCTGGCACAAGGTTCCCCAAATGCTGGAATGCGTATTAAGGGCTCTGCATTTATCACTGCTTGAGGTTTCCCTATCACTTTACATGTGTGACATCATTGACAAAATCTAAATACATCTTTATGTAGTCCAGGCCAATAAAAACGTTTCTGGATTTTACCTTGGGTTTTCCTTATTTCCAAATGACCACCCACTGGTACATCATGTGCGGCTCGCAACACCTCCTTTCTATACCCGACTCAAGTGGATAGAGCTGTGAAGAAGGCCTATGGTGCGCTAGCGTTCATTAGCAGAGGGATTGAATTAGAGAGCCGTGAGGTGATGATGCAGCTGTACAAAACCTTGGTAATGCCACATTTGGAGTACAGTGTGCAGTTATGGTCGCTTCATTTTAACAAGGATGTGGACGCTTTGGAAAAAGTGCAAAGGAGATTTACCAGGATGTTGCCTGGAATGGAGAGTATGTCTTACGAGGAAAGGTTGAGGATGCTAGATTGAGGTTTATAAGATGATCAGGGGAATAGATAGAGTAGACAGTCAGAGACTTTTTGCCCTGGTGGAACAAACCATTGAAAAGGAAAATAAATTAATGCGAGTTGTGGAAAATATAGGGGGATGTCAGAGGTAGGTTATTTACGCAGAGAGTAATGGTGGCATGGAATGGACTGCCTTTGGAAGAAGTTGAGTCGGAAATATTAGGGAACTTCAAGCGGCTATGATTTGCTACATGGATTACGGTAGAATGCTTCACAGCTCCTGGGTCCCAGGTTCGATTCCGGCTTGGGTCATTGTCTGTGCGGAGTCTGCACATCCTCCCCGTGTGTGCGTGGATTTCCTCCGGGTGCTCCGGTTTCCTCCCAAAGTCCAAATATGTGCAGGTTCAGTGGATTGGCTATGATAAATCGCCCTTAGTGTCCGAAATTACCCTTAATGGTGGGTGGGGTTACTGGGTTATGGGGATAGGGTGGAGGTGTTGACCTTGGGTAGGGTGCTCTTTCCAAGAGCCGGTGCAGAGTCGATGGGCCGAATTGCCTCCTTCTGCACTGTAAATTATATGATAATCTATGATTAATCTAGGACAAAGGTTCGGCACACCATCGTGGGCCGAAGGGCCTGTTGTGTGCTGTATTTTTCTATGTTCTAAACATACATGCACACACAAACACAAACATCTACACACAAAAGCACAACACACTCACATACACCAGCACGTACACACAAACAAATTCATGTATACACACGCACACACAGATGCAGGCACACACTAACACGCGCACACAAGCAGAAACACACGCATACAAACACACTCACACATATGCACACGAACACACACACAAAATCACATGCACACACACAAACACAAGCACGCATAAATGCAGAGAGGCACGTGCATACACACAAACACATGTATACCCGCACGCAAACACGTACTCTCACGCAAACAGATGTATGCTCACGCACACAGACGTGCAAACATGTTCAAACAAATGCGTACACATACACACAAAAACACACACACGCATGCAAACAAACTCACAAACACACACACAAACACACATGCAGACACATACAAACACACGCACACACAAACATGGAGATAAAAACAAAAATCACACACGCAGACACACTCACACATACACAAATGCACACAAACACACTGACACACACGTGAATAAATACTCACATTCACACCGATGTGTGCACGCACACACAAAACCGCACCTGCACAAACCACACCCAATTACACACAACAAACTCTTGCACACGCATTCAAATAGTCACACCGACAGACACGCGAAGACAGGCCTGCACAAACAGCCACAGACACACACAACAAACACACATACATACACAACACACATGCACACAAACACGCTGACACACATATGTTTGCACACATACACACACACATATGCACATACACATCAACACACACAATCACACAAATGCAATCACACGAACACACACAATAACACACCTGCAGACGAAAGGACATGCATAAGCAATGCACCCACACACATACTCAGGCAAACACATACATGCATTTTAAAGACAATTTGATGGAAAGCCACGCATCCTCTTTTGCCAATGACACAAAACAGTGGACACATTGTGAGCAGTGCAGCTCGAAACATCAAATTGCTCAAAGATATTCATGTTTTGTGAATGGACAAAACTGGTGGATGTGTTTCAGTGTCGGGAAATTTAAGTTGAAGCACTTCCGAATAAAAAAAGGGCTGAACCGTGTTCTTTCGAATTTATGAGAAGACATAAACAGTGGAAGATTCAAATGTGCAGATATTTCAAAGCTGGACTCACACAATACAGACAGTAATGTATCTGAGATTTTGGAAGTGCTGCAAATGTTGTCAAAGGCACTCTGTCGGGTAACTTAATGTGAGAAAGTCACTCAGAAACTGTCATCCCACAGGCTCAACATTCCTGTCCAGTAGGATAGAATTATCATTGTGTTCAGACTCCCTGATAGGTTGTGGCGTTTCCCAGTCACAGACTGAGCTCCCTGATTTGTTGAGATGTCTGTGTCTCATGCGCAATAGCTCCGTGATTGGATGGTGCCGCTGTCAGTCTGAAAACGGAGCCTCTGATTGGTAGAGGGGCTGTCAGTCAGGATTGTTTATTTGTTCATTTAATGATTGATGCGACTGGATATTTCATCATGATCTTGATCTGCTCTCTGAACCTGGACTGAGTCACCATGTAAATAAATGTGTTTGTGCAGCAACTTAAACCCTGCAACATATATCCGACTTCTTGTAAAATATATTGGGGACTGGTGAGGTAATATAATTCATTCAACTGCAAGTAGAAAAATGTTACAACATACACCGTCCAGAGGAGAATGAAAGCTCCTGAAATGCTGAAGAGCAAAATTATTGACTTTCTTCTGTTCTCCATCTCTTGGTCTCTGCGATTCTGTCCCTGACTCTGAGCCCTCAGTGACTTCCGGACACGACTGGTGAGTAAAATGTGTCTGACTGTCAGAGCGTTGATCAACAGGATTGAAAAGAATGGGATCAGTGGGTTTAAAATCTGATCAAACCAGAGAAATACGACCCACCCACGGTCAGTGAAAAAGCTTCTCTTTGTCTGACAGAGCCACAGCACATTGTCGATTATCACACCAGGTTCATATTTAAAGTATATGGGGATGTTTTTGACAGAGAGCAGGAGGCCACTTGTTGACAGAACCACAGCCGCAGTTTTCCCCTTGCAATATTTAGTTTTCAGTTTCTGGCAGCGAATGGCCACAAATCGATCAAAGGAGAAAGTGAGGGTGAACCACACAGAACAGTCTCTGGATGTAGACAGCAGGGCATTGTTAACACTGCACACAGGGGTGAGGGACAGGAAACTCCAGGGGAAATAATAGTCATTGATGAAGGTCAGTATAGGGTGAGTGATAATAAACAGCAGATCTGCTGTTGCCATGGCCACCAGGTAGCGAGTGGTGCATGTAGAGAGGCCACACTTTCCCCGACACAGAACTGCAATTCCCAGTAAATTAACTGTCAAAGATAGAAGGAAGAACAACCTGGAGATTACTGATTACACATTCGCTGTGTTTTAGCCGACTGTGAGTACACGAGCTCAGCAACAATAAACTGGGCAGCGGGTGGGTGGTGGGGGACCTTAAGGAATGGGTTAAGAGACATGCCAATGAGATTTCTTATTGATTTTAAGTATCCAATAATTGATACTGATATGTAAAGAGGTTGCAGGTGGCACTTGTTTGGTGTTGTGATAGAGTTTTGTCTACAGTGTGCTCAAGAAAAATAAAGCAGTTTGGGGAAAAGAGCAGTACTCTTGCTTCATTACTGAACAGCAGCCAGAAGCTAACAGGGCAGGGTGTTGGTGGAGGAGTGGGAGATTAGAATTGCAGAAAGTAAAGCAGGAATTGTGTTTAAGCAGGGTAAGGCAGAAACTGTGAATTGCAGCCTTGTTAATTTGATGGCAGTGGTCGGAAAATGCTCATAATTCAAATACCGTTGGGAGATGTTACATTTCTCAATTAATCTGATTAACAGGATTAAATCAGACTGGCCAGGTGTCACAAGTAGGATAGAAATATAGCACCGATTGTCATCCTTCCCTCATTCCCAATTATTGGATCAAACGCCAGATTGGACCGTCCCCTGGATTGGAATCCTGATGGAGTTCGGCACCACACCTGATTATTGGAATCCGCTATGATCAATGGAAAAATGAAACAAGCGCAGTACCTCCCCAGTTCATAATCATTTTACTAATGGAGGCTGTCCAGTCTCCAGAACATTCCCAGGACGCGCCCTTCACAGGTTGAGCCAACCGTAAGGCATCCTCCCCGAAGAGCGCTCATTAGTCAAGTTCCGAACATGCCCAGATCACACTATTCCCGTGAATACATCCTCTTCCGGTTTAGAAACTATCCCTGACAATCTTTTCCCTGTAATATTCCATCTCCAGTATTGGACTTTCCACAGGATTCCAGTGTCAGCAATCGACCCTCTCCAGATTCGGACCCGTTGCACTAGATTAATAAATGGGTCAGAGCAAAACAAGTTGATAAGATGGAGGAGAAAGACCCCACTCTAAAGTTGTCCATCTCAATGCTGAGTCCTGAGTGCTGTAACGTGCCTCATTGGAGTATGAGATGCTGCTCCTCCAGCTCACGTTGGGCTTCACTGGAAACTTGCAGCAGTCCAAGGATAGAAATGTGGGTAGGAGGACAACATGCTGAGTTAGAATGGCCCCCAAAAGGAATGCAATGATATTGTTGATCAGGTGTCTGTATAACAGTGAGCACGTGATCAGCATTAAACGTTTTCAGACACAGTTTGAAATCAAAGAGCTGCTCACACATATATTTCCACAACTTCAATGGTGATAGTCACTTACCAGGAACTCCAACAATAGCGAGGATTGGGTAGAATATTTTCTCAGCAATATCAATTGGATAAAGCATGTTCACTGTGAAGTGATGTGTATCTTCGTGCTGCTGACAGTCTCTCTGTCTGAAACTCTGAGGTTATACATTCCCAAAGTCATTAATTTATACCCTGTGGGTCCACCTCAGGGATGTTGAGGTTGCAAAATCCTTCAATCTATTTTTGAGGATATGAACAAAGATATTGCGACATTGAGTTCAGTGATGGAAAATATTATTTTGATTAAGTGACCTCTTTCCAAAGAAGGGACTGTGTTGATTACATTGATCAACTAACAATAACAGAAAGGATGCCGTCCACTCAAACACCATCAGTCCCATCTCTCGATCTCACATTGTTTCAGTGACATCGCTCACTCGGCTGTAACCATTCATTGATTCAGTTCCAATTGTCAGTGTGTCTCTCTGGCTGGTGCCACTGCACTCTGGGCTGTAGATGCCCCTGCAATTCCGACCATTCACGGATTCAGTTCCAATTGCCAGTGTGTTGCTTTGGGTGGTTTCACTGCACTCTGGGTCGTAACTGCTTCTGTAACTGTGAACATTTAAAGATTCTGTTGCAATTGTAAGTGTGTCTCTCTTGTTGCTCGTTATGCTTTCACTTAATTTGCTCTGTTTTAATAACCTTTGCTCTTGAGTCGCCAGGTACCACCACGAAGTTCAAAGCCAAGTACTGATCAATTACTCAATACACCAGTTAGTAAGGTTAAAATCAATACACATTTATTATACACACAGTCAATCACTACTCATGCATAAACTCTACTTACTAAACTATCACTATTACTAAAAGCCTATACTTAGCTTCGAACGGCCCACCAGGTCAGAGGAACAATGGCCTTTGTCCGTTTCTGATTATGTTGGCTTCGAGCTGGTACGGAATAGTAGCTAGGAACGTCTATCTCGTAGCGTGCGTTGATCAGAGACTTACTTGGTTGATGCAGCTGCCAGGCAGATCTCTCCTCGTTGAGAGCCAAGGCCAAGAAGCTGTTAGGCAGGTCTCACCTCGTTAAGAGCCAAGGCCAAGAAGAACAAACTGAACTTGGGGACGCAAACGTATAGGTCCCAGGGGCTTCGCGCCCTTCTGGGTGGACCCCGGACTTGGTCCCAATTAATTGGACTAGGTCTCAATCGTTCTCATCGATTTTCTCCAATACTGGAGTTGTTCCCTGATCGTTAGGCGGGCCCTAGATGTTCGTTGGCCTGCCTTTGTCCCATCTCCCACCGGCGCCGGGGAGTCTGTCTTGGTCCCGATTGTTTCAATGTTTCTGAGTGTTTCTGGGGATCGCTCAATAGTATCTAAATGGCTATTGGTTTCGGTTCTGTCTGGGTTCTGCAAATCTTAATACACAGGAAACGTTGAAGCTGCTTGTGTTCTCTGTAGCTGGCCAATATTCCCGGCACTCTTTACGGGCATCCATCTTGGAATCGGGACGTGGCCACCCCAGGTGGCTACACTCTCTCCTTGCGATCCTCAATGCGAAGCATGAAGGATCACATTACTGCGATGTCTTCGGCCTCTGACCAAGCGGACACTCATGATTAGGCTCTACTCTGACCCTAACTATGCAATAAAATTTAACTAACAATTTTACATACACATCATCAAAACTCTACGGAGGTGCTATGCCATTTAAGGACATGTATTACAAAACAACAAAACTGGAACCCCTAACTATCCTCAATAAACAACTTTCACTTAAATCATTCAAATATACTAACTTCCTAACTTTACAAATAGCAGCATTCAAATTTTCCTCTGGTTTGGCAGTCAAACACAGAGTTTTACAATGAACACATTTCTTTATTTACAAATGCAGACGCACAAACAAAACGAATGTTCTATATTCCATGTCAAGGCGTTCGAGGGCCTGGTGCAAACCGAAAATAGGGGATCTTATTCTGTATAGCGGGCTGCACGAGCGGTCGGCTCTCCTTCGCTATTTCTTCATCCGAATAGTCTGCACGATGCTGCAGGGTATCACCAATGCTAGAAGTGCTTCGACAACATACGAAAGGGAATACCATGTGATTAATTTATCACACCATGTCAGGGTCCTGTTAATCGTTACTGGGCTTTGTGTGCTGTGGGGGAGTGAATCATTGACGGCCTGTGGGGTGGGGTGAAGGGGTTCGCGTTTGTGCGCAACCAGATGCATATTATAATTACAGCAACAAAGATGGAGGTCGTCTTCATCTTGTCATCTCTCTTCTTTCTACTCTTCTTGTCCTGGAGCTTCTGGAATTCTGTGAATACAAGCATAATATCTGTTATTATCTTGCTTAAGATCTCGTGTGTTAGTCTGTCTGTCCTTTAGTGCCAATTGCCCTTTATAATTGGTCACCATCTGTGACTCCCTCATTTAAAAAAAAATCGAATTTCACGACAAGACAGACGAAAAATACTGAAACAGTGCGAGCCGTCTCGCAGCCTGTGCGATTTACCATCCCAATGTTTGAGGGTGTAAATAGCATGAGGGGAAGCAACCAAACGGTTTCCATGAAACAAAACAGAAACTTTTGAAACAAAAGCACCAAAATGAGGTGCGTATGGGCCGCTGCGGGTAAGAGTTGGATGGGATCCCCGGGTAGGTCAGGCTGTGCTCTACCCAAGATTGGCTGACCAGAGGGGGATCATCAGACAGGGCGGGGTAAGTGCCGTTTCTCCACTGCCTGAGTAACCGGCAAGAACGGGCAAGAATGTAATAATCGTGGGGGTTGCAGTATTGCCTCTACCGTTGAATCGGAAGAGCAATTACGAACTGGGTTTTGGCAAGTTCACAGCGGTTTCGGCTGATAAGCTTTCTGGCAAGTTCTCAGAGGTATCTGCGGACACTTTTGGCGTGGGGCTGTGGAAGTCTGTTTAAATTCAAACAAAGAACATGTGACAAACACAAACAAACAAACATGCAACGAATATCGTGCAGGTTCCATTAGAAAGGACACCGTTTGTCTCTAGTGGTTCCTTTTTAAAACATCATCAGGACACCTCAGTTATCTGTTGCGAACTGGGTCGCAAGAGGATTTGCGTGGTGGGAGTCAGACTCATTATCATCATCTTCTCCCGGCTGCCATACTCTTGTCTGTATAAATTTCGCCAAAGCTGCGTGGTGTGACCTGGGATTCATCTCATCGTTCCTTATGAGCCTGAACGAATTGTCGCGGTGCCATATACGTGAGTCAAATTGGGAGGTGCAGGAGTCGGGGTCGGCAACGTCGGGCGGTGGGCCTGGGTCTGGGGCTTTAATGTATGTGATCTCGAAGAGAACACTCGAATTATGCTCAGAGTCGCTGGGCGTGGGGGCTGTTAAAGGGGCATGGTACCGAGGTGTGCTGTGGCTGTCGTCAGTGTTTTCGCAGTCACTGTCGCTGTTGCTGAAGTCGGTGGGCGTGGAGAGGCAGAGTCGAGAGTCAGGGGACGGAGTCGAGGTCGAGTCCGTGGATGGGCTGGATGGGCTGGGAGAGGGTAGGAATGCGTTTTCTTTGGGCGGGGCGTGGTCTTCTGCTGCGGCGAGCAGGATGTGGTGTGCGTGGTTGGACTGCGAGCCATATGCCTTGAGCTGGTTAATATGAAACCACGCAGTCTTTCCGTTGGGATATTTTATTTTGTACAACTTGTCCGAAATAGAGTACGGACCTGAGTACGTGGATGTCAGGAATGTGCTGGGGTTGTAAAGGGATAGCCTAACCTGCTGCCCTACTGAAAACGCAGGCGCATGCACTGTCTTGTCGAAACAAGCCTTGCTCTGTTACTTTCTGGTGCCTAGTTTTACGGCGGTTGCTAGCTGAGCCGTTTTGACCTTATCAACAAGCTGTCGCACAGAGTTCTGGTGGGACTTCGGGACTGGTCAAGTCTAAACCTAATAAATATTCCGTGCCTTTCATGGGGCGTCCGGTCATGAGAGTGTGGGGGTGTATCCAGTGGACGTGGATACCGTGTTCCGTAAAAACATGAGGGCAAATAGGAGAACTGAGTCCCATGTGCTGTTGTTTTGTAGAACCATTTTTCTGAGGGTGGCTTTTCGTGTCCGATTCATTCTCTCGACAATAGCGCTTGACTGGGGGTGGTATGCGATGTGAAATTTTTGGTTAATGCCAAATATTGTCAGGACGTTTTTCATAACACGTCCCGTGAAATGGGAGCGTTGGTCGGATTCTATGCTTCGGGGGAGTCCCCATCTCATAATGATGTGGTGGGTCAGATATTTGGCTGTGGTCTTCGCTGTATTAGTTCTTGATGGGAATACCTCTACCCATTTTGTATATGTGTCGATAACCACCAACACATGTTTGTATCCATTTCTGCAAGGGGGTAAGGGTCCAATAAAGTCAATCTGGAGGTTAGTCCATGGGCCATTAATTAATATTTTATTATTATTATTAATTTGTTCGTAGTACCACTGCATTTTTCTGAAGCACTGTTACACAAGTGGTTATATTGAAGGCCTTTAACATTTGGTTCCTGTGCACCAAGTCATCAAGTCATGGGCCATTAACGGGGCAGGTGTGGCTAAGTTCAGCTTTTTTTGCATATCTGTCCGGATCGTTTTGGGCACAGATCAAGACATTCTTAACGTAGTGGGTGATGTCTGCTTTTAAATTTGGGCACCAACAGAGCTGTCCGAGGTGGGCTGCAGTGGGCTCAATTCCCTGGTGTCCATGACTGTCATGGAACAAACAAATGCGTTGATTCCTGTCCTGCTCATGAACTACATTAAGACTATCCTTCAGGATCACATCGTCATGAGTGGTCTGAGAATTCATAAATATGTCGTAAGTGGCTGGGAAGTTTCCCTTTAAAACTTCCTTGAGCTATTTATCTTGTCGCTGGGCCTGCGTTAAATCATGGCTGTTGGTCTGTGAGGCCTGAACTGCGTGTACTGGGGCGCTTTCGTGGGGTTCCAAACATAACCATGCCTGGAACGTGCTTTTAGCTAGTGCGTCAGCTTTTACATTTCCAGGTGGGGATGAACGGTGGTGACTGGGAACTTTTATGATGCCATATTTCCTGTCCTTTGCCTGTTTTAAAATATGGCGGTGTAATGGGGCTGATGGTAGGGGTTTGTCGTCTGAAGAAACAAATCCTCTTGCTTCCCACAGGGGTAGGAATTCCGGTAAGCTGTTGCGGACATACAAGCTGTCCGATATGTCTGCTGGGCTGGGGAACGAAGCGGGGTGACCTACTATGTATGCAATTGCTGTCAGTTCTGCTGCCTGCGAGCCTAAGTGTCCTGGCAACTTCAGTGAAATTGCCTCTTGGCCGTGTCCCTGCGCGTCCTCTACATAAATTCCGCATCCTGTTATACGTTTACCATCCAGTACCGTGGAAGAGCCATCCACATATATCCTCAGGGGTGCGCACTTGTCTGTGGGCTGCGGTCTCTGGGGTGAACTACCTATATTTCTGGGAGGTGTTTACGCGATGATGTGCCCTGTGTTGTGGTGTGGTGAGATAATCTCACATTTATGACGGGTGCCTAGGGTACTGTTAATTGTCTGCAAGGAAAGTGTGGGTTTTTTTGTCATTTTAACGATAATGTCCCGTCCCTGTAAAAGAAGGGTCCAACGGGCTGCTCGGATTTGGCTGACTGTGCCATCCTTAAGTCGTCCGTCTAATAAAAGCTGGGTTGTGGTGTGTTCCGTGAGGATTGTGATGGGGTTGAGTCCTGTTATGTGTGAAAAATACTGAACTGCCCAAAAAACTACGAGCATGTGCCTTTCACAGGCAGAAAATCCTTGCTCCACAGGATCTAAAGCTCTTGAGGCGTATGCGACGGGTCTCAACTGTTCATGCCGTTCCTGGAGGAGTACGGCCGGAAGGGTACGGTCGGTGCTTGCTACTCCAATAGCGTAGGAGGAGAGTTGGTCTGAAAACTGTAATGCGGGGGCTGTGATTAGTGCGCGTTTTAAAGCGTCCACGGCATCTGGATGCTACGGAAGCCATTCCCAAGGTGCTTCTTTCTTACGAAGGTCGGATAGGGGCGCTGCTTTTGTGGTGAAACCGTCGATATGGTTTCGGCAGTAGCCAACCAGACCTAAAAATAATCGGAGGGCTGAGACGTTGTGGGGAAGGGGCAATTTGGCAATCGAGTCTGTCCTTTTATGCTCGATCTCGCGTTTACCAGGCGTGATAATTGTTCCCAAACATATCACCTTTTCTTCCAAAATTTGAGACTTCTTGTTGTTGATCTTACATCCAATGTCTTTCAGGAGTCCTAGGAGTTCTGCTGGAGGCGAGACGTGCTCTGCCTTTGTGTCTGTCTGCAGTAACAGGTAGTCTACGTACTGGAGCAGACATTCGGGAAAGGAAAATTTAGATAACCCATTTGCCAGCTGTCTGTGGAAAATGGAGGGGGAGTTGTGGAATCCTTGTGGAAGGCATGTCCATGTATACTGCTGTCCTCTGAAAGTGAATGAAAATTTATACTGGCACTCTTTAGCCAATGGAATGGGCCAGAAGCCATTACTAATGTCCAAAACCGTAAAATATCGTGACTGGAGTCCGTGTTTGAGCATGGACTCGGGACTTGTGACTACAGTGGGGGCTGCTGCTGGGGTCACTTTGTTAAGTTCCCGGTAATAAATGGTCAGTCGCCATCATCTATCTGGTTTTCTAACTGAACAAATCGGGGCATTATTAGTGGAGGCTACTGATCTTAGAACGCCGTTTTTGAATAAGCTGTCTATTACCTTTGAGATTTCTCCCTCTGCCTCTTCGGGAAATCCGTATTGTTTCTAGGGTCTGGGGTCAGGACCTGTAATCTGCACAGAGCCAGCCATACTGCCACAGTCGTGCTTGTGCTGTGCAAACGCTGCTCTGTGTTCCTGCAGAATTGCCCAAACCTGTTTGTCCGATCTAATTGTCGTTGTGTCGAATCAGTCTTCGCCCACTCTGCTCATCCTATTTGCATAATCTCCTACTGTGAGCGTGGCGGGGGCTCTTGCTGTTTTCGCCATTTACCAGACACATTTGTTTACTGGATCGAATGAAACATTGTGGGAGCTCATAAAATCGATTCCCAAAATGTGTTCTGTTGTGTGGGGTAGATCAACTAAAACTATGGGGTGTTTGGTCGTTGTATTACCAATCTGAATGGATACAGGGGCTGCGATGTATCCCTGCTGTGAGTGGCCTGTAAAGCCGCTGAGGGTGATGGTGTCTGTAGTGGGCCTCGTGTCTTTCTGAAACATGGTGGAGGAATTAATTGTGGTGTGGGACCCTCCTGTGTCCCAAAGAAATTCAACGGGCTGACCTCGCACTTTTGCTGCAATGACCGGTCGGCCGGACCTCTCCCAAAGTGTGTCGCAGACCCAAGTTGGGGAGCCCGAAAACCGTCAGTCTGTGCCGTTCATGTCTGCCTGGTCTGAACGGGCGCTTACATTATGAAAAGGCTTTGTCCTATTCCTATTTAGTGTGCCTGTCTGTTGGGCTCTCTGTACTTTCTGCGGGGCATTGCAATCTCGTGCATGGTGACCTAATTGACCACAGTTTTAACATTCTTGCGATTTCTGGGGTGGGCTGTTCCTACGTTCATTTACCATGCGGGGTTCTGGTGAGCTTTAATTGCATGTATATCTGCCTCTGCCTGCTCTATATCGGGTTTCCTAAATGCGGTTTTATTGTGCACGAATTGCTCCCAAGTGCAGGACCACCATTTTAAAACGCATTTTTCGTTGTGGGCCTCATCTGAGGGGTCATAATTCGCATAAGCTCTCTGTCCTGCCTCTGTGGCGTGAGAGATCAGGATTCGAGTCCATTTGGCCATGTTATCTGAGCACAAATGGGCGCGGGTTAAGTCTCCGAATACAGCTGTGAAATGGATCCACAAGCATCGTGCAAACGCTGTGGGGTCCTCGTTCTTCTTTTGCCTGCATTTATTTAGGCCTCCTACTGGGTCTCCTCGTTTATAGCGGATCGCATCAAGGATCGCTGTGTGCATCTCTGCTAGGGTGCCTCCCCCTACATTTTGTAGGTCGGGAAGGGCTGCTTCTATGGAAGGGTCTAGGCTCAAAACATGTGAGCTTCACTTGCTCTCTCTCGTCCAGGCCGTACATGGTTGCCTGCTGCTTAACCTTTGCAAAGAATTGGTGGGGGTCTGAAGTGGGGAGGAATGGTGTGATTTTCACGCATACGTCCCGTAATTGGGTCACGGTTAAGGGGACGGTGTACATGAAATCCGTGTCTCCGTCCGCTGCGGCTCTGCGGTGTGTGGTTACCGGATTCATGAGGGTGTGTTCTATCTGTTCTGTGGGGGGTTGGGGTGCTCTTCTTTTCTGGGGCGTCTCCTGCGTACATGTTCCATATACATACCCATGCGCTGTTTCATTTAATTCTTGCCAATCGGGATCGTTTTCCTCATTTAATTGGGATCCGAATGTGGTGTGAAAGCCATTCTGGACTGAAAGCAGAGACTGCAATTCTGCAATTTGCTTCCAGCACTTTGCATGGTCTACCGAGCTCTGCCTCTGTTCCGTGGTGGAAGCATGGAGTGCTCGTAGGGCTGCCTTTAAATCACTGCACTGCTTCTGCAATGCCTCTAACTGCTGTTCTGTTTCTTGTCTTACCAGAACCGCACGTTGTGTGTCCTGGTAGGCCTTGTCGTACTGGGTTTGGAAGCTGCTCAGGTTCGCCAGACAAGACTGGTGTGCCCTCTTGGCATCATCCACCTCTCTGTCTTTTGCTGCCAACCTCCATTTTAATTCTCATTTCTACTTCTCTAAGTCGCTTACATCGACTTTACTCATCCTATATCTCTCTCTATCTCTCTACATTGCATCCTAACGACCTCCTCTGTGCCTCGCAATTGTGCCAGACAGGACACGATTGCCATCGGCTTGCGATCTTTCCCGAAGCTCTCCCTATCGATCTCTGTCAGGTTCTCCCACTAAGTATGTCCTATAATCCCGGGACCTGTTTCCTCATTTGCAGAAAATTCGCTGCAAAGGGGCCATCCCTTCCCTTTGAGGTACTTTATAATCTCATCTTCCCAAACGGGACACTGTCCTATTCTACAGGTCGCCTGCGACCACGAATACATGCGGGTTCATAAGGCGTTCCATTGCCTTCATTGCCATTTTTCCCAGCTGAGTTATCTTTATATTTGGAAGAAGGGGTAATAAAGCGGACCTCGGACTTGGTCCCAATTAATTGGACGAGGTCTCAATCGTTCTCATTGATTTTCTCCAATACTGGAGTTGTTCGCTAATCGTTGGGCCGGCCCTAGGTGTTCGTTGGCCTGCCTTTGTCCAGCTCCAACTGGCGCCGGGGAGTCTGTCTTGGTCCCGATTGTTTCAATGTTTCTGATTGTTTCTGGAGATCGCTCATTAGACTGTAAATGGCTTTTGCTTTCGGTTCTGTCTGGGTTCTACAAATCTTAATACACAGGAAACCTTGCACCTGCTTGTGTTCCCTGTAGCTTGTCAGTTTTCCCTACACTCTTTGCGGGCATCCATTTTGGAATCAGGACGTGGCCACCCCAGGTGGCTACACTCTGGTGCTTCCACTGCACTCTGGGGTGTAGCTGCATCTATATCTGTGACCATTCAGTGATTAATTTCCCAGTGTCAGTGTGTTTCTCTGGGTGGTTCCACTGCACTCTGCGACTAGTTTGTGGACTGGAAGGTGACTCTCCGACTCAGATCCATGGAGTCCGTTCATCCATTGGTGAAGTGCGGTTATTGAACCATGATTTAATGGTCACTTGCTCCGAGAAGGCACGGCCCACGCTCCGGGGTGACCTCTGCCTGTTTGTCCAACCCTGCGGTGCCCAGGCCAGGGCTGGTTCCTCACTCCAGCCCACCGCTGCTGAGGGAGGGACAGTGGGATGAAATATTGAGGTGGCACAGGGCACCTCCCTTCCTGGAAAGCACACCCCTGTTATCATTTGAGTGACCCTTTACGAAAGGTTTTTGTCTTTTAAAATTGCTTCAGTGATGTCATTTTTCTGGCTGAAGCTGGGCTGTGTCTGTGAACTGTTTTTTGGTTTCGCTTTCACATTTGACTGCTGTTGGCTCAGACAGGAGAAGGAAGTATTTTAACCTGTCTCTCTCCATTTTCATTTTAAATATCTGTTCCAGTAAATAAAAACTTTGATTATAGGTAGCTGCTGTTTTGGTAACTTACAAGATATGGTTTGATAGCACTTTTCCAGGAGACACATCCGGAATGATACTCATCCAGAGTGGGGATTGAAACTTGGTAATTTGGTGCAGTGAGGTAAATCAGCAAAGGTAAGTGGAAAATCTAATTCTGCTGTTTTTCAGTTAAAAGTGCAGTGTGGAGCTTAGTGTCTGATTGGTTGAAGCTGCCCCCACCCTAATTGCTGAGAGGCAGTTATCTGTCAATCACCTGAGGCCTGTTTAGGGGCACATTGTTTTCTTCTCTTTGAAGTTAAGGTATTTTTTGAGTCATCGGTTAGCTGAGGTCTGTATAAAAGACAGACAGACAGCGCACACAGTAAGCTAGCACTTTTCCAGGAGACACATCCGGAGTGAGACTCATCCAGAGTGGGGATTGAAACTTGGTAATTTGGTGCAGTGAGGTAATTCGGTGCAGAGTGTGAGGAGGTGCTTTTTAACCCTGGTAAGTACGCTTGAGAGAGTCCTTTTTTGGTAATGCTCCGACAATGGTCAAGGGGATATCGGACGTTACATTATCAATGATAGAGCTTGGCAATTGTTCAGATTGTGCAGCAAGATGTTTTATTTCTTCTTTAACTTTTGAAGCTTGATTTTCAATAGGTGTTGGCGGATCCCGAGGTGCGCTGGCAATAGAATCCTGTGGGTTTAAACAAATGCCTTCCGCCGCTCAGTTAGTATTATATCATTCACATCATCTCCAATCCATCCTCGTCTGAACCCTCTCTGTTCCTTTGACCTACAGCCTAGTGTGAGGGCTGTGGAGGATTATGATTCCCATCAGTGCACTGGGTTCTGATGCGTTTATTGTCCATGAGGTGCTCTAAAAGGCCGGCACACATCGGTGCATGCCTGTGGCTACCGCATCCATTTAGGAACGGTAATATCCTACTGGACTTAATCTATCCACATGCCTCTTGGATATGACAGCGGTGAGCATTCCTCTATCCCCCAGACAGAAGATTAGTGGCGTCTGGCAGCCTCAGGGCTAGAATACAAATGCACATGGGACAGAGGGTAACTTGATGCAAAACTTCGTTGTTGGAGACAGAGGGTGATGCCAGACGGCTGCTTTGGTGACTGGAAGCCAGTGTTCAGTGTGTTATGGGCCAGGGTTTAGAGAACCCCAAAGTGTATCACGGAGTTCACCTGACCCACAACATTTAATAGATTGTGGTATGGGGAGCACACGGCCCACTCTAGCACCCATTAATTAAAAAAATACAACCCCCAAAGAAGACAACACTAATCAATGCTTAATAACTCCCCAGACAACATCCAGAAGACAAAATAACCACATTTGAACAGAAGCACTTTCGATTTACAATCATTGCTGAAAACATTGAGAATTCTAAATTCACCAAATGATCAAGAGATAGACTTTGATGGCAGAGGGCACAGCAGTACACCTGCTTGGTCTGGCTTCAGCTCCAACTCTGAAAACGAATCTAAAACACACCCTGCAGCAAACAGCATAAAATGAAAGTAAAAAGCTTTCAGACAGCCAGGCTCCACCCACAGTCTGACATTACTGATTAACACCCATGCCTTAAAGGTACACTGAAATGATACACTTTGGAAGGAGTATATGAGAAGGAAGAATTCAATGAATGGCCTGACACTGGGAAGCTCCGAGGAACAAAGGGACCTTGGCCTGTTTGTCTATAAATCTCTGAAAGCCGAAGGACATGTTAACATGGTGTTGAAAAAGGCATATGGGATTCTTGTATTTATCAATCGAGCCACAGATTACAAAAGCAGGAAGGTCATGTTGGAGTTGTACAGAACTTTGGTGATGTTACAGCTGGAGTACTGTGTGCAATTCTGGTCACCAGAAGTTATTGCATGTGATTACATTGAGGGGAGGAGGGGAGCGGTAAAGAGGCGATTCACCAGGATGTTCCCTGGTATGCAACGTTTCAGTTCTGAATAGAGGTTGGATAGCCTTGAGATCTTTTCTCTGGAGCAGAGAAGACTAAGGGGTCACCTTATCTAGGTGTATAGGATTATGAGGGGCATGACAGGGTGGATAGGGAACAGCTGTTGCCCTTAGTTGAAGGGTCAGTCACTAGAGTACCCAAGTTCAAGGTAAGGGACATTTTTCACCCAGAGGATGGTGATGGTCTGGAATGCACTGCCTGGGAGGGTGGTAGAGGCGGTTTGTCTCACATCCTTCAAAAAGTACCTGGATGAGCAGTTGGCACGTCACAACATTCAAAGATTTGGGCCAAGTGGTGACAAATGGGGTTCGGAAGGTAGGTCAGATGTTTTTGTGTGACGGTGCAGAGTCGATGGGTCGATGGGTTTCTTTTCTACTGTATTATTTTGTGATTCTGAGAGGGAGCTTTAATCTGTGTTTAACCCCAGGATGCCCCAGTGCTGGGAATGTTTGATGAGGAGCCTGCCATGGGAGGATTAATCTGTGTGCAACCCCATGCTGCACCTTTGCTGCCAATGTTTGATGTGTACAGTGTGAACGTGACGGTCCTCTGTATCTTCCCTGTGGGGCATCATCTCTGAGTGCTGTGATTGGCCAGTGTAGACGTGGAGAAGTTATTGCTTCAATTAAACTGAATGCTCTTTTGAAATGTGTTCAGCTTTTCTGCTGGTCTCTATTAATTCCTTCCCATTCTCACTATCTGCGCTGCTCGGCATTTTCCGCAAGGCAATTATTTGTGTTCTGGAAAGGTTGCAGAGGAACTTTCAATGAAACGGACAGAAAGTGGAACTGATGTGTTTTGGACAATAAGGTGAGGAGAGAATTTATAAACGAAACGTCACTAAGTTGAAATGGGAGCAGAAACAGGGAAATCTTTTCTACCTCTCTCAATGCCTCTCTCTCTCTCCCTCTCTCTCTCTCTCTCTCTCTCTCTGTCTGGTAATCTGGAAATAAAACCCACAAACATCAGTAAGCAACGCACTGAGACATTCATCACAGCGTTGGCACCTCCCTAAGGTAATGTTTGTGTATTAAATGTGACACGGATGCAGATATGGAGACATAAACCAGGGTTATATTTTGGAAAATTTTGGAGTTTCAGGGTGAATTTGATCAAAGTTTGATCAAAGTTGTCAGGAAAAAAATGAAAACTGATCGGATCGAAGGAGATCAATATTTCTTGCTGGTTGTAGAGTCTCGGTCAGGTACCATTTTCTGTCGATCTGCATATTTCCTCTCGTTCTGTCCATCCGATCACTGGATCACACAATTGTTCCAGTACAAAGGATGCCATTCGGCCCATCGTGTCTGTCGTCTCTCTCCGCTCCCCCAATGAGCAACTTAGCGAGTGTCACTCCTCTGCCTCCTCACCTGCACATTCTTCCTTTTCAGATAATGTGTGTATATATGTGTCCGTGTCAGTGTCAGTATGTGCATATGTCTGTGTGTGCATGTCCGCGTGAGTGTCCGTGTGTGTGAGTGTGTGAATGCCTCTGTGTGTGTCTGTGCCTGTCAATGAGAGTATGTGTCTGTGTGTGTCTGTGCCTGTCTGTGAGTCTGTTTGTCTGCGTGTGTTTGTATATGTGTGTGTGTGTGTGCATGTGTGTGTGTTTTCATGATCGGGCGACACAAGGTTACAAAGTTACTCAGATACTGTCATCACACAGGTTCAAACTTTCTGTCCAATTCGATTGAATCACTATTGAGTTAGGGCTCCCTGAAAGGTTGCGGCGTTTCTCAGTCACAGATTAAGCTCTCCGATTGGTTGAACCATCCAGGTCCCACAAAGTAGAGCGCCGTGATTGGATGGAGCTGGTGACAGTCTGAAAGGGGGGTCTTTGTTTGGCTGAGATACTGTCTATCGGCTGTAGAAATCCTGATTGGCTCAGGGACCGTCATTTAGCAGCTGGAACTCCTCATTGGCTTTGGGTATCAGTTAGTTTTGTTTATTGATTACTTTAATAATGAACGTAATCGGATATTTCACCATGATCTTGACCAGCTCCCTGAACCTGGACTGAGTCACCATGTAAATGAATGTGTTTGTGCAGCAATTTAACCCCTGCAGCATATATCCGACTTGTTGTAAATTATATTGGGGAATGGTGAGGTAATATAATCCACTCAACTGCAAATAGAAAAATGTTACAACATATACCGTCCAGAGGAGAATGAAAGCTCCAGAAATGCTGAAGAGTAAAATCATTGACTTTCTTCTGCTCTCCATCTCTGGGTCTGTGTGATTCTCTCCCTGGCTCTGAGCCCTCAGTGTCTTCCGGACTCGACTGGTGAGTAAAATGTGACTGACTGTCAGAGCGTTGATCAACAGGATTAAGAAGAATGGGATCAATGGGCTTAAAATCAGATCAAACCAGTTAAATACAACCCACCCGAGGTCAGTAAAAAAACTTTTCTTTGACGAACACATCCACTGGACATTGTCGGTTATCATTCTAGGTTCATATGTAAAGTACCAGGGAATATTTTTTGCGCATAATAGGAGTCCGGTTGTTGACAGAACGACAGCCGCAGTTTTCCCAGTGCAATATTTAGTTTTCAGTTTCTGGAAACGAATAGCCACAAGTCGATCAAAGGAGAAAGTGAGGGTGAACCAGACGGAACAGTCTCTGGATGCAGATAGCAAGGCATTGTTGACACGACACACATAGGTGAGGGACAGGAAACTCCAGGGGAAATAATAATCATTGATGACGGTCAGTATGGGGTGAGTGATAATAAATAGAAGATCCGCCATTGTCATGGCGACCAGGTAGCGAGTGGTGCAGGTGGAGAGGCCACACTTTCCCCGATACAGAACTGCACCTCCCAGTAAGTTAACTGTCAAAGACAGAAGGAAGAAGAAAGTGGAGATGACTGATTAAACATTCGCGCTGTCTTAGCCGACTGACATTCTTCCCGTCTCTGCGTGGGTTTCGCCCCCACAATGTAAAAATGTGCAGAGTAGGTGGATTGGCCACGCTAAATTGCCCCTTAATTGGAAAAATAATTGGGTAATCTAAATTTTTTTTAAAAGTCTTAGCCGACTGTAAGTACAGGAGCTCAGCAGGTGGCACTAGTTTCGCATGATGATAGAGTTTTGTATAAAGCATGTTCAAGGAAAATAAAGGTGTTTTGGAAAAGGAGCGGAACTCTTGCATCTTTACTGAAGAGCAGTCAGAAGCTAACAGGGCAAGATTTTGGTAGAGGAGTGGGTGATTTGAATTGCAGAGGGAGAAGTAAAACCCGTGTTTAAACAGGGTAAGGTGCTAACTGTGAATTGCATCCATGTCAGTTTGATGACAGTGCTCGGAAAATGTTCATAATTCAAATATCTTTGGAGAGGTTGTATTTCCCCTTGAATATGATCTACAGGATTAACTCAGACTGTGCGTGTTTCCCAAGCAGGATGGAAATAAACCAGAGATTGCCATCCTTTCTAATTCCCAATTATTGGACAACATCCCTGATTAGACCATTGCCTGGACTGGTTTCCTAATGGTTTTGAGAATCCCTCCTGAGTTATTGGAATCCTCCAGGATCAATGGAAAAATAAAACAGGTGCAGGACCTTCCCAGTTCATAATCATGGGTCTAATAGATCCTATCCAGACTC